>NC_045448.1:93434952-93476206 GCF_002776525.5 Piliocolobus tephrosceles | reverse complement strand
CCTCGCCCAGCTAGTTTTTGTATTTTTAGTAGAGACGGGGTTTCACCGTGTTAGCCAGGATGGTCTCGATCTCCTGACCTCGTGATCCGCCCGTCTCGGCCTCCCAAAGTGCTGGGATTACAAGCTTGAGCCACCGCGCCCGGCCAATGTTTGTATTTTTAGTAGAGACGGGGTTTCTCCATGTTGGCCAGGCTGGTCTTGAACTCCTGGCCTCAAGTGATCTGCCTGCCTCGGTCTCCCAAAGTGCTGGGAAAACAGGCATGAGCCACTGTGCCCAGCCTCTCTCTTGCATTTTGAAGGAAATCCCAGACATCATGCAAGCTCATCTGTAAATATTTCAGGGTGAGTTTCTTTAGGGGTCCCTGCCAGTGCTCCACCTGTATCTATCCTGCGTTTTCATTTCAGTGTGCCCTAGCTGACTTCTAGCTGTCATGATCTGCATCTCTTTGCTTGAAGGCTTTCCTTAAAGCTCAGAAAAGCCACCCTGCCCTGCGGATGGTGGGCTGGAACCGCCAGTGTGATTGGCGCTCTCCCCGGCGCAGCCCTCCACATCCCACCTCCCTCACCCTTGTGTGAGATAACTCTGGCATTTATCTCACACCTTTCCCTAGTCTCTCTGTGGGATTGCGTTCCATTCGCCCACAGTGCTAGCTGACTTGATAATGTCCCCTTTATGTCTGCATTCCTTTCTCTGTCACACTTGGTCTTTGCTTGGATTCGTTAGCTAGTGCTGCCAAAACAAAGTACCAGAAGATAGGTTGATTTAGGCAATAGAAATGTATTTTCTCACAGTTTTGGAGGCCAGAAGTCCTAGATGAAGGTGTCATAACGGTTGGTTTCCTCTCTCCTGGGCGTGAAGATGGCTGTTTTCTCCCTGTATCTTCACATGGCCCTCCCCTCTGCAAATTTCTGTGTCCTAATCTCCTGTTCTTGTAAGGATGCCAGTCTCATTGGATTAGGGCCTACCCTAATGACCTCATTTTACCGTAATTACCTCTTTAAAGGCCTTATCTCTAAATACACACTTTGAGGTACTGGAGGTTAGGACTCCCACATATGAACTTGGGAGGTGGAGGGGACAGGGGTAGCCCGTAATACTCCCCTACTGGCATTTACTCTACCTCCCAAATCAGCTACTGCCACTCAAGCCCTTATTTCAGGATCTACTTTTAGGAAAATCCAAATGAAGGCAACCTCTAAAAGGTAAGTACTTTTTTGAAAAAAGGAACCACATTTCCCCAAAAGCACTCCTCATATCCACACTTAAGGACTTGCCCACTGTGCTGTTTACATGCATATCCCCTCCAGTGACGGCAAGGACTACATTTTATGGATCTTCTTATCTAGGCAGTTCCTCGGATGTAGGAGATACCAAACACTGCTTGATTTGCTTAACTAAATGCCATGAGTTCTAATCTTCCTTGGAAACTTGGTTATAGTCAAATAGAAAACAAACAAACAAAAAACCCTAAATAACAAATAAAATTGCTCCTTAATAATGCAAAAAATCCCTGCTGCCTGCATTACTAGCTATCTGTGCAATACCTAGCACTCAGGCACGTAGTGTCTTCCAAATAAAGTTTTTATGGCTTAAATGAGGGCTACTCACTGTGATGTTGGATGTTGACAGTGGGGAGAGGTTGCGGGGGGACAGGGAGTATATGCGTACTGTCTGTACTTTTCCACACAATGTTGCTGTGAACCTAAAACTGCTTGAAAAATAAAGTTTATTAATTTGAAAATAAATAGATTAGAAATACAGTGTCACCAATTAAAGTTAGAAACTGAAAACTAGACTAGATTTAAGAGACCTTTAGGAAAGACACTTTTATATAAAATATCATCAATCTGCTAGTGTCACCTACTGGTGAAAATTGGCCACTGCTGTGGAAGCAATTCTATCCATTTCTTTTTTTTTTTTTTTTTTTGAGACGGAGTCTCAGAGTCTGGCTCTGTCGCCCAGGCTGGAGTGTAGTGGCGCGATCTCCACTCACTGCAAGCTCCGCCTCCCGGGTTCACGCCATTCTCCTGCCTCAGCCTCCCGAGTAGCCGGGACTACAGGCGCCCGCCACCGCGCCCGGCTAATTTTTTTGTTTTTGTTTTTTTTTTAGTTGAGCGGGGTTTCACCGTGTTAGCCAGGGTGGTCTCGATCTCCTGACTTCGTGATCCACCCGTCTCGGCCTCCCAAAGTGCTGGGATTACAGGCGTGAGCCACCGCGCCCGGCCAATTCTATCCATTTCTTAGTGCTCTTGAATTTTGATGGTTATATAACAAGTGTTCTGTAGGAAGTATTAGTAAACACGAACTCGACCAAATAGAAAAAGTATTAATATTTATGTGATATATAAGTTGCACATGAAGAGGAACTATCAGAAAAACAACCTTTACGTTTACATATCCATAAGCCTCAACTCAAAACTAAAATTAGTTTTGATTTAGGGAAGAAAAAGTTAAATGAAGGCAAATGGAAGTATGTGGAAAAGGTGCTTTATATGATACTCTCTCAATAGTTCTCATACTATCCAATATTTTAAGTAAAAGCAATAAATCAAATGTACAGCTTTTTATGCAAAAATAGCATCTATTCAGTTTTGGTGTTAGCCATACCCCAAAGTCTCTCATTAATAGCACTGAATTCAGGATCTTATGACACTTCATGTTCTCAAATGCCTTTTCATTTTCCCGCACAGCAACCTCTGAACTGTGATTCAGTTCTATAACATCCGCAATCAACTCCAGCAGAGAAAGGACTGGTCGGCTGGGCGCGGTGGCTCAAGCCTGTAGTCCCAGCACTTTGGGAGGCCGAGAAGGGTGGATCACGAGGTCAGGAGATCCAGACCATCCTGGCTAACACGGTGAAACCCCGTCTCTACTAAAAAATACAAAAAACTAGCCGGGCGAGGTGGTGGGCGCCTGTAGTCCCAGCTACTCGGAGGCTGAGGCAGGAGAATGGCGTAAACCCGGGAGGCAGAGCTTGCAGTGAGCTGAGATCCGGCCACTGCACTCCAGCCTGGGCCACAGAGCGAGACTCCATCTCAAAAAAAAAAAAAAAAAAAAAAAAAGAGAGAGAAAGGACTGGTCTATTGATGGGGGTCTTTCAGTTCTAGCTTACAGTCAACTATTGACAAAATTTTCCTCATTTGTTCTTTGGACAATTTTTGTTTGCCCCAGAATTTAATGTTTTATATTAAAAATTATATGGGAGCTACTTCCCCCCCCCCCCCCCAATCCCATAAGACTCAAAAGAGAATGAGTAAAGCACTCTGGCAATCAGTCAACTATCAATCTATTTTTACCAAGTAATCATAAATTTTCCATCTGCTGTGGAGGACACCAAGTTGGATCCCTGTATGGGATGTGAGAGGTGTGAGATACTCCCTTTCTTCTTCCTTCCTCCTCCTCCTTCTTCTTAGAAAGGCATACAAATTTTATTAACATATTTACAGGGAGAACCACAGAGTGATTACCTTCTTCTTTCTTAGTTTTGGAAATTTTTCTTTAGAAATGATTTCAGACTCAAAGAAAAGTTGCAAGAAGAATACAAAGAACTCCTGCATACTCTTTATTCAAATTAGTTTTATTAGATTATCTTAATAGATAGATAATATACATGTTATACATATATAAACCTTATATATATTAATATATAAAAAGTTTTTTGTAACCACCGAAGAGTAAGTTCAGATGTGGTGCCCATTTACCTTTAAATACTTCAGTGTGCTTTTCTCTAGAAAAAGGACATTCTCTTAGTGTGATAACGGTGCTGTTTTCACATTCAGGAAATTCACATTGACAATACCATTTTCTTATTTAATGTCCTTGTTCAAATTTCACCAACTGTCTAAAGAATTTTTTTTGTTTTTTTTTTGAGACAGAATTTCGCTCTTGCTGCCCAGGCTGGAGTGCAATGGCACGATCTCGGCTCACTGCAACCTCCGCCTCCCAGGTTCAAGCAATTCTCCTGCTTCAGCCTCCCTAGTACCTGGGATTATAGGCATGTGCCACCACGCCCAGCTAATTTTGTATTTTTAGTAGAGATGGGGTTTCTCCATGTTGGTCAGGTTGGTCTCGAGCTCCTGACCTCAGGTGATCCACCCGCCTCGGCCTCCCAAAATGCTGGGATTACAGGCGTGAGCCACCACGCTTGACCATGTCTAAAGAATTTTTACAGCAAAAACAATCTTTCTGCTGTAGGCTCCACATTGCTAGGCCTGTATGTCACATTTAGTTATCATGTCCCTTGGGTCTCCTTTAACCTCTAACTGTTCCTCAGCTGTTTCATGATCCTGGAGCATATATATATATTTTTTTTTTTGGTAAAGTATACCAGCTAGTTACTTTGTAGAATGTCTCTCAATTTGGGTTTGTCTAATGTTTCCTTGTGATTAGATTTAAGTATGTGAATCTTTTCCTCATTTCCTTGAATACCTTGATTAGATGCAGTTTTGCATTTTGGACATGCATTTGTGGCAGGAATATCACAGAAGTGATGCTGTTTCTTTTCAGTTAATCAAATCATGATACACATCATGTCTGTTTGTCCCAATCCTTGTGGGATTAACCTTGATCATTAAGTTGGTGTCTGCCAGGTATCTCCACTGTACAATTACTGTTTTTCTCTTTTAAATTAATAAGTAATTTTTGGAAGATATTTCCTCATGAAGCTTTTGCCAACTAACTTTAGAATTGATGATTCTTTCTGAACCAATTTTAATTGTGATAGTTGCCAAATGGTGATATTTTAAATTTGTTATTCCTTCTGCATTTATTAGTTTTCCAACTGTAAGAAAGTGACTTTCTTTCCTATTTATGTAATCATGTATTCATTTATGTTAGTATAGACTCATGGATTCTTATTTGAGTCAATGAGTTACAATCCACTACTATCATTTTGGTGACCAAATTGTCCCAGATCTGGTCAGTGGAAGGGAGCTCCTTCAAACTGGCTCCTATGCCTTTTTGACATGTCCTCATAATTTTTTACCCACTTCCTTACTTTCTGGCAAAACAAGATTCTCAAGTTCATCATGAATTTCTCTATTCCATTCCTGGGTTCAGTCACTTCTCCAAGGATCCCTGGTTTATGTTAGTGGAGAATGATATTTATAAAGCAAGATCTGGTGCTAGATGTACCCATTACTACTGGGGTGTCACTGCTTCTAGGTCCTCCTGGGAATCAGTGCAAGAAAATATAAACACACACACACACACACACATCTACATCTATTTATAAATCTACATTTTAAAAATGAGTTCACACTGATACCTTCAGGTGCAAGCCAGCATTATAGAGTTCATTCTAACCTTCCTCATTTTCCTTTTTTTTTTTTTCTTTTCTTGCTTTCTCTCTCTTTTTTTTTTTTTTTTGTTTTGTTTGTGACAGGGTCTGCTCTGTCACACAGGCTGGAGTGCAGGGCTCACTGCAACTTCCGCCTCCCAGGCCCAAGTGATCCTCCCACTTCAGTTTCTCTGAGTAGTTAGGACCACAGGCACGCCAACACACCTGGCTAATTTTTTGTATTTTGTGTACAGACAGGATTTCGCCACGTTGTCCAGGCTGGTCTCCAACTCCTGAGCTCGAACTATCCGCCCGCCTTGACCTCCCAAAGTGCTGGGATTACAGGTGTGCCCGGCCGCCGTAAACATCTTACGACCATGGGTAGTGACTGGCAAGAATGTGCCTTGCTAGTTTTAAGATGGAGTTATTCTTAAAATGGTGTCACCCTGGCTCTCCTATGCTCTTGTTTCCCAATTTGACAACCAACATGATCTTTCTGACCAGCTCGTCCTTACTTAAAAACCGGCCGCGCGGTGGCTCACGCCCGTAAATCCCAGCACTTTGGGGGGCCGACGCGGGCGGATCATGAAATCAGGAGATTGAGACCATCCTGGCTAACATGGTGAAACCCAGTTTCTACTAAAAAATATAAAAAATTTAGCCGGGCGTGGTGGCAGGTGCCTGTAGTCCCAGCTACTCCGGAGGCGGAGGCAGGAGAATGGCCTGAACCCGGGGGGCGAAGCTTGCAGTGAGCCGAGTTCGTGCCACTGCACTCCAGCCTGGGCGACAGAGAGAGACACCATCTCAAAAAACAAAAACAAAAACAAAAAAAGCCATCATTGCCTCTCCAGTGTTCTTACACTAAAGGTGCCATCTGCCTAACTTAATTTAGGAATGCCTGTATGTTTCGGTACTGCTTAAATATTCTCAGCTTTGCCACTCCCTGTCTCACACCAACATCCAGTCATCGGGAAGATCTTTCCATTCCTCCATTTCTCTCATAACTAAAACAAATTCAGACTTAACCCTCACTACCACCGGTAACTCGCCCTTAACTCTTCTTGTAGAACTTAAATTTCATGTATTGTTCTCTCCTTCTGTCCCTGACTCACTTCCTAAATCTCTGGTGGATGTTCCCCTGCTGTCCTGTTACACTGTTATTTTGACCTAAACAGAGCTGATCACATTGCTTGCTGGGAAGATGCACATGCGATCTCTAGTGTATATAGTAGGTCCTCAATTATTACTGGTGACTGGTAAAACAGCCAAGGCCTTTTGACTATATAAATCGATCTTATTCTACGTTAATAACCATATTAGCACAGAATTCTATTCCCCTGCTGGATATTACTTACATTTGATAATGAACTAATTCCCTTTGACAGCAAAACATGTATTCAGCTTACAGTCGAAAATGCAAGGCAAGGTACACAATAAGACGGATCCAAGCCCTGACCCCTCCGAGCTTTAAGCAGTCAGGTAACTATTTGTTCTGAAAAGTATTAACTGTCCTATTAACGTTAACCTTCACAACACAATGCCTTGTGTTCAACCGGCCTGGGCCTCAAAGCACTTTCCTGGCACATTCCCTAAATTTAAAGAATGGTTTCCATAGAGCTGAGAGGGTCGAGGTAGGGGCAAGTGTAGAGAATGCAAGAAATGGAGACACCCCGGGCAAAAGAACTCTAGACTGCACTCCAACCTTAGCACTTACTAGTCATTCGAGTTCAGGACCTTGACACTCGCACTCCCCGGCGACAAGCTCCGCCTCCCCATTCCGGCTCCACCTCCCCAACCCAGCCCCGCCTCCCCACCCTGCCTCATCTACCAGACAGGTCCCGTCTCCCCACTCAGGCCCCGCCTCCCCACTCATGCCCCCGTCTCCTCACTCAGGCCACGCCTCCACATTTAGGACACGCCTCCCCGCCCAGTCCAGTCTCCGAACTAGGGCTTGCTCCAAGCCCTGCTTCCTCTCCCAATCTGGCCTCCCCACTACGGCCTAACCCCAAGCCCTTCTCCTCGTCCGGCCCCGTCTCTACACTACCGCCTGGTCCTCAACTCCACTTCCCCACTCCGACCCCATCTCCTTGACCAGCCCTGCTTTTACGCTCAGGCTCCGCCTCCCCGCCCGGTCTTGCCTCCAAATTCCGGCCTTGTCCCACGCCACGCCTCCACACGGCCCCGCCTCCACGCTCGGCCTGGTCCCAAGCTCTTCCTTCCTGCGGCACCCTGTCTCAGCACTCTGGCCTAGTACCGAGCCCCGTCCCGCCTCCACAGTCCGGAGCCCGCCTCCAACCCCGCCCTGTCCCCACACCCAGCCTGGCCGCAAGCCCCACCTCCCACCGCGCCCCGCTGTCCACTCTCCCGAGCCCCGCCTCCCACCCCGCCTTCACACTCCCGAGCCCCGCCTACATCCCCGCTCTGTCTTGTCATTCCACCTGGTCCGGAGCCTCGCCTCCTGCCTCCACCCTGCCCCGCCCCCACCATTCCGAGCCCCGCCTTGTCTCCTCACTCCGGAGGCACCTCCCTACCCGGCCCCGCCTCCGCGCTCCGGCTGCCAGCCCTCCCTTCCACGCTCTGGCTCCTCCTCTGTCTTCACGCTCACGCCAGGCCCTGAGCCCCGCCTCCATGTCTCGGCGCCAACTCCACATCCTGGCTCTTATCTCTGCCTTCCAGGCATCCCCCAGCTGCACGCTTGGGCCCGGCTCAGAGCCCTAAGCCCTGCCTCCTGGTCCTGGCCCGGTTTGCCAGAACTGCACCGCGCCTCTCCGCCCAGGCCCAAGCCCAAGCCCAAGCCCAAGCCCAAGCCCCTCCTTCACACCCGAGTCCGAGCCCCGCGTCCTGGATTCGGACCCGCCTGCCTGGGGCGGTGCTGCACCAGGTGCGGGTGTGGCAGGCGTCTCGGAGCGCCAGGTGCAGCTTCCGGGTCAAGATGGTCGCCGCCTGCCGCGCCGCAGCGGGGCCCCTGCCATCCCGCCGCCTCCGCTGCCTTCCCGCCCGGGCCCCGCTGCTGCGCGTCGCCCTCTGCCTTCTGTGCTGGGCCCCGGCGGCTGTGCGCGCGGTCCCTGAACTCGGGCTCTGGTTAGAGACAGTCAACGACGTAAGTGGAATGTCGGGACTGAGGCGTGGCACGTCTCGGGCCCTCAGGGCTCTCGCGGGGCTTCGCTTGACCCCGGGCTTGTTCACCTGGCCTCTGCCGGGTCAACACCGGGTCCCCAGATACCCTCCCGTGGCCTTTTGTCTGTTACGAGCGGGGAGCCGGGAGCGGCCCCTCCTCCTGCCCGAGCTAGGCTGCAGGGAAGAGCCGTCAGGATTGCTCATGGGACGGCCCTCCGGTCCGAGCGCTCGGACTGTTACTGAAGGTCACCATTCCCGACGCCGTGGCCCTTATTTTGCTCTGACATGTTTTGGCTGGATCAGGAATCTCTGCACATCTGGCAGCATCTTTGGGATTCGACTCTTCCTGTCCGGATGCAGCCACAGTGGGCCAGACCCCTGAGGCCGCAGGGAGGACTTGACAGCGCTTCAGTTTCTGCATAAACTTAGCGCGTCTGCCGCTTCCTTTTTTTTTTTTTTTTTAAAAAAAAAAAAAGAAATTTAAATGAGGAGGAAACGTGCAGTAGTCACCCTATCTCTCTCTCTCTCTTCTTGAGTTCCTGAATTTCTCTACAGTTCCTATCACAGTTCCGGGTGTGTGTGTGTGTGTGTGTGTGTGTGTGTGTGTGTGTGTGTAGGTGGGGCGGGACTAGTTATTAGGGAGTGCTTGAAAGGCGAATCTGGAGGCATGAGTGGGTGGAAACTCTTCTTTCCAAGGCAGGCTATTAGAAAACTTGGCATCGAGTAATTAGGGGAGATGATGTGGGAGAGATGCAGGGGCAGAATTATGGAAAGTCTTGCAAAAGAGAGACAGGAAGTCTGGAAGAGGCATTATCTCCGGCCTCTCTGGGGTCAGATGACTAATCCAGCACTGTTTGGGATGGGTATCTTCCACATGCCTGAAATGTCCAAGTTCTAAAGATGAGACTTATATTTTGATTTCCTTAACCAGAAAAAGAAAGTAGTTCCAAAGACTACAGATACTTCCCACAACAGCAAAGCTACTCGGAGGAACACGCTGGGTATATTTCTGGATCCTTAAGACCTAGTGCGGCCATTTCTTCTAGGATTCTTCTGGGTTGGTGACCTAATTTGTGTGCCAGTTATATAGTCTGCACATCTCCATTATTTAATTTCCTGAACGGGAAAAAGTAGAACTCAGTGAACTACTCTCATGGCTTCCTGCTGCGACGATAGTGAATAGTCAATATAACTATATTGGAAGTGACTCAGCTGCATGCATGCGTTAGATTACTTGAACATATCTGTATAGATCTTTGCCAAGTGTACTTTTAACATACCTGCAAAGATCTTTGCCAAGTGTACTTCCTGTATGAGGAAGAGAAGTTTGCTCCTTGAGTGCTGCATGATCTTTAGGCTCATTTTACTCTTGTGTGACCCTGGGCCACTAGAAGTCTAAAAGCCCTTTTCTCCCAAGAGTGGACTTATTATTTTCCTCATTTCAGGTTGTCAGAAACAGGAAAGGAGAGTGGGGCTTTCTTTCATTTGTACTGCAAATTTATCAAGAAATTTTGTTTCTTTGTATGTTTGAGACAGAGTCTTGCTCTGTTACCTAGGCTGGAGTGCAGTGGCACAGTCGTAGCTCACTGCAGCCTCAAACTCCTGGGCTCAAGCAGTCCTCTAGCCTCAGCCTCCTGAGTAGCAAGGGCTATAGGCACATGCCATACACCCAACTAATTTTTTAATTTTTGTAGAGGTGGGGGGTCTCACTATATTGTCAAGGCTGGTCTTGAACTCCTGACCTCAAGCCATCCTCCTGCCTCAGCCTCCCAAAGTATTGGGATTACAGGCATGAGCCACTACACCTGGCCAAGAAATGGTTCTTTTGAGTGTACAAGGGAGCAAATGGTTGAAGCATCACTGTGTGTCATGTGTTAGACTGGTCATTGCTGTTGCAAAGATAAATTTTAGCCATAGCCCCTTCTCCCAAGATGCTCATACAGTAATAGGAATAACAGATTTATGAGTAGATAGTCATATACACTGTGGTATACTTGAGATATTAGTGGAGCACCAAGAGGGTCACGTAACCCTGCTTCCTGGAGGAGAGACCTGCCTTAGTCTTGAAAGATGAATAAGTACTACCTTGATGAAGAAGAGGAGGGGAGCAGTACAGCAGCAGTGCAGGAAATTATTGGTGTTTCTGCTACATCAAGTTTCTGGCAGGGTTGTTAGAGGGGACTTAGGTCACCACAAGCCTTCCATGCCTGAGCTTGGCCTTGAGCCTGAGGCCAGAAGCCTCAAACTTAAGGACGTGTGTTGGCCAAGGCAAGTCATGTCATTGAGTACAGTGAGCTAGGTTCAGGACTGGAGGGGGTAGTGAGGAATGTTGTGGACTACAGATAGCATGCCCATTCTGAAGAGGGCAACTGCCATTTGGCTTCAACTTTGTGCATACACTCTAGCAGAGTGGGCGCAGAATTGCCAAAGCTCCTTGTTTTTTTAAGTGAAACTGGAATCCATATTTTTATTATGTCAATTAAAAAGTTTACAAAAGGCCTCTTGTGGACTCAATAAATCCTATTTATGGGTTGGATTAGGCCTCCAGACTCCCGGTAGCTACTTTAGGATGTGAATGAGGGAGCCATTGAAAGATCTTAGACATAATGCTAATCACTATGGCTGCTATCTAAAGATGAATTATAGGATCGGATCTGGAGGTAGAAGTACCAGTTAAGCTATTGTGGAAATTAGGCAGGAAATGCAGAGAACCTAAATTGGGGCAGTGGTGACAGAGATGGAGAGGAAGAACTAAATTTGATAAGTGTTTGTGAGATAAAGTAGGCATGGCTTGGGGATTGGGTGATGGAAGTGGAACTGGAAGGAGCCATGGCTTGGGTGACTGTAGATGGTACCACCTCCAAACAAGGTGGACAGCATAGGAAAAGTTGGTGAGCAGAGAGGAGTGTGTCTGGTTTAAAACAGGCTTGTCTGTTGGACATCCCCTAGTGGACATGTCCTTTAGGCAGTTGGGTATTTGGATGTGGAGCTCAAAGGAGGGATGCAAGTTGGGAATTTTATTGTTGTTGAAACTGTGTTGGGCAGGGGGAAGGGGTTACCACTTGTCCTGTCAGTGTTGTTTTTTTTTTTTAATTCCTAATCACTTGTACATTTAACACAGTCTCTAACTGCAGGATTTTTATTCTTGAGGAGAGAAGACATTAAACAACTAATCAACTATTTGATTTAAGTTGTGGAAAGGTTGTGAAGAAGAAAGGGTGCTGGGGATTATATAAGGGAGGGCCTGGCCTGATATGGGCCACAGTGGAAGAATTCCTGCAGAACAGGCTTTTGAGCTGGGCTTTGAAGGGTGAGGAGGAGCCAACTAGATGAACAAAGAGTGAAAGGAAGGGTTTTTAAGTAAGTTTTTCAGGTTGACCACTAATCCTGAGGGCAGGAAAGAATATCATGCTTTTCAGGAACTGGTAAGTTGAGAGGTGGGCGGGCCTTGATTATTCAGGGTCCTGTAGGCTACAGTATGAATTCTGGTCTGTTGTAATTGCACTGGTAAACCATAATGACTTGGAGCTGGGAGATGGGGACAGTTCCTTATCAAAAGTACATTCAAATTGACACCAGGAGAGCAGCATGCAAATGCAGGCAGTTCATGTCATGTCTGAGCAGTACTAATCCTGCAATGGCAGCATCTTTTACCTCTTATGTGTCACTGGCCCTAAGTCTGCTAGAGGCCAGAGCTCTCCTGATCCTCAGGGTAACTGCAGGAAGTAGAATCATGACAAGGTTTTAAGCAAGTTAGTGAGGTGATCAGATTTACATTAAAAAAATACTCTTGTCAGAGAGAGGAGTGCAAGGATTAGAACTCTATATGTTGTGGGGTAAAACAGTTGTGAAAAAAACTTTCTAAAAAGATCTTCCTCTGTTTGTTTTTCATTTTAGAAATCAGGACCTTTGATATTTAGGAAAACTATGTTTAACTCTACAGATATCAAGTTATCTGGTAAGTATAATGAAACAATAAAATACTACACTGGGCGCGGTGGCTCACGCCTGTAATCCTGGCACTTTGGGAGGCCAAGGCGGGCAGATCACAAGGTCAGGAGTTCAGGACCAGCCTGGCCAACATAGTGAAAACCCATCTCTATTAAAAATACAAAAAAAGTTAGGCGGGCGTAGTGGTGGGCGCCTGTAGTCCCAGCTACTTGGGAGGCTGAGGCAGGAAAATCACTTGAACCTGGGAGGCAGAGGTTGCAGTGAACTGAGATAGCACCACTGCACTCCAACCTGGGTGACACAGTGAGACTCTGTTTCAAAAACAAACGAACAGGAATAATAAAATCCTAATATATATATATAAAAACAAATAACATGTAATATAAACAAATGCATTCATGTAAATGAATATAACATATATAATAAACTAAGCAAATATTTTGTTTTTAAGTAGTTCTAACATTTTAAGGTTTTGTTTTGTTTCAATGAGGACTTGGTTATTTACAATAATGGAGGCCAGGCGCGGTGGCTCACGCCTGTAATCCTAGCACTTTGGGAGGCTGAGGCAGGCAGATCTGGAGATCGAGGTCTGGAGATCGAGACCATCTTGGCTAACATGGTGAAACCCCATCTCTACTAAAAATATAAAAAATTAGCCAGGCGTTGTGGCGGGTGCCTGTAGTCTCAGTTACTCGGGAGGCTGAGGCAGGAGAATGGCATGAGCCCGGGAGGTGGAGCTTGCAGTGAGCCGAGATCGTACCATGAGCCCAGGAGGTGGAGCTTGCAGTGAGCCGAGATCGCACCACTGCACTCCAGCCTGGGCAACAGTGAGACTCCGTCTCAAAGAAAACAAAAACAAAACAACAAAATACGATAATGGATTTTTCTTTTTTTTTCTCTTGAGACAGAGTCTTTCTCTGTCACCCAGGCTGGAGTGCAATGGCACGATCTTGGCTCACTGCAACCCCCACCTCCCAGGTTCAAGTGATTCTCCTGCCTCAGCCTCCCTAGTAGCTGAGATTACAGCTGAACGCCACCACACCTGGCTAATTTTTGTATTTTTAGTAGAGATGGGGTTTCACCCTGTTGGCCAGGCTGGTCTCGAACTGCTGACCCCAGGTAATCCACCCATCTCAGCCTCCCAAAGTGCTGGGATTACAGGCATGAGCCAACTGTGTGTGGCCCACAAGAATGGATTTTTCTGATCCTCTTTCAGAAAATGTAATATGAATCATTTTATGAAAATTATAATTAAAGTCTAATAAGCAAAAAAGCATTTGGTTTTTGTGAAATTTGACTTTGAGTCTCAGATTTTTAAAACTAGATAAATTGTTTTTATGAATATATGAAATGTCATGATTATGATAAACCCATTATGGCCTTGAAAATTTTCAAAATGTACATATCCTTGTAAGAAGTAAAAATTGCTGGATAACATGTTAATTAGAGTTTTAAGGTTGATAAAAGTTAAAATATTCATTAGGTAGGGACTGTCTTTTCTGTGTCAATACTGATATACCAGAACTACCAAGGTTTTTTAAGAATTTCACTGGATTTATATTGGATCATATTCACTGTGGCCCAATTCCTCTTATTGTTTCCAGTAACCTAACTAGGAAAATTGTTGCCAGAGTTAAAGTCTCAGGATAAGGAGCAGTTTTTTGCTGGCTAGAGCAAACTGGCTTCTACAGGATCCAAAGCCATGCCTCTTTCCTCTTTCACGCAACAGATCATGCTCTGCTCATTTGTTGGGGGCGATTCTGCCTGTTACGGGTCTTTCCTGAGGGAAGTCAGGCTAGCCAGCAGCTAGAAAGCAGAGGTGGTTTAAAGCAGCTCTGTAATATCAATCATCAGTGGTGATAAGAGCTTGGTAAGAGGAAACTGAAGTCCAAGGTGAGTGAGAAAAAAATTTTGGCATCTGTTTATTTAATGAATTCATGTCTCAAAGTCTAGACAAAGAGGATTTAAAAGAAACTCAGTCTGGTGCTGACAAAAAGTTATATGGGAATAAAAAAGTAATGTCAGCCACTGAAACAGAATTTGATTTTTAAAAATCATTATAAATGCCTGAGATCAACCTATGGGTAGACTACAATCAAGACATTGTTATTAACTTATCTAAAGAAAGGATGGGACAGCATGAGGGATTTAAGAGCAAAAGCATAATAAAACTAGGGTTTAGTCAGGCAAATGCTGGTCATGTCCATCAGCATTGTTGGGAGAGAGGTTTTCGTGAACCATGACCACAGCTATGACATGGGACTGGCAAGTGTGGATAATAGCATCCACCTGAGCCTCTTTGTTCTGGTGCCATGCTCACCAAATCACCTTCTCATCCGTATTGGGCCTCCAGGGAGGCATGCTGAAGGGAAAGAGTTGATCATTACTAGCCCAGTTTACAGTTTCTGTTCATTGGAAGTGAGTAATTGAGCATTCTCATTTGTACATCTGCCATCGGGAAAGGGTGACATGAGAATCTGTGTTTTCACAGAGCCAGATTTTAGTGCTTATAAAACTAAGGACTGGTCCCTTGGATTTATGTCTGTGCCATTTGGGAGATCTGATATCTGGCTTTTTAAAGGCAACCTTTTTTCTGCTGTCTCATTCAAGTCATGTGGAGCCTGTGCTCAAAAAATCTCTCAATGTAATTCACCATATTAACAGAATATAAGAAATGTACCATATGATCATCTCAAAGTGTACAGAAAGAGCATTTGAAAAAAATTCAATACCCATTCATGATAGAAACTCTAAGAAAGTTAGAAGGAAACTTCCTCAACCTGATAAAGGGCATCTGTGAAAAATCTGTAGCAAACATCATTCTCCCCAGATTGGTCTATAGATTCAGTTTAATCCTAATCAAAATCCAAGCAGGCTTCTTGTTTGTTTGGTCGGTCAATATTGTGAATTTTACATTCTCGAGTGCTGGAGGACATTGTAGTCCTTTAACAGCTTTGTTCTAGCAGACATTTAAGTTCCACGTGGGTCTGTTTGATGCTTTCCAGTTTTCTTGTTAAGTTCTTTTGCAGTAGCCTTTTGTCTGGGGCAAGCTTAGCAGTACTTCTGTGGTGTGGTCTTTCTGCTTGTCTTCCAAGTACCTGGTATATTTACTGAGGCCTCTCCAATCTGGCTAGTGGAAACTACAATAGTTCCCAGCTCTGTGCGAGCTCTGAGAATTGTTGGGCTTCCCACACATGGGCAGGCTGCCCTTCAGCCAGAAGCTCCAGGGTATCACTAAGCAGACTTCTCTCTCTCTTTCTCTATGTAGCTTCCATCTCTTGGGTACTGTCCCCCAGAAAATCTACCAGCCTCAGTCTCTTGAACTTGAATCTCTGGTCTCAGTTTCGTTTCACTCTTCGTCATTATCAGCCTTTGAGATGACTCCCAATGATCCTTGCTTCCTGATATTCATGATCTTGTGTAGTCCTTTAACACATTTTATCAGAGTTGGTCTGAGTGACTGATGGAGCATGATAGAAATAATGGCACATCCCTTCTGAGGCTAAGTTATAAAAGATACTGTGGCTGCATCTTTGCTCTCTCTCTAATCACTCACTCTGGGGTAAGCCAGCTGCCGTGTCGTGAGGACGTTCCCAACAGAGCTCTCCTTAACTCCAGACTTAAAGCTTTTCAGTCGGCCTATTCATATCACCCTCTCACCTGGATCATTCAAAAGAAAGGCCAGACTCCTCAGCAGGGCGTAAGACCTCATGAATTTTCCCCGGCACTTCTCCAGCTTCAACTCTTTCTCCTTTCCCCAACCTGTGTTCTAAGCATAGCAGACTATTTTCAGAGGTCACACTCATGCCATGCTTTCCCTCAGCCTGGGCATTTACATGTGTGGTCCACCCTTGTCTTCACCTGGCTAACTCCTGCTCTTCCTTCAAGTTACAGGTCTCCTCCTCCACCTAGCTTACCCAGAGCCCATTCTTCATGCTCTCCTGGGCTATGATAGGTGACCTGCTCAGTGCTGCCTTGACTGTTCCCAGCCTCCGCGACTACTGAAAGTGCCTGTTTAGTTGTTAAAACTCTCCTCCAGTACCTCTTAAGTCAGAGACAGGCATTGTTCTCATTTACCATCATAGCTCTTCCTGGCACGCAGGATGGGGCTCACTCAGTATATTTTGAATGAATATGTAAGTGAGAAAAATGTTTGAGAGTGAAATAAGCAGTGACTTAGCATATCAGGCCACTCAGTTTATTTAATATTAGACTTATAGATGAAATGAACAGAATTACAGCAGCTTTTGGTTAACTATAACAATTTAATGAATTTTATCTGTCTCATTTACACTGACTTTTTGGAGAAATTAGGTAATGTTTTACTCATTGTTACACTAAAGTAGCCTATTTTTAATTGCATTCTCAAAACCTTAAGTTTATATTAGAGTGTATGTATTATTCATGTAAAACGAGACTTTCTTTTTCTAAACAGTTAAGTCATTCCATTGTTCTGGGCCTGTGAAGTTTACCATAGTGTGGCATTTGAAGTATCATACCTGTCACAATGACTATTCTAATCTGGAAGTAAGTAAAACACAAGTTTTTAATGTATATAAAGCTATGAAGGAAAATTATGAGTATAAAGATTTATTAGCTCATCAAGTGAGGAGGCTAGAAATAGAGATTATAGTTTTAGAAGTGCCACAGATTAATTTTGGAACTTATGGCAATAAACCAAGTTACGTGCTGAGAAGACTACAAGCATTTAGTTGCCTTGTATGTTATGAAAAATGTTAGTAAATGTTTAAATTCAGGCACGTAGGAGTCATTGATAAAGATGCTGTGCATACGAATAAGTGCTTAATTTGTGAAAGAAGTGTAAATGTTTCACTTTTAAAAAAAATTATAGGGAACCTAGAACTGTATTGAGTACAAGTAGATTTAGTGAGCACAAGTAGATCGCAGAAAGAGGTGAGGAGAAGAAAGGAGATATCTGGGGAAAGGCAGAGGAGACTGAGAGAGAAGGAGAAAGTGGCTGTGCTGAGGAAGGCTTTTCCTGCACTTGGCTCTGAAGCCTGGGTTTCTTCCTCCTGGGATGTGCACTGGGCTCTCAGCAAGGTGTTTCTCTTCATGATTCTCATGATGGTTGCTTGGGATTGTTTCCTTTTCAGATTCTCTGTTACCTGTTTGGCTTCTACCTTGAATAATATATGGGTTTCCATATTTTTATTTTTTAAAATTATATATGTATATATGGATATACCTATACATATACATATATATGTACATATACCTGTACATGTATATGCATATACATATAAATACATATGAGATCTCTCTTTGTCACCCAGGCTGGAGTACAGTGGTGCAGTCATGGCTCACTCTAGCCTTGAACTCCTGGGCTCAAGCGACCCTCTTGGCAGGTTGCCTCAGGTAGCCTCCAGAGTCTCTGGGATTATAGACGTGAGACTTTGTGGCTGGCTTTCTATATTTTTATTAGTATTATATTTCTATTTGGATTGAACCATGCCATTTTCCTTGAACACTGCCTTTTTGGTTTTACCTCTAAATATTTTACACCTTCACACTACTTCAGTGTAAATTTCCTAAACACAGAGATATTCATTTATGTTTTTCACAGCATAATTATAGAATTCAAATTTAACACTGATATGATGCTATTATATATAAACCTTATTAAAATTTTGCAGCGGGGCAGGGTGGCTCACTCCTGTAATTCCTGCACTTTGGGAAGCTGCACTTTGGGAGAGGATTACTTGAGCCCAGGAGTTAACGACCAGCCTGGGCAACAAGTGAGACCCTGTCTCTACAAAAAATTTAAAAATTAGCCAGGCACAGTGGCATGTGCCTATAGTCCCAGCTGTTCAAGAGGCTCAGGCCAGAAGATCCCTTGAGTCCGGGAGTTCAAAGTTGCAGTGTGCTGTGATTGCACCACTGTACTCCAGCCTGGGAGACAGTGAGACCTTGCCTTCAAAAAAAACAAAAAAAATCACCAGTGTCCCAATATTGTCTTTTTTTTTTTTTTGAGACAGAGTCTCGCTCTGTTGCCCAGGCTGGAGTGTAGTGGTGCAATCTCAGCTCACTGCAACCTCCGCCTCCTGGGCTCAAGTGATTCTCCTGCCTCATCCTCCTGAGAAGCTGGGATTACAAGCACGTGCCACCACTCCCAGCTAATATTTGTATTTGTAGTAGAGATGGGGGTGTCACCATGTTGCCCAGGCTGGTCTTGAACTCCTGACCTCAGGTGATCCACCCGCCTCTGCCTCCCAAAGTGCTGGCATTACAGGCGTGAGCCACTGCGCCCCGGCCCAATATTGTCTTTTTTAGCAGGCCCGCCTGCACACACACCCCACCCCCTGTACAGGAACCAATTCAGGTTCACATTTCATTTCCTTTCCTTGTTTTTGTTTTTAGTTCTTGATAATCTGAATTTTCCCCCCTTTTTGGTATGTCATGGCATTGATAGTTTTGAAGTGTACAAGCCATTTATTTTTGCAAAATGCCCCTCAATTTGAATATTTCTGATGTTTACTCATGATCAGATTCAAGTTATATATTTTGGCAGGAATACCACAGAATACTGATTTGTCTCATTTTTGGTGATGTTAATTTGGTCAGTTGGTCAAGGAGGTGTCTGCAAGATTTTTCCATTCCAAAGTTACTACTTTTCTCTTTGTTATTAACAACAACTTGTGAGGAAATACTTTTGAAACTATGTAAATATCTTGTGGTTTTCATCAAACCTTCAGCCACTTGTTTTAGCATCCTTTCATGATTCTTGCCTGATGAGTCAGTCATTACTATGCTGATTGCTGAATGGTGATTTTCTAGTTCCATACTTTCTTCTTCATTTATTAACATTCTACTATAAGGATGCACTCCCTCTACTTCCCTAACCAATCTGTCTTACCTGTCAGTCATCAGGTTGGACTCGTTGATTTTTACTTTGTTATATAGGTTATAATCTATTACTGTTTTTATTTATTTTGCTCAAATTGTCCCATATTTGGTCTGTGGGAGCCAATTCCACTTTTTTTTGATGACTGGGAGCTGCCATTAAGGAGCCCGGTTCATTCATCCCTTCAAGGATGCCAGGAACTTCAGGTAGTTGTGTAAATGAGCGTCTCCTCTGCACTCAGCTACCTTTGCTGTATCTTACTGTTTGCTTTCTCTTTTTTGTAGTTGAATGCTGCTTTCTTTCTCTGTAAAATCTCTTACACATGGGATAAAATACAAGTAGCCCCAGAACAAAGTATGTTTGATTTCTCTGGAAACTATTTCCTTGTAGTATCTTAGTCAATTTTCTTACTGTAAGTATGCTTGTGTCATGTGTTACTGTATCTGAACACACTGGAATGGCTAAAAGATTATGATTATCTCAATTATATTAAAATTATATTCAAAACAGTTTTTATTTGGTATTTTATTCTACCTCATATTTCCAGGTATTTCAAACTGAATATAACTTTTGGTATTATTTAGACATTAACTTTTATATATATTCTAGGATAAGAAGTGTGGGAATAAATTATAACATAGAATTTTACCTTATATAGGAGCTGTTCCAAAAACATAAACTTAGTGTTGATGAAGACTTTTGTCATTATTTCAAGAATGACAACTGTTGGACAACAAAAAATGAAAACTTAGATTGCAACAGTGATTCACAGGTGTTTCCCTCTTTGAATGTGAGTATCTGACTTGCCATGTTGAAATAAAGTTTATTTTATTCCTAGTGAATACAAGTATCAGCTGAAGTAATGTTTTATCAGAATTTTGATAAAGGTGGTATCTGACTTGCCATGTTAAAATAAAGTTTATTTTATTCCCAGTGAATACAAGTATCAACGTAAGTACTGTTTTTCAGGATTTTGATAAAGGTGGTTAACTTGTAAATTTTTAGTGTATATAGTAGTGTGTTTGTGTGTATAGTAGTACGTAAGAAGTAAGATACTTGGCTGGGCGCAGTGGCTCACAGCTGTAATCCCAGCACTTTGGGAGACTGAAGTGGATACATCACCTGAGGTCAGGAGTTTGAGACCAGCCTGGTGAAAGCCCATCTCTACTAAAAATGCAAAAATCAGCTGAGTGTGGTGGCGTGTGCCTGTAGTCCCAGCTACTCAGGTGGCTGAGGCATAAGAATTGCTTGAACCTGTGAGGAGGAGGTTGCACTGAGCCATGATCGTGCCACTGTACTCCAGCCTGGGCGACAGAGCGAGACTCCATCTCAAAAAAAAAAAAAGATAGGATACTGATACCATTGTTCCATTTCCTTGCAACTTATTTTGGCAACATCCTTGCAAGGGTCTTTTATATCTGCTACCTCCAATTTATCTCTCACTCTTCCTTCTGTCAGCTGCAGTCAGACCTTTGCATCCATCATCCCATCGAAACAGCTCTAGTCAAAACAGCTCACAGTGACTTCCATGTTGTTAAATCCAGTGGTCTGTTCCTCTTACCAAAAGTCTTGATTTATCAGCATTTGACACACGTCAACACTACCTCCTCCTTTATGCCTTTTCTCCCTCCCAGTGTGGGAGCTTAGATTCTAAAATGATTAACAGCAGTCGGCTGGGCGTGGTGGCTCAGCCTGTAATCCCAGCACTTTGGGAGGCTGAGGTGGGTGGATCACCTGAGGTCAGGAGTTCTGGACCACCCTAGCCAACATGGTGAAACCACGTCTCTACTTAAAATCCAAAAAAGTAGCTGGGCGTGGTGGTGTGCACCTGTAATCCCAGCTACTCGGGAGCCTGAGGCAGGAGAATCACTTGAACCCAGGAGGCAGAGGTTGCAGTGAGCTGAGATCGCACCATTGCACTCCAGACTGGGGGACAAGAGTGAGACTTGGTCTCAAAAAAAAAAAAAAAACCAGAAGTCAGCCGTGGGTAGTGAGTTTAAATTTATTTTTTGTTCTTTTGTAAATTCTTTTTTTTTTTTTGAGACGGAGTCTTGCTCTGTCGCCCAGGCTGGAGTGCAGTGGCCGGATCTCAGCTCACTGCAAGCTCCGCCTCCCGGGTTCACGCCATTCTCCTGCCTCAGCCTCCCGGATAGCTGGGACTACAGGCACCGCCACCTCGCCCGGCTAGTGTTTTTTTGTAGTTTTTAGTAGAGACGGGGTTTCACCGTGTTAGCCAGGATGGTCTCGATCTCCTGACCTCGTGATCCGCCCGTCTCGGCCTCCCAAAGTGCTGGGATTACAGGCTTGAGCCACCGCGCCCGGCTCTTTTGTAAATTCTGAAGTAAAAATGTCTTCAGTAAAAGTTTTAAAGGAGTTCTCTTTAAAATGTGTTGAAATATAATAAACACAGAAAACTACCCATCAGTGTACCCCTCAATGAATTTTTAAAAGGCTGGGTGCGGTGGCTGATGCCCATAATCTCAGCATTTTGGGAGGCCGAGGCGGGTGGATCATGAGGTCAGGAGATTGAGAGCATCCTGGCTAACACAGTGAAACTTTGTCTGTACTAAAAATACAAAAAATTAGCCAGGCGTGGTGTCGGGCGCCTGTAGTCCCAGCTACTTGGGAGTTTGAGACAGGAGAATGGTGTGAACCCAGGAGGCGGAGCTTGCAATGAGCCGAGATTGCGCCGCTGTACTCCAGCCTGGGCGACAGAGCGAGACTATGTCTCAAAAAAATGAACAAGCAACGAAAAACTGAGCACAACCATGTAGACCCTGATGAATTGTAGAACATTTTAGCACCTAGAACCCTCTTTTAGTTCCTAACACTTTCCCTGCCAGTGGCAACATTATCCTCATTAAGGAGTAAGTTTTATTTTTATTTTTTAACTTTTATTTTCAGGGGTACATGTGCAGGTTTGTTATATCATAAACTCATGTCACAGGAATTTGTTGTACATATTTACCTGACCTAGGTACTAAATTTAGTACCCAATAGTTATTTTTTCTGCTCCTCTACCTCCTCCCAACCTTCACCCTTAAGTAGGCCCCTCTTTGTGTCTGCTGTTCCCCTCTTTGTGTCTGCTGTTCCCCCCTCTGTATCAGCTGTTCCCCTCTTTGTGTCCGCTGTTCCCTTCTTTGTGTCCGTTTTCTCATCATTTAGCTCCCCCTTGCAAGTGAGAATATGTGGTATTTGGTTTTCTGTTCCTGTGTTTGCTAAGGAAAATGTCTTCCAGCTCCATCCATGTCCCTGCAAAGGACACGATCTCCTTTTTTATGTCTGCGTATTATTCCATGATGTATTATCTACCACATTTTGTTTATCCAGTCTACCACTGATGGGAATTTAGGTTGATTCCATATCTTTGGCAATGTGAATGGTGCTGCAATGAACATATGTGTGCATGTGTCTTTATGACAGAACGGTTTATATTCCGAGGAGGGGGTATAGCTCAGGGTTAGAGCATTGGACTGCAGACCAAGAACGGTTTATATTCCTTTGGGTATATACCCAGTAGTGGGATTGCTGTGTCAAGTGGTAGTTCTGTTTTCAGCTCTTTGAGGAATTGCCACACTGCTTTCCACAGTGGTTGAACCAATTTGTACTCCCACCAGCAGTGTATAAGCATTCCCTTTTCTCCACAACCTTGCCAGCATCTGTTATTTTTTGACTTTTTAATAATAGCCATTCTGACTGGTGTGAGATGGTATCTCATTGTGGTTTTGATTTGCATTTCTCTGATGATCAGTGATATTGAACTTTTTAAAATATGCTTGTTGGCCGTGTGTATGTCTTCCTTTGAAAAGTGTCTGGTCATGTCCTTTGCTCACTTAAAAATTTTTTTTTGTTTTTTTTTCTTGTAAATTTGTTTAAGTTCCTTATA
Source organism: Piliocolobus tephrosceles (assembly GCF_002776525.5). Taxonomy (NCBI): domain Eukaryota; kingdom Metazoa; phylum Chordata; class Mammalia; order Primates; family Cercopithecidae; genus Piliocolobus; species Piliocolobus tephrosceles. The sequence goes on along the minus strand of NC_045448.1, from coordinate 93,453,111 downwards.
GACGCCGGATATTAGACCTTTGTCAGATGCATAGCTTGCAAATATTTTCTCCCATTCCGTAGGTTGTCTTTTTACTCTGTTGATAGTTTCTTTTGCTGTGCGGAAACTCTTTAGTTTAGTTAGATCCTATTTGTCAATTTTTGCTTTTGTTGCGATTGCTTTTGGCAACTTTGTCATGAAATCATCACCTGTTCCTATGTCCAGAATGGTATTGTCTAGGTTGTCTTCCAGGGTTTTCATAGTTTTAAGTTTTACATTTAACTCTTTAATCCATCTTGAGTTGATTTTTGTGTATGATGTAACCATAGGGTCCAGTTTCAATCTTCTGCATATGGCTAGCCAGTTATTCTAGCATCATTTATTGAATACGGAGTCTTTTCCCCATTGTTTGTTTTTGTCAACTTTATTAAAGACCAAATTATTATAGGTGTGCACCCGTATTTCCAGGCTCTCTATTCTGTTCCACTGGTCTGTGTGTCTGTCTGTTTTTTTTTTTTTTTTTTTTTAACCAGTACCATGCTGTTTTGGTTACTATAGCCCTGTGGTATAGTTTGAAGTCAGGTAGTGTGATGCCTCCAGCTTTGTTCATTTTGGTTAGGATTGCCTTGGCTACTCAGGCTCTCTTCTGGGTCCATATGAATTTTAAAATAGTATTTTTTAGTTTTGTGAAAAATGTCATTGGTAGCTTAATAGGAATAGCATTGAATCTGTAAACTGCTTTGGGCAGCAGGGCCATTTTAACAGTATTAATTCTTCATATCCATGAGCATGGAACATCTTTCTTGTTTTTGTTTTTTGAGACGGAGTCTCGCTCTGTCACCCAGGCTGGAGTGCAGTGGCGCAATCTCCACTCACTGCAACCTCTGCCTCCTGGGTTCACGCCATTTTTCTGTCTCAGCCTCCTGAGTAGCTGGGACTACAGGCATCCGCCACCACGCCCGGCTAATGTTTTGTATTTTTTTTTTAGTACAGACGGGGTTTCACTGTGCTAGCCAGGATGGTCTTGATGTCCTGACCTCATGATGCGCCCGCCTTGGCCTCCCAAAGTGCTGGGATTACATGCATGAGCCACTGCACCTGGCCGAACATGGAACATCTTTCCATTTGTTTGTGTCATCTCTGATTTCTTTGAGCAGTGTTTTCTCATAGTAGAGATCATTCACCTCCCTGGTTAGCTGTATTCCTATGGGATTGCACTGTCCCCCCGGCCCCCTGCCGCGTCCCATCATCCAGGCTGGAGTGCAGTTGTGCAGTCTTGGCTCATTGCAACCTCTGCCTCCCAGGTTCAAGCAGTTCTCCTGCCTCAGCCTCCCGAGTAGCTGCGATTACAGGCACCTGCCACCATGTCCAACTAATTTTTGTATTTTTTTTTTTTTAATAGAGGTGGGATTTCACCATGTTGGCCAGGCTGCTCTCAAACTCCTAACCTTAAGTGATACTCCCACCTTGGCCTCCCAAAGTGCTGGGATTACAGGAGTAAGCCACCATGCCTAGCCGCTAGTGATTTTTGTATGTTGATTTTGTATCCTGAAACTTTGCTGAAGTTGCTTATCAGCTCAAGGAGCTTTCAGGCAGAGAGTATGGGGTTTTCTAGATATATAATCATGTTGTCTGCAAACAGGGATAGTTTGACTGCCTCTCTTCCTATTTGGGTGCCCTTTATTTCTTTCTCTTACTTGATTGCTCTGGCCAGGACTTCCAATACCATGTTGAATAGGAGTGGTGACAGAGGGCATCTTTGTCTTGTGCCTGATGTCAAGGGAAATGCTTCTAGCTTTTGCGCATTCAGTATGATGTTGGCTGTGAGTTTGTCATAGATGGCTCTTATTATTTTGAGGTCTGTTCCCTCAATACCTAGTTTATTGAGAGTTTTTAACATGAAAGGATGTTGTATTTTATCGAAAGCCTTTTCTGTATCTATTGAGATGATCATGTGGTTTTTGTCTTTAATTCTTTTTGTGTAATAAATGGTGTTTATTGATTTGCATGTGTTGAACCTACCTTGCATCCCAGGGGTAAAGCCTGCTTGATCATGGTAGATTAACTTTTTGATGTGCTGCTGGATTTGGTTTGCTAGTATTTTGTTGAGGATTTTTGCATCAATGTTCATTAAAGATACTGGCCTGAAGCCTTCTTTTGTCATGTCTCTGCTATGTTTTGGTATCAGAATAATACTGGCCTTATCGAATGAGTTGGGGAGGAGTCCCTCCTCCTCAATTTTTTGAAATAGTTTCAGTAGGAATGGTACCAGCTCTTCTTTGTACTTCTAGTAGAATTTAGCTGTGAATTGATTTGGTCCTGGGCCTTTTCTTGGTGTAGGCTATTTCCATTTCAGAGTTTCTTATTGGTCTGTTCAGGGAATCAGTTTCTTCCTGATTTAGTCTTGGGAGGGTGTCTGTGTCCAGTAATTTATCCATTTATTCTAAATTTTATAGTTTGTGTGCATAGAGGTGTTGATAGTATTTTCTGATGGTTATTTGTATTTCTGTGGGGTTAGTGGTAACATTCCTTTTGTCATTTCTAATTCAGTATATTGGATCCTCTGTCTTTTCTTCTTTATTAGCCTACCTGGCAGTCTATCTTATTAATTTTTTTCAAGAAAACAGCTCCTGGATTCATTGATCTTTCAAATGGTTTTTCATGTCTCAGTCTCCTTTAGTTCAGTTCTGATTTTGGTTATATCTTGTCTTCTGCTAGCTTTGAGGTTGGTTTGCTCTTGCTTCACTAGTTCTTTTAGTTGTGATGTTAGGTTGTTAATTAATTTGAGATCTTTATAACTCTTCTTTTTTTGTTTTTTTGAGACAGAGTTTCACTCTGTTGCCCAGGCTGGAGGGCAGTGGCGCGATATCGGCTCACTCCGCCTCCCAGGTTCAAGCAATTCTCCTGCCTCAGCCTCCTGAGTAGCTGGGATTACAGGCACCCACCACCACACCCAGCTAATTTTTGTATTTTTAGTAGACACGAGGTTTCGCCATGTTGGCCAGGCTGGTCTCGAACTCCTGACCTCAGGTGATCCACCTGCCTCAGCCTCCCAAAGTACTGGCATTACAGATGTGAGCCACTGTGCCCAGTCAAGATCTTTTTAACTTTTCAATGTGGGCGTTTAGTGCTATAAATTTCCCTCTTAACATTGTTTTAGCTATGTCCCAGAGATTCTGGTATGTTGTATCTTTGTTCTCATTAGTTTCAAAGAACTTCTTGATTTCTGCCTTAATTTCATTATTCACCCACAAGTCATTCAGGAGCAGGTTGTTTAATATCCATGCAATTGTATGGTTTTGAAAGATTTTCTTAATCTTGATTTCCAGTTTTATTGTTATGGTCTGAGAGAGTGTTTGGTATGATTTTGGTTCTTTTGCATTTTCTGAGCATTGTTTTATTTCTGATTGGCTGATTTTAGAGTATGTGCCATGCAGAGATGAGAAGAGTGTATATTCTGTTATTTTTGGGTGAAGAGTTCTGTAAATGTCTATCAGCTCCATTTGATCCAGTGTTGAGTTCAGGTCCTGAATATCTTTGTTAATTTTATGCCTCAGTGATCTGTCTAATACTGTCAGATGGATGTTGAAGTCTGTCACTGTTATTGTGTGGGAGTGTAAGTCTCTTTAAACATCTCTAAGAACTTGCTTTATGAATCTGGGTACTCCTGTGTTGGGTGCGTATGTATTTAAGATAGTTAAGTCTTCTAGTTGAATTGAACTCTTTACCACTACATAATGCCCTTTGTCTCTTTTGATCTTTGTTCGTTTAATATCTGTTTTGTCTGAAATTAGGCCTGCAACCTCTGCTTTTTTTCTGTTTTCCATTTGCTTGGTAGATTTTTCTCCAACCCTTTATTTTGAGCCTTTGGGTGTCATTGCATGTAAGATGGGTCTCTTGAAGACGGCAAACCGTTGGGTCTTGCTTCTTTATCCAGCTTAATATTCTGTGCCTTTTAATTGAGGCTTTTAGCATTGATATTGTGGATTTGATCCTGTCATGTCGTTAGCTGGTTATCATGCAGACTCATTTGTGTGGTAACTTTATAGTGGTAAAGTATAAAGTGGCTGGTAATGGTTTTTCCATATTTAGTGCTTCTTTCAGGAGCTCTTGTAAGGCAGGTCTGAATGAATTCCCTCAGCATTTGCTTGTCTAAAAAGTGTCTTATTTCCCCTTCACTTATGAAGCTTAGTTTGGCTGGACATAAAATTCTTGGTTGGAATTTCTTTTCTTTAAGAATGTTGAACATAGGCCTCCAATTCTCTTCTCCTTGTAGGGTTTCTGTGAAGAGGCTTGGTGTTAATCTGATGGGCTTTCCTTTGTGGGTGACCTGACCTTTCTTTCTAGGTGTCTTTAACATTTTTCTTCATTTTGACCTTGGAGAATCTGATGATTTATGTGTCTTGGGGATGATCTTCTTGTAAAGTGTCTTGTGGGGGTTCTTTGCATTTCCTGAATTTGAATGTTGGCCCCTCTGGCTAGATTGAGGAAGTTGTCGTGGATGATACACTTAAATAGGTTTTTCACCTTGCTTCCATTCTCCCATCTCTTTCAGGAGCATCAGTGAGTCATAGGTTCAGTCTCTTTATATAATAGGGGTAATTTTCAAAAGCAGAATTTTGTTACTTGTGTTTGGGATACAGTGAGATTTGTTCTTTGATGTTTAGCTTTTAATTTTTCATTTTTCTTCTAACATTTTTTTTCTTAATCATTAAAACAACTTTTCTCCATAGAAATGCAGCAGTATAAAATGGCATTATTTACTCTTTTTTCCAGAATAAAGAACTAATAAATACCAGAAATGTTTCAAACCAGGAAAGATCAACGGTAAGCAGTTTGATTTTTCTTTAAATCAGATATACGTAAGTTATTGTAAGACTGAAAAAAGTTGCTAATGGATAAACACTTAGACAGTGATATATAGTAGGGTTATTAGAATTGTGGAAGGAAAAGGAAACATTATTTAAAACCATATGTTTGCAGGCCAGGTGCAGTGGCTCCTGCTTGCAATCCCAGCACTTTTGGAGGCTGAGGCAGGTAGGTTGCTTAAGGCCAGGAGTTTGAGACTAGCCTGGCCAACATGGCAAAGCCTCATCTCTACTAAAAATATAACAGTTAGCCAGGCATGGTGGTACATGCCTGTAATCCCAGCTACTTGGGAGGCTGAGGCATGAGAGTCACTTGAACCTGGGAGGTGGAGGTTGCAGCGAGCTGAAATTGCACCACTAAACTTCAGCCTGGGTGACAGAGCAAGACTCTGTCTCAAAAAAAAAGTTTTCTTATATGTGTCTTTATGAATTTTGTATATACTGTTTCTGTCTTTGTCTAAAAATATTCTTAAAGCAATTTCAGATGAATTTCTATGCAGCCTTTCTTTTCTTTAAAAAATGAAATTCTCCCTCTAAATGTGCAAGACAGCATAGCAATGGGCTGTGCTTGTCATTAAGGATTTAATGAAATAGAAACCACGAATGTAGCATGTGGGAGGGAAATTTTGGCATTTTGGGGAATGATTAAAAGTCAGAAGACTGAGTAAGAGGTCGAAAGGGTTGGGAGTTATGTGTAGGGACTGAAAGCAGGGTTGGGAGAGCTTAATGTTTGCTTTTATACTATGACTCTTCATGTTTTCTCTTCAGCCATCTTTAAGAAGTCTGATCATGGAAAGGCACTTGTTCTGCAATGGCCAGGACAAACTTTGTACAAAATCTGTCATATGATGAGAAGTAGGAAATGAAAGAAATGGATAGGAAATATTCAGGAAAGTGGAGTATAAAAAGTGTGGTCCAGTTATGGGAGGGCATTGGAGAATTTACAAGCATTACAGTGGGAAGTTTTATTCCTTAGTGGAATTGCAAGTAACATAGTACCTTAAGAATTTTGAATCATTTAGCTTATCTACTTAATCTGAGTCATTTCTGACAATGTTATCTAACTTCCTCTTCCCCCATTCAATTTAAAAACCACACATTAGGTGGGGTGTGGTGGCGGGTGCCTGGAATCCCAGCTACCTGGAGGCTGAGGCACAAGAATTGCTTGAACCCAGGAGGCTGAGGTTGCAGTGAGCCAATATTGCACCACTGCACTCCAGCCTGGGCGACAGAGCGAGACTCCATCTCAATAAATAAATTAATAAAAACCACACATTTAAATAAAATAAAATGTTTGATAATATTAGGATAAAATATGAGAAGAGTAATAGTAGAAAAGAAAGGTTGTTTTTGAGACATAGTCTCGCTCTGTCACCTAGTCTGGTGTGCAGCGGTATGATCTCAGCTCACTGCAATCTCCACTTCCCGGGTTCAAGCAATTCTTCTGCCTCAGCCTCCTAAGTAGCTGGGGCTATAGGTGCCTACCACCACACCTGGCTAATTTTTGTATTTTTAGTAGAGACAGGGTTTTTCCACGTTCGCCAGGCTGGTTTCAAACTCCTGTGCTCAAGTGATCCACCGGCCTCGGCCTCCCAAAGTGCTGGGATTACAGGCGTGAGTCACCCTGCTCAGCCCTAGAAAAAGTTTTTTATTGATAATATTAAACAATATATAGAATAGTAATATTAGAGGGAACCTGTAAAAATATAAAAGATAGAAAACATTGAAGAATGAGAAAAGCTTCTTTCCTCCTTTACCTTTTAAGGTCTGGGAGGATGGTGTCTAAAAAATAAGAGAAATAGCTATCCTTCCACTGCCTGCCATTCCTTTTCTGTTTTATTTGTGTGTGTGTGTGTGTGTGTGTGTGTGTGTGTGTGTGTGTTTAAAATAAACCCAATACGGCCGGGCGTGGTGGCTCACACCAGTAATCCCAGCACTTTGGGAGGCCAAAGCAGGAGGATCACATGAGGTCAGGAGTTTGAGACCAGCCTGGGCAACATGGTGAGACCCCCCAATCTCGAAAAAAAAAAAAAGAAAAAAAGAAAAAATTTTAAAAAGTAACCCAATTCAATTATTTTAAAATATGGCAAACAGTAGTTCAGCTATATTATATAGCAATTTGTTAAAAATAACGTGAAGAATTTTTTTAACCTCTATTTCAGGATGTGGTAGCCAGAACACAAAAAGATGGGTTTCATATCTTTATTGTTTCCATTAAAACGGAGAATACAGATGCAAGCTGGAATTTAAACGGTATAGTTAAACTGCATGCATGTTTACTATCTGCATTTTCTGTATTTTGTATTTTTGTCACTGACCTGAGTCAACATTCTCTGTTTCAAATACATCATTCAAAAATGAATTTCTGTTAATCATACATTTATCATACATTTATCTGTTAAGTATACATTTAGATACTTAAAATGTAACATTAAGCTCTCTTAATGATACTGTTTATTTTTTAATAGATTGAAAATTTTACCGTGTTAAGATACATTTTTAAAATTTCAAACTTCAGGCCAGGCACGGTGGCTCATGCCTGTAATCCCAGCACTTTGGGAGGCTGAGACGGGCGGATCACGAGGTCAGGAGATCGAGACCATCCTGGCTAACACGGTGAAACCCCCTCTGTACTAAAAAATACAAAAAACTAGCCGGGCGAGGTGGCGGGTGCCTGTAGTCCCAGCTACTCGGGAGGCTGAGGCAGAAGAATGGCGTAAACCCGGGAGGCGGAGCTTGCAGTGAGCTGAGATCCGGCCACTGCACTCCAGCCTGGGCGACAGAGCAAGCCTCTGTCTCAAAAAAAAAAAAAAATTTCAAACTTCGTAGTGGGATATAAAATTCCCCATTCTTTCAGATTAAAAATATGTTTTAACATGTAGAAATGTGTAGGCAACATTTTAGTTGTATTTGAAATAGGTTATGTTCTCTGTTTCTTGAAAATGGCCACCATCAGGGATTTAAGATTTTTCAGATTTTTATTATTTGACAAATTTTATTTTAAAGGATCTGTCTGTAGCCCAGGAGTAGAAGCAGCATATCTGCCAGCATGTGGCTTCTATGGTCTGTGAGGCACCCCCACCACTGTAAGTTAGACCCTCTGTGCCTTGTTAAGCTGTGGTTCCTTAGTGCCACAAAAGTAGACTTGCAATAAGCAGTTTTCAAGAGAATAAATGTTTTCACGTATTCTAGCATCACGTTGGCTGATGTTTTCTGTAGTGGGTGTCTGCTGGGCCATCAGCATGGGAGGGCCCTGGGGATTTGATACTGTTCTGATTCAGCCAGTCAGCAGCCAGAAACCAATCAGGTGAGGTAGGCATTGCTGCAGAGGAGGCACGGTCTGGTGTACTGCATGGTCCTTGGAGGGAAGCTGGCAACGTGGCTGCTCTGGAAGAGTATGAGGTAAGGCTTCCTTCCGGAGATGGCATCATGAGCCAGACTGTGCCACTTAGAGGGAGCAGGGACCCTGATGCCATTCTGTCACCTAGCTGTCTTAGTCTGTTTGTGCTGCTGTAATAGAATACTTGACACTGGGTAATTTATAAAGAACAGAAATTTATTTCCCCACAGTTCTGGAGGCTGGGATGTCTAAGACTAAGGTGTCAGCAAGTTTGGTGTCTGGTTAGGGCCCCGGTGTCTGCCTCCAAGATGGCACCTTAAACGATGTGTTCTCACATGGCAGAAAGGATGGAAGAGCAGGAAGCACAACAGGGGACGACCAGTCTGCCCTCACAGGGTGGAGGCAGAAGAGCAAAGAAAGGCCTAAGCTAGTTCCCTCCAGGCCTTTTGTAAGGCATTAGTCTATTGATGAGAACATAGCCCTCATGACTTAATCACTTCCCAAAAGGCCTCACTTCCTAATAACCACCGCAGTGGGTGTGAAGCTTTAATGAATTTTTGAGGACATTCAGACCATAGAACTAGCCTTGTGCCTGCTTCTTTCCCAAGCATTGTGTCTTTTCCCCTGACACCAGCGGGCAGTTTCGAGTCCCTGCTAATTAGCAACTGGAGCTGTTGCTGAGCCCTGCATGTTTTGCACTGTACTTGGCACTTAGTTTATTATTGCTGTCTCAGACAAAACTCAACCTAGATTTGTGAGTTTGGTAATTTATTCGAAGTTATGACAAGGAAGATAAGGTCCCAGTGAGATCAGTGAATTAGCAAGGGGGCCAGTCTGAGTTCTTGTTTGGTAGCTGGGACTACTGTGCTCTTGTATGTGATCAGATTTGGTGCAGGTTTTTACAATAGTGTATATACAAATAAAGGTACCTCTTTTTTCTTTTTTTCTTTTTTTGTAAATTGACAATTACAATGATATAAATGTATGGGGTACAAAGTGATGTTATAATCTATAAATACAGTGTGGAATAATTAAATCAAACTAGTTAACATATTCATCACCCCAAATGCTTAACATTTTTTGTGGTGAGAACATTTGAAATGTACTCTTAGCACTTTTGAAACATACAGTACTCTATTAACTATTCACCATGCTCTACAGTGGAACCCAAAAAAAAAGAAAAAACTTACTCCTCTTGTCTGAGACTTTTTTTTATCCTTGGACCGTCATCTGCCCATGCCTCCTACCCCCCAGCCTCTGTACCCACCATTCTGCTCTCGTTTTATGAGTTTGATTGCTTTAGATTCCACATATAAGTGAAAATGTGCAGTATTTGTCTTTCTGTGCCTGACTCATTTCACTCAGCACGATGTTTTCCAGTTCCATCCATGTTGTTGCAAATGACAGAATTTTCTTCTTTTTAAAGACTGAATAGTATTTATTGTGTATGTATAGACATTTTCTTCATCCAGTCATCTGTGGATGGACACTTACATTGATTCCATAACTTAGTTGTTCATACTGCTGCAGTGAACATGCAGGTGCAGACGGCTTTTTGACAAACTGATTTTAGATCTTTTGGATAAACAGTAAGATGGGATTACTGGACTATATGGTAATTCTGTTGTTATTTTCTGAGAACCTTCCATACTGTTTTTTATAATGGCTGTACTAATTGACATTTTCACAAACAGTGTACAGAGCATCCCTTTTCTCCACATCTTCATCAGCACTTACTGTCTTTCATCTTTTTGATAAAAGCCATTCTGACAGGTGTGAAATGATATTAGGGTTTTAATTTGCATTTCTCTAATGACTAGTGATGTTGAGCATTTTTCATATATTAATATCTGTTGCTCGTTGATATGTATTATTTTGAGAAATGTCTATTTAGGTCCCTTGCCTTTTTTTTTTTTTGTTTGTTTGTTTCTTGAGGCAAGAACTCACTCTGTTGCCCAGGCTGGAGTACAGTGGCGTGATCTCAGCTCACTGCAACCTCCACCTCCCGGGTTCAAGTGATTCTCCTGCCTCAGCTTCTCAAGTAGCTGGGATTATAGGTGCATGCCAGCACACCTGGCTAATTTTTCTGTTTTTAGTTGAGACGGAGCTTCACCGTGTTGGTCAGGCTGGTCTCCATCTCCTGACCTCAAGTGATCCGCCCACCTTGGCCTCCCAAAGTGCTGGGATTACAGGCGTGAGCTGTCATGCTTGGCCCCTTGCCCATTCTTAGTGAGTTTTTTTGTTTTCTTGCTATTGAGTTGTTTGAGTTTATATATTTTGGATATTAACTCCTTCTTGGATATATGGCTTGCAAATTTTTTTTTTTTTTTTTTTTTTGAGGCGGAGTCTTGCTCTGTCGCCCGGACTGGAGTGCAGTGGCCGGATCTCAGCTCACTGCAAGCTCCGCCTCCCGGGTTTATGCCATTCTCCTGCCTCAGCCTCCCGAGTAGCTGAGACTACAGGCGCCCGCCACCTCGCCCAGCTAGTTTTTGTATTTTTAGTAGAGACGGGGTTTCACCGTGTTAGCCAGGATGATCTTGATCTCCTGACCTCGTGATCCGCCCGTCTCAGTCTCCCAAAGTGCTGGGATTACAGGCTTGAGCCACCGCGCCCGGCATGGCTTGCAAATTTTATCTCCCAGTCTTAAGTTGTCTATGTCTACTGTTGTTTCCTTTGCTGCAAAGAAGCTTTTTATATTGATGTAATCCCATTTGTCTATTTTTGCTTTTGTTGCCTGTGCTTTTGGGATCAAATCCAAAAAATCATTGCTCAGACCGGTGTTGTGTAGTGTTTTCCCTATGTTTTCTTCTGGCAGTTTTAGAGTTTCTGGTCTTACAGTGAAGGTATCTTGGTAAGGTTACATAATCAGACAATTACTAATTGTCCAATACCATGTATGTGCTACATTTGTTAGTGTGGTTTGTTATTCTTGGAGCCTTCTGGGAAATGAACTTACATTTAAAGATTTAAGACTGACAATTAACTCTCTCTTCTTCTCTATCCCAGTTTCTCTTTCTATGATTGGGCCTCATGGATATATCTCTGCATCAGATTGGCCCCTAATGATTGTGAGTATTTCTCATCATCTTTTCGTTTTTAAAAAATGAATTTTATGCCCTAAGAGCTTTGTGGTAGTAATTCCTCAGTAGTTAATGCTTTGACATATCCTCTCTTTCTGGTTCCAGAGTGACTGGAAAATGAAGGATTGGATACTTGAATGTAGAAGTGCCAGCTTCCAAATGATCAAAAGGCTTAACTGACTAAAATTGCTTCTCTTCCTGCAGTTTTACATGGTGATGTGTATTGTTTATATATTATATGGCATACTTTGGCTGATGTGGTCTGCCTGTTATTGGAAAGACATATTAAGAATCCAGTTCTGGATTGCAGCTGTTATTTTCCTGGGAATGCTTGAAAAAGCAGTTTTTTATAGTGAATACCAAAACATCAGCAACACTGGACTGTCAAGTAAGTTTTTTGACTGTCTGTAAATACAGTATGATCTAAGAATTCCCCAGCATTTATGAGCAGAGCGGTGGGAGGCCCCCCTCTGAACAGTGGTTTGGAAACAGGCATATTATAGATGAAGAGAAGGAAAGCCAAGAAAAGAATGTCAGAGTAGGCCTCTGATCTGGCTGAGCATGTGTCTTCTCTTTGTTATGTTTTCCTTCTTGCTAACTTTCCCCTCACTTTCCTCCTGGGAAAAATAAAAGTCCCATTTCCTAAGGTTTAGCTTGGATTAAAACAGCACAAAGTTCTGGACAGGGAGACTTCAGGTGCTGTCAATCCTTTTAACATATTTCTCCTTCCCCCCACATCTTCTTTTCCTTCTCCTTCAAAAAAGAAAAGAAAGGAAGTTGGCCACAGGGAGTAAAGTCAGGGGTGCCGGAATGGATGGTGCCTGCAGCCTCCTTGTGCTCTCCCCACCTAGTTATTCCCGCAGAGATCTTCGTATGACCAGTGGAGGCACCATCACAGTTTACAGAGTGGAGTATGTGAAGCAGGGAGGCCGTACAGCTGGGCATCCTCAGAGGTGTGCCCCAGACTTCTAGAAAGTAGATTTCAGGCCAGAGAAGTAGAGATACAACTCTCCCACCGAACCCTTGGAAAGAGAGTGCTCAAAGGGGTTGAAGGTGCTCAAGAGTGTACTTCGGAGTGACCAGTTACAAATGGTCTTGATGCAGATTTGCAAAGGGCATGATTTTGTCTGTGATTGATTGACTGATTGATTGACAAGGTCTTGATCTGTTGCCCGGACTGGAGTGCATGGGTACAATTTTGGCTCACTTCAGCCTTGACCTCCAGGCCCAAGTGATCTGCCCACCTCAGCCTCTGGAGTAGCTGGCACTATGTATCCGTTACTTATTTTAAAATACTCTAGAAAAAAACAATGAATTGGACTATAGATGAAACAAATTTGCCATAATATTGCTAATTATTGAAGCTGCATGATGGGTACATGGGAAATCATTATATTGCTTTCTCTCTTTTGAAGAATATTTGAAATTTCCCCAAATAAAAAGTTTAAAAGGACATGTACCAAAGAACAAAGAAAGGACAAATATCCAGGATGCCTATTAGAGATATCGCTACTCTGTAAGAAGTTTTTTATGGTGTGTGTGCGTGCATGCGTGCATGTGTGCATGCTCGAAACCAGATGATGAAGGAAGGGTAGGTCTGCTGCTTAGAATTGAAGCATTCCTGAATGTAGAGAAGACAGTTCTGATGCTTTGCTGTCAGTGGTGGTGATCTCTTGTTTGGTGAGGGTAAAGGGTGGCATGCCCTTTAGTGTGGAGCAGCGAAAACCTGAGATTCATGAAGAGATGAGAGGCCATCTGCCATCCTCAGGGAATCTAGGCTGTCCAAGATGGCACTGGAGGGCTTGGAAGAGATACCCAGACCGCTGTCAGGGTCTTTGAGGAGTCCTGTCCAATAGGAGAGGTGAGCAGGAACTGAGGTCCTTTCTGATTTTCCCAGGTGGGAATTCTGGGACAGGGGCTTTCTTGCCCAGCATTGATCTTGAAGCATCAAATTTAGAAAAATCATTAGAAGGATGAGAAGCATTGATTGTTAGGACCTGACATGGGTACATTAAGAGTAGATCATGTCTAACTAATTTTTTTGTTTTGGGATGCTAGATTGACAGGAGGATGTAGTAAACTTAGTATAGCTGACTTCTTCAAGGCATTTGACAAGGCCTCTTGTGACTTCTTTTGGACAAGATGAGCTGAAAACTGGTGGTGGAGCCATTACCTAAAGAGTTCATGGAAATAATCACTGGTCAATCTAGACCTGTGCTGTTTTTTGTGGTAGCCACAAGCCACATCTGGGTACTTAAGTAAAATTAAATTAAATTAAAAATTAAGTTCCTCAGTTACTCTAGCTGCATCTCAAGTGCTCAGTAAGTACAGGTGACAAGTGACTGCTGTACTGGACAGCACAGAGGTAGACCACTTCCATTATTGCAAAAGGGTCTGTGGGACAGCACTGGTGTGGAGCAATGGTTCTCATCCCTGGTTTTGCATCAGCATCACTTGAAGAACTTTAAAATGGTACCAGTGCCAGAGATGCTGATTAGGGCAGATCTAGGAATTGGGGCTGTGTAGAGGCCTCCAGGTGATTCTAATATGCATCTAGGATTGCAAACCATTGAGCTAGGAGGCTTTGAATGGTGTCTCTCTCAGATTTTAGACCTTGTTGCTGGTTTATTCTTGTTGCGAATCTGTTGGTTTGTTCAGCTAACATTTATTGTGTGACTATGTAGACAGCATTCTCTTAAATTTTGTGAATGATGTGAGGCTGGCCAGGGTCGTAAATACTTAGGGGCATAGAGAATCATTTTAGATAGACCTTTTTCACTTGAAGATACATCATGAGAGGCAAGAAAGTTGACATGATGAATAGAAAGGTGAAATTTAATGGGTAAGATCTTGAACTTAGGTTTAGAGTACAGCTTGCAAAAATACCAATGGAAAAGTTTTAAAAAGAATTTAAAAATTGAAACTGATGAAAAGCAAACTCAACATAGGCAATAATAGGGTGGTTGCCTCCCGCAAGCTCCCACAACCTTAGATTGCAGCAGGAGCCTGGAAAGAGTTGAGAATCTTGCTGTACAGGTCACACTGTACCAGAAAGGTTGTAGTCACATTACCTCAGGAGTATAGACAGCCTATGGAAGGATTGACAGCACACTCATGCCTCAACATTTGTGATCATAAACCCCTTCTTCACATTCTGCACTCTTTTGCAGAGCTCGTCCATTGTTTTCCTCCTGAAGCTTTCTCTCCCATGGAGCTCTCTATCCTGAGCTACAGACATAGTTTACCAATGCCTCTTTTGTTCCTTTGTTTATTGTTGTTGACTTCCCACTGCCTTTAACATCGAGTCCGGACTCCATAACAGGGGCTCCAAATTGCACGACTGGTCCCTGCCTTTATGACCAACCTCTTTTCTTGACATCTACCGTTACACTGTCTGCTGCAGGCATAATGAACTTACTTCTTGCAACATAGTTTGGTTTTCCTCTTTTCTTCTCTGCTTTTGCACGTGCCGTGTTCTTTGCTTTGTCATCCCCCACCCCCCAAAACTTAACTCTTACTTAACCTTCAAGTTCTGATTTAGATGTCACTTTTTCTGAGTTTTTCGGGACCCAATTCTAGCTCCCCCAGGTGTAGATTAGACTGGCCTTCTTCCAAGTCTGGAGGGATGCTGTGTTACCTCTAGCTCTTACCACACTGAGTTCTATTTACTTAGCCTAACCGGAGTACAAGCTCCAAGAAGGCAAGGATCAAGATGTCTTTTTCACTATTATAGCCACACAGTAGGAGCATATCAGATACATTTTAAATGAATACATGAGGAGGAGATCCTGGAGAAAAGAGAACTCTAGAGGACGTTATGGTTTTTAAATATTTACGGGACAAGAAGAGAGAGAGTTCTGTAAAGAACAAGAACAGAGGGAAGCTCAGGGAGACGCATTCAGGCTGATAGAAGAAAGCCGTGCCCAGTGGAGCTGATTAGATAGAAAGGGAGTGAATTCTTTAGGAGAGTGTGAATCCCTCACTGAAGTGTTCAAGCATCAGTTGGATTCGATAACTTTTAAATCAAATGTGGCTGATTAGTCTGAAGTCCGAATGTAGTTATACCCAGGACATGTTGTTGAGGATCGTGGTTGGCAGGCTTCCAGATGTACATGAAGTGAATTATTTTACTTTTTTTCTTCCTCAGCCCAAGGCTTATTGATCTTCGCGGAGCTGATTTCTGCGATGAAGAGGACGCTGGCTCGCCTGCTTGTGATCATCGTGAGCCTGGGCTATGGCATTGTGAAGTAAGTACGGGAGTGTGGAGAGGTGCTGGGTCCCCGCCCAGTGATACAGTCCGTCTACGTTATGACCTTTGTGAAAATGGAACTTCTAAGTATTGTAGTACAAATCCCTTCGGGAAAAATCTACAGGAACACATTTTTAAAAGATTTCCACATACTTGCTATTTTATGTTATCTTCCAATAAAGACCCTGAATTTGTATTTCGATAACTTTATATAGTTAGATGAATAAATAATCAACTTTAAGGATAATGGAAAATCTGAAGTGACTCAAACCATTTTCCAACCCTTTTCTGTTTTTTAGATGGTACCATTAAGTTTTTATGGTCCTATTTGAGTGTTGGAAGAGAGTGGATTAAACACTGAGTCAGCAAAACTTCTGACTGAAACCTATCTGTCCCCCGAGGACCCTCTCTGGCGGGTCTTTTC
This sequence comes from Piliocolobus tephrosceles, assembly GCF_002776525.5. Taxonomy (NCBI): domain Eukaryota; kingdom Metazoa; phylum Chordata; class Mammalia; order Primates; family Cercopithecidae; genus Piliocolobus; species Piliocolobus tephrosceles. Next base: position 93,437,171 of record NC_045448.1, on the reverse strand, counting down.
CTCCTCTCACCTGTGAATCACTGGGCGTAACTATGGGAGAACTTGATTTCTATCCTTGTTGCGTTTTTCAGACCTTTCTTCCTGCTTGTTTCCTAAAACCCTGATTCCCAGAAGCTCACTCTTCAGGCTGGATCACCAGCTGCATCTTACTGTGGTTACTGTGAGCTTCCAGACCCTCCCTCATCCCTCAGCTCTGTGGTTCCCAGTATCATTTTCTAGACTTTATTATATGAATAACTGCACCCTCTTCAAAATCTGAATTTTAAGCAATCCGCTTTTCAACTGTCACCTTCTCTGTTTCCTGTTACTTTCTCTAACATGTCAGCTTCAGTCTTTTTTGACCGTACTTTGGCCTCCAGCCTTTCGACCCTGGCACCTTCCGTTGTCCTTCCCCATCTTATATCGTTACCTTCTTCCTTTTGCTTGGATTCTCTGGTCCAGGAGGACACTGACACCCAAAGACCCCTTTCTCTTTGTCAACCTTCTTGAGAACACCCTAGCCTTGCTAAGTCCAGCTTTCCTTCTGCCTCAGGCTCCCACCTGAGCAGGGGAATTTGCCCAAAAAGAGCCCTGGACCACCCTGAGGGGGCCCACTTGCCATTCGTGACCGTAAACTTCACGTGTGCCCTCAGTGCTGCTGGCAGTTGTACTAAATCCCCTTGCCACTATTTTCTCACTCTCCTGTCTGCGGAAGACCATCTTACCCCTTCTCTCTCAGACCTCTCAGACTCTACCCTCTTGTCAGCTGACCTTAGGTTTTTTTTTTTTTCACTGAGGAAGTAGAAGCCATCAGAGGGGACTTCCACTGCGTCTGTGCCCCCAGCCCTTGTCATTCCCCCACATCTGGACCGCATCTCCCACTTTCCTCTTCTGGATAGTCACGGGCCGCCCCTGCCTTTGTGCCCACTCAACTGTGAGGGAAACTGTCCTAGTGCTGTGTTTTGTTTTTTCTTGCATCATCAGCTTTCCTCTCTGGTGGGTCACCCCCATCAGGATCTCGTTATTTCTACCATTTTTTTAAAGTGAAGCCCTCCCTCCACCCCACACGGCCCTCTCCTCCGCTTCTGCCTCGTTCACCTTTCCCCTGTGCGGCGTAACTTCTCACATGAGTAGTCTGTACCTCAGCCTCCCCAGTATTGCTCTATTGAGATTGCTCTCGTCAAAGCCACCATGACCTTCCCCTGCCGTATCACATGGCCCTGCTCAGCCCTCGTCCAGCTGTCCCGTGAGCGGCTTTAGTTAAGGAGTGCCAGCTTTGCCTGGTTTCCGGGAGCTCATCTTCCATCCTCTCACATCACTGGCTACTCCTCCCCAGCCTCCTCTGCTGCACCCTCCTGTGCTCCTGAGCTCCGGCCCTCGGGTGCCCAGGCTCAGGCCTCTGCTCTGTGACTCGCACCCCTAGGCTCTCCTCCTGTGTGTGTGCCCATTTGCTTGTGAGCTGGGAGTTGGGGAGTTAGCAGGATTTTAACCTGGAAGCCTTTATCCCCCTGAACTTTTACTGGAGATTCTTTCTCAAACGCTTTTGTGTTCTTAGTACAGTGTAAGAAGCGAAGGCCTTTTGTTGAGGAATCTTGCAGTACCTTTCACAGCTCTGGTTATGAACATCAGATACCAACAGGTGCAGTGTTGTTACTGTGAAAGGAATAGAAGATTAAATGAATGAGTATAGACACAAACCCTTTTTAAATGAATCCCTTCACTGTTAGCTTGCTTGGCTCAACTCATAAAGTGAGAGCAGTAACAGTTCTGGTTATTTGGAGGTTCTGGTTAGTTGATTATAATGAATCAGAATTTAGATTGCTTAGATTAGGTAAGTAGTCTTAATTAAATATGAGCTATGACCATTAATTTGTTTTTTTACTTATATTTTGTTTTGAAATGACTATCTTAAATATTTTTCTTAAACCAGTTTTTTTCTTCTAATTACTCTGAGGGGGGGTTTTGAGCAGCCTAAAATGTATGTGCAATAAATTCTGATTTGCAAATATCATGAAATTATTCTATTTTAAATTATTAATTGCAAAAACCACCATCTTTGTATTTTCCCAACTCATTTATATTTTGAAAGAGCCAAAAATGTATTTAAAAAAATTTTTTTTGGCCGGGCGCGGTGGCTCAAGCCTGTAATCCCAGCACTTTGGGAGGCCGAGACGGGCGGATCACGAGGTCAGGAGATCGAGACCATCCTGGCTAACATGGTGAAACACCGTCTCTACTAA
>NC_045448.1:93323064-93434552 GCF_002776525.5 Piliocolobus tephrosceles | reverse complement strand
TTTTTGGAGACGAAGTCTCGCTCTGTCGCCCAGGCTGGAGTGCAGTGGTGCAACTGCACTGCACTCTCTGCCTCCCAGGTTCAAGCGATTCTCGTGCCTCTGCCTCCCAAGTAGCTGGCACTACAGGCAGGAGCCACCACGCCTGGCTAATTTTTTGTATTTTTTAGTAGAGACGGTGTTTCACCATGTTGGCCAGTTTGGTCGCAAACTCCTGAGCTCAAGTGATCTGTGTACCTTGGCCTCCCAAGGTGCTAGGATTATAGGCATGAGCCACTGCGCCTGGCCCAAAAATGGTATTTTAACTCTTTCAGTTTAAGGAATGAAAATTAAATTCTGTTAGCACTCCTGTTCTGGTTGAGGGCTGGTGATCAGAAAGGAGGTTATGGAGTTCCGTCTCCTCATGTCCTGCTCTTTCTCTGCCCAAGTCATGAGATTAGTGAATTATCTCTGAAAAGGCAGACCTTGGGAAGAATTAAGTTAGACTCTCTGCCAGTGGCACTTAGAAGTTGGCATTTACCTTCCTAGATTTCATCAAACCTACTCTTCCATTCTACAGAAACAGTACCTGAATTATATTCATTCCATTGCTTGAATTTCAGCAGCAAAATCCTCTGACACCTTTGTGGCCTGCAAATATTGCTTCACAGGCATCAGTATAGCTTCAGGTCCTAGAGAAAGAGACCCTTTGTTCCTGGGCCTGTTTCCTAAAACAGAGTACCTCAGAGCTGGGAACACAGTGATGTGATTAGATAGTGACTTCCTGGTATTGGAAATGGTGCCAGTTTCTGTATTCAGGTGCATTTTACTCACCCATGCTTTTTCTTCTTTCTCTGTTTCCTCTTCCTGATCCCAGGCCTCGTTTGGGAACAGTCATGCACCGGGTGATCGGACTGGGGCTTCTCTACTTGATCTTTGCAGCTGTTGAAGGCGTGATGAGAGTCATTGGGGTAAAAACTACATAATTCTACCACCCCTTTTTGTTATTGCTGTGAAATGTGGTCTTACTTTATATCTCCTGAGATGAATTTTTAGATAGAAACTTGTGAAAAAGGCACAATATGAAGTTTTCTTCTATGGAATGTTTCCCTTTTAAAATACTTCCTGAAAGGCAAAGGCTAGCCAGAGTGCTTCTTGAAATGATATGACTGATTGCGAAGGCACCGCTTGATATCATCCCAGGTATCAGTCCCATCCCAGAAATGTTCATGGTTATTCTTCATAGAGAACATTTGTCTTTGTCATTATGCAGCTGGTATACCTTAATGTCATTCTTAACCCTGGATTTTAAAATGTATCCAGTGAACAGAAAGTTAATTACACCCTTCAGCTATACATACAGTACATTTCATCACTCTTTTAAGTCTCATTTGTTTATTCATTTTTTCTGACTCTTGGGGACTAGCTATTTTGAGGATTCAGTAGACCCCGCCATTGAAAGAGCCAAGAGGAAGTGATATTCAAGGGGAAGATGACCCTGGATGTGAGCAGCAGCACTTTATTCTCTAGAGATGTGTCAGTATTTATGTCTGCAAAGACCCCTAGATTTCTAGCTTCAGTTTTTTTACTTTTATTTTGTGTGGTTTTTTGTTTGGTTGTCTGGTTGGTTGGTTGGTTGGTTGGTTTTGGAGACAGGGTTTGCTCTGTTGCCCAGGCTGGGGTGCAGTGGTGCAGTGGCATGATCATGGCTCACTGCAGCCTCCAGCTCCTAGGCTTAAGCAATCCTCCCACCTCAGCCTCCTGAGTAGCTGGGACTACAGGTGCAGGCCACCACACCCAGCTAATTTTTGTGTTTTTTGTAGAGACAGGGTCTCACTATGTTGCCCAAGCTGGTCTTGAGTTCCTGGCTGGCCTCAAGTGATCCTCTTACCTCAGCCTCCCAAAGTATTGGGATTACAGATGTGAGTTACCACGCATGGTTGCTTCAGTTTTTTGAATAAATGATTGAGGACTGAGTGAATAAGAAGCTTATTATGTCTTACCTAATCCAAAGACCTTTGTCATTTTACCTAAAATATTTTTTGGATTAGCTGTATAAAGCAGATCATAAATATTTATCCAATAATGCTAAAAAGCCCCATTCTTCTCCCTGTTGTCTTTGATACACCTGTATTCAGTGTTAGATGCTCTTTAGTCTTTGAGTATATTTATTTTCACCTTTGTATATATAATCATGAAGAACTCTGCATTCATATAATAATAATAGTAATAAATATTTGCCAGAAAGAAATAAAAAAGATAAATATCCCACATGTAAATACACTATATATATTGTATTCCTTTAAAATTGTACATAGCTTGGTGGCACACGCCTGTAATCCTAGCTACTTAGGAGGCTGAAGCAGGAGAATGGCTTGAACCTGGGAGGCAGAGGTTGCAGTGAGCTGAGATAGCACCATTGCACTCCAGCCTGGGCGACAAGTACAAAACTCTGTCTCAAAAAAAAAAAAAAGAAAATTAGGCCAGGCGCGGTGGCTCAAGCCTGTAATCCCAGCACTTTGGGAGGCCGAGACAGGCGGATCACGAGGTCAGGAGATCGAGACCGTCCTGGCTAACACGGTGAAACCCTGTCTCTACTAAAAAATACAAAAAACTAGCCGGGCGAGGTGGCGGGCGCCTGTAGTCCCAGCTACTTGGGAGGCTGAGGCAGGAGAATGGCTTAAACCCGGGAGACGGAACTTGCAGTGAGCTGAGATCCGGCCACTGCACTCCAGCCTGGGCGACAGAGCGAGACTCCGTCTCAAAAAAAAAAAAAAAAAAAATTTACATAGCCAACACCTTAGATAGTGACTTTTAAATATGACTAGTCAGAGTAAATGTCTAACATGGATCCCCCCCTTCACGTTTTTTGTGTCCCTTCACAACACGGTCAGAAAAGATCAGGAGTTCATTTCATTAATAGCCCTGACTGTCGGTTTGGTATGGAAGAGAGAGATTGAAATGGCTGGTGTTAGTGAAGTTGGGGACATGATGCTTTTTATTTGCCATTACGTAATACTGTTTTATGTTGCTGTCATCACATAAATTAGCAATTGTTGCTATCAAAAAACAAGTCATTTCCATGTGCTTAAACACAATCCTCTTAGGAAATTAAATCTTTTATGTGGCTTTGTAAATCGATGAGATAAGCTAAATTATTTTTCTTCATCAAATGATAATTGCTATAGTGCAATGAAACTGTTACATTCAGGTTTCTTCCCCTATTTTTATCTTTCAGGGTTCTAACCATTTAGCTGTTGTTCTTGATGACATTATTTTAGCAGTTATTGACTCCATTTTTGTGTGGTTCATATCCTTTACTGTGTCCTTCAAAATAGTTTGTTGTATCATTAAAATCAGATTACATGTAATTTATAATAACGATAGAAAGAAATACAGTTATGCATTTTTGTTACCTTAATACGAGGGTTCACTTGAAGGCAAAAAAGTAGCAACTCCCCAAACAAGGAATATCTTTAATTTTTCCATACAGTTTAGCATACGGTTAGTGCTTATTCTCAGTACGTGCCCCATACTGACGAGGCATAGGTGAAAAAGATGTCCCCAAATTTAAGGAATTCACAGTCTTGTAGGGGAGACAGATATGTAACTAGCATCAATATAGCAGTAGTAGTTGCCATCTTAGAGAGGTGCTCTGCCAACAGGGGAAGAGAGAAGTTAATGCTGGCATAAAAATCAGGAAAGCCTTAAAAGAGATGGCAGCATTTAAATTGAGACTGGGAAGACAAGTAGGGGTTTACAATTAATAAGAAGGTAATTAGGGAAGAGGTATTCTAGGAAGAATGGAGGGGAGCAAATAGTTGAAGCAGGGAAACGGGGGACAGTGGCAGAATGTCCAGGGAAGCCTGCCTCTGGGTGGACGTGCGTGGGAGAGCCTTGGCAGGTGGTTCAGGGAAGGGTGGCAGGGCACGCTCAAGAGCTGAGTGCCTTCCCGAGGCAGGGGCTGGAGAGGAATTGAAGCTGCACAGGTGAGTAATGTGATGAAACCTGTGTCAGTGAGAACTCTGGTGACAGAAGAAGATGACGCGGGAAAGGAGAGTCTAGAGGCAGGAAGGTGAGTCAGTATTCCTTTGCCTTTGCAGTGGTCCAAAGAAGAGATGGTGAGGGTCAGAAGTAGGGTAGGGGATATGGGAAGAAGAGCCCACACGATAGACTTGCTGGAAATGGGTGGAAGAAGCAGGTTCAGAGAAGGTTTAGGGGCTGTAGCCATATTGCGGGAGAAGTTTTAGAGGCAGTAGGGACTGGATCCTCGAGGGTCTTCTCTGATTCGATGACTCAAGTTGAGTCTGGGGAATCCCCATTGCTTTTTTCTCCTTGGGGGCACTTGTGGAAATGGGAGGAATTCAAGAGAAAATGTGACTGACCAGAGTGGAATGCAGGGTTATGCATATCCCAGAACATTCTTTGGACCTGTTTCTATTATATTTATGTCCTCTTGGAAATGCTTTCCTGTTAGATAGGTTTCATTTTTTGCCAAGTTCTTTGTTTCCACTGTTTTTGATACTTATGTCTTTTAGCTTTTTGACATCAGTTTTTTTAAAAAAATTGTTTTTCTTGTATCTTTTTCCATTTTCTCATCTATGTGTTGGATCTCATCACTGTGCCCTAGAAGGAAGGTCTCCCATTTTTCAGGTGTGCTAGCAAATGTAGCACTCCTCATAGGCTTTTCTGAGCCCCTCGTGGGTTGTTTTCTAAGCCAGGTCTACCTATTCTTTAAATTCCCTGTTTGTGAATTCTCAATACACTTCCAACTTAAAAAGCCTATGAAGAGTGCTACAAACCAAAAATTTCTAATTCATTATCCTTACTCGTCAAAGCAGTGATTCTTTTTTTGTTTGTTTGTTTGTTTGAGGCGGAGTCTCGCTCTGTGGCCTGGACTGGAGTGCAGTGGCCGGATCTCAGCTCACTGCAAACTCCGCCCCCCGGGTTTACGCCATTCTCCTGCCTCAGCCTCCCGAGTAGCTGGGACTACAGGCGCCCGCCACCTCGCCCGGCTAGTTTTTTTTTGTATTTTTAGTAGAGACGGGGTTTCACCGTGATAGCCAGGATGGTCTCGATCTCCTGACCTCGTGATCCGCCCGTCTCGGCATCCCAAAGTGCTGGGATTACAGGCTTGAGCCACCGCGCCCAGCCAAAGCGGTGATTCTTAACCTTGTTTGGGTGCTAGGATCAGACATGCCTTGGAAAATCTGCTAACAGCTGTGGAGCCTCTCTCCCCAGAACACAGACACACACAAGGAGCTTTGCATATGACAGGGCAGTTAAAGACCCCCAAATTATATCTGTGGACATCTTAGGAGTCTGAGGAGCCTACTTAGGGAATAATACCTGATTTAAAGAGTTGTTTCCGACTGAACTTGTTTAAAAAAGCATATTCTACTTTGTTCAGAGCTACTAGTTTAGAATCCAAGTTTGTTGAATAAAATTATAGTTAAATAAATCTGATTTTCTCAGAGAGTGATATAAATATCTTCCTCTGGTGTCACTTTCATGTTTTCTATATTAAAAAAATTAAAGACATTCATTTGCTGAAAATGTGATGTCTGTTCCTCAGTTCTACATGTGAGCGGTGTTCCAGTGGTAAGAATAATCACCACAAGGAGGGGGTATAGCTCAGGGTTAGAGCATTGGACTGCAGACCAAGAATAATCACCACAAAGGCTGTAGGTCCTACAGGACTGCTTGTTAGGGGGGCGCTCCTGCCTTGAGAATGGGCAGGAGGTATAAACATGCCTTGCATTGGGATAGGCAGCATTACAGTGGAGATGAACCTGCCTGTTGACCTCAGATTATCTTTAGACCTTAGTGTCTTATTTTCTGGCATTGTGTGTTTAGAAAATGAGCTGATGATATCTACTCAATTTAGAATTGTCTTGTTTCTAAAAGCTGTGTATGCTTGGAACGTTAACAAGTTAGGGAGTATGATCCTTCATTCAATTAATTAAGCTGCAGACTGTTTTTCTAAAAAATAACTATCTTTTCTGGCAATTTATAGATATTTGAAAGATTTCTTGTTCTTTTTTTTTTTTTTGGACAGAGTCTCGCTCTGTCGCCAGGCTGGAGTGCAGTGGTGCGATCTCAACTCACTGCAACCTCCACCTCCCAGGTTCAAGCGATTCTCCTGCCTCAGCCTCCAGAGTAGCTGGGACTACAGGCGCGTGCCACCACGCCCAGCTAATTTTTTGTATTTTTAGTAGAGATGAGATTTCACCATGTTGGCCAGGACGGTCTTGATCGCTTGATCTCATGATCCGCCTGCCTCAGCCTCCCAAAGTGCTGGGATTACAGGCATGAGCCACTGTGCCCTGCCAATTTCTTGTTCTTAACTGTCCACAAGGTAGTTCATTGGGAAAAACACTCAGTAATGCAACTTGGCAGAAAATTCCAAAGAAAAGCAGCTCTAATGGTTCTAATCCATCTGGATTTGAATGAGGGTAATTTATTACCTTTATGGACACCATTGACTTTCACATATTCCAGTATTGATTAGCCAGATTGGGGTAGGAAAATAAGGAAAACAGGTGAAAGACTTAGTTTGCTTAATTATGAATATTTGTAATGAAAATGTTTCAAGAAATAGTCAAATCTAGAATGTAAAAGATCCTGTTTAGGGTTTCAGGGTGAGACAAGGGAAGTCTAGTATCTATTTCTGCATGAGCCTGAATTTGTGAAGTTTGCTTTCAGATTGCTGTTTGGTAATTTTTATCACTAAAATCAAACGTCTGCTTTCTCTATACAGAAAGATAGCAGATTTCCTAAATGATATAAATGACAAGGAAAAAAAGCAGAACTAAATACATATACAATTGAGTGCTTTGGAAAATGACCCTGCTTCCTTTGATTTTGATGGACTTAATATAACCAATCCTATAAGAATCTAATTCTGAAGTCATAGGAAAAAAATTAGGTTGAAAAATTCAAAAGCCGTAGCCTTAGCCTTTCTCCTGTGGACCTTCCTCCCCTTTTTTTTCTTCTTGTTTCTCTTTTCTTTTCTTTTTTTTTTTTTTTGCTGTTTTGCTGCAGGCACGTGATTCTGATCTTGTTCTTCTGGCCAGCCTGCCCCTCTCTCTCCTTGACTCTGGCTTGTGCTGGTGGATATCCTTTTCCTCCCACAGCAGCGCGCTCTCACTTCAAGATCAGAAGGGCTATTTGCTTTCATGACTACTTTCCTTCCATGGCAGGAATATTTACACTTTACCTAAATTTAACAGTGTCTTGGTAAGTGGAGGCTTAGGCAATTTCAAATTTGCTTTTTATTCCTTAGCTTAGAAACATTTTTTTTTTAATTATTAAACCAGACCAGATTTTTTTTTAATCCTAGAAATTTGGTTTTAGTCAAGAATTTTTAAAAGTATATGTTTTGATGTATTTAAGGAATAAAGTATATTTGTATTTTTAAAGTTCTCATAGTAACCTGAATTGATTGTATTGTATTACTTTAGAAATTGATCCTCTTTTGTAATTTGTTGGTCATTTAGAAGATTAAAAAGCAGTTTTGTACTAAAGTACTAAAGTAGCTTCAGTACTAAAATGAAGTTTTTGATTAATGACATTTATAATTTTTAAAACTTGCCACATCCATTCTGTTGCTCAGCGCTGTTATTTTTAGTGTTTGGTTCATAAACGAGCTTGTTGGTCTGCTCCAAAGGAAGGAATTCTCATTTAAGAGCAGAGAGAGCTGACTTGAATTCTGTTTCGCTGCTGAGGAGTCAGTGGAAAAGTCTCTTTTTGCTTCTTCGTCCTTGGCAATGTTGAACTTTACCTGAGCCCTGTGCTCCTGGAAAATAGCCAAGATTAAGACACCCCCCCCCTCCAAACTCCCTTCCCTATTTGTGTTCCAAGAAAAGACTTACCACAGAGAACCCCCTTCCCCACTGGACTTAGATAAGACTCCTGGAGGCCCCCTTGTCTACCTGTGACAAGGCCGGGCACAGACCCTCCGATTTCCCATTCCTTGCATCATAAATGATTAGATGAACTCTTTATATCCACTGATCGATCTGAACAAAACAGTGACTGAACCAAACTGTAAGTATTCTTCCTCCAGGCCATAAACGTTGACGCACTGTCAGCCTGAGCCAACACACAGCCCTCCTGAGAATCTGCAGGCCTCAAGAAAAGACATTCCCTGATCAATGTGTCTAGTCCCACCACTCACTCCCCACACCTACTGCTTTCTAGCCTTGTTTGCTGTGCTCTATAAAAGAAAATCCCTTTTCTGCCCGACCTCTGAGACTCTTGTAGATCTTACAGTCGTAGTATTCTTCCTGTTGGAATAATCCTCCCCTATTGCAGTGGTCTTTCAAATAAAGCCCTTAGCTAAGTCCGGATTTGTTTTATCTGATGTTTTTCCTTTTTAAAATTTATAAAATGGAATTGGTAGATTACCTAACTTCTTAATTATGGTTATTCAAAGAATAAAATGAGAATAGACTAGAAAGAACAAAATAAGAAAGAAATAGAGCCAGAAAAGCACAAGCCAAATGGCCTGTCACAATGTGATCTGTAAAGAGTGTCTCACTGGGAGGGGTTTTAGCACGTGCACTGCTCTATCCAGTGTTGCGGGTGCGTGGCATTGGTGGAATACATCGTGGGTCTTCCGTGCTTTTTCCTTGGAGTTTGTTTTCTTAGTTCAGACAATGGTAAATTGTAAAAGAAAAGTTGTGATAAAGTATAATGATTGTACAATATTGGCCAAGATAACGTTTTCTGTGTTTTCATTAGCTTCAAATTTTAGGAACTGTATTTAGCAGTACTGACTTTGGAAACATAGTAGAAGATTCTTTTTGTTTTTGTTTTTTTTAAGCCGTTTATTATTACTTGGAATATTTTTCCTTAACCTTTTCACATTTTTATTAGTTTGGCACAAACTATGAAGACTCTAAGGCTAAGAAAGAACACTGTGAAATTTTCATTATATAGACACTTTAAAAATACTCTGATCTTTGCTGTGCTGGGTAAGCTATTTAATTTTTCTTATAGTAAATTATCATAGTATTGTTATATTCCTTCAAAGGTGACTTTGTGTGTGTGTTTCAGCTTCTATAGTGTTTATGGGGTGGACAACTAAGACATTTCGAATTGCAAAATGCCAGTCAGTAAGTATAACCTTCCTATTTAAACAGTTGTTATTTTTATTTATACTATTTTGTAGAATTTTGAAGAACTTAGTTTATGCTTGCAAATAGAGGTGATTTTAATGGAGATTTTCTTTTTACTTTGAACTATTTTTTTTACAGAGTTATAAAAACTTTTGGCCCGGTGCGGTGGCTCACGCCTATAATCTCAGCACTTTGGGAGGCCGAGGTGGGCGGATCACGAGGTCAGGAGATGGAGACCATCCTGGCTAACACAGTGAAACCCCCTCTCTACTAAAAATACAAAAAATTAGCTGGCGTGGTGGCGGTGCCTATAGTCCCAGCTACTCGGGAGGCTGAGGCAGGAGAATGGTGTGAACCCGGGAGGCGGAGCTTGCAGTGAGCCGAGATTGCGCCACTGCACTCCAGCCTGAGCAACACAGGGAGACTCCGTCTCAAAAAAAAAAAAACCCACTTTTAACTCTCCAAGTGAGTCTGAAAAAGTTCCTCCTAAATCTCCTTTTCCCATTATGCCTTTTTCTCAAGTTTTTAAAAATATATTTTGAAAATAAATTCTCTTCCTATATACCCTAAGAGGAATCCTTTTCTTCCTGCACACCATGAAATTGAGTGGTTTATATCTAGATAGGACTGGACATCTTAAGACTGTCATGTTTCTAGGATCGTGTATTCAGTATGGGCATTCGAGCAATGCTTTCTTTTTTTTTTTTGAGACGAGTCTGGCTCTATCACCCAGTCTGGAGTGCAGTGACGCGATCTCAGCTCACTGCAACCTCCCACTCCCGGGTTCAAGCAATTCTCTGCCTCAGCCGCCCGAGTCAAGCCATGTTTTCTATGGGTTTTCATGTTGAAAGAAGATATATTTCTTAGAATATGAAAGATCCTCTTTTGGGGATTTCTTGAGATTTGGAGCAAGTCTCTAGTGCTACATAAATAATCACAAAAAGCCCTCTGATAATCCAGAGCTTTTGCTGCCTTAGAGACAATATGATAAAAGAAGAGGCTGGGCCTTCTGACCTTAGTATTTGCCACTTGAAATCCTAAGTATATGTTTTGCATTTTTTGATTTTGAAATCTTTCTGTTAACCCCAAAATTTTATGATAGGGAATATTTGTAACATTAAAAAGCCCTTTAGAAACATTTTGAACAAGGCCGGGCGCGGTGGCTCAAGCCTGTAATCCCAGCACTCTGGGAGGCCGAGACAGGCGGATCACGAGGTCAGGAGATCGAGACCATCCTGGCTAACACGGTGAAACCCTGTCTCAACTAAAAACTACAAAAATCTAGCCGGGCGAGGTGGCGGCGCCTGTAGTCCCAGCTACCTGGGAGGCTGAGGCAGGAGAATGGCGTGAACCCGGGAGGCGGAGCTTGCAGTGAGCTGAGACCCGGCCACAGCACTCCAGCCTGGGCTACACAGCGAGACTCTGTCTCAAAAAAAAAAAAAAAAAAAAAAAAAAAAAGAAACATTTTGAACAATATAGGTTTATTGAAAAAATATATTCTTGTTTGTTTGGAAGACTTACTGGTTGGAGAGATTTCATTAGTACTTGTCATTGCACACGATTTGAATGGGAAACCTATATACTTATCAGAAAATTAACTTTTCATGCTTTAATTGTCCTTATTTTAGGATTGGATGGAACGCTGGGTTGACGATGCGTTTTGGAGCTTCCTTTTTTCTCTTATCCTTATTGTAATCATGTTTTTGTGGAGACCATCAGCAAACAATCAGAGGTACCTAACATAGGACATTTCAGGTCGGCAAGGATTTGTTGATCACTTTCTGTAGTGTCAAGAACACGTTTATAGAAACCGGGGGAGTAGTCCTTGCTTTTAAGGAGTATACAGTCAAGTAGGGAGATAAGCAAAACAAATGCAAGACAGTGAAAAAAGAGACGTATAGACTAGTCCAGGGGAAGATGGAAAAGGGTTGAGGAAGACTTCCTGAAAAGACAGTGCTTATATTACACCTTGAGGAAAGGAATAGGATAGTGAATGACTGAACTGGGAAAGTATGTCCATTTTCTGGGGGTGGTGGGAAAGACATGAGATACTTTGGAGGCCAGTGAGACAGGCAGTTTGGTTAATACCTCATACTCATATTGGAGGGAGATCAAGCTGGAAGGGAGAAGTATGACTGAAATGACAAAAGACTTCAGTGTCAAGTTCAGAAAGTTGTACTTGAGACTGCATGTGATGGGAAGCCTCAGCTTCCTTGCTTTATCCCTTTGCCCCAAGGAAAGAACTTAAGTTCTTGTCCAACCTTTAGGAAAAAATGAAAAAGTATGTACAGATTCAACATCCCAAATCCAGAATGCTCCAAAATCCAAAACTTTTTGAGTACGAACAGGATACTCAAAGGAAGTGCTCATTGGAACATTTTGAATTTCAGATTTTCAGAGTTGGAATGCTCAACTGGTAAGGATAATGCAAATATTCCAAAATCTAAAACATCCAAAACTCAAAACACTTCTGGTCTCAAGCATTTTGCGTAAAGGCTACTTAACCTGTATCAGTGTGTGTTTTTCCTGTTCTTTTTAAAATTATACAGTAATACATATATGTACACACACATATACATATACATACTGTTGCACACATATACATATACATATACATATACATATACATATACATATACATATACATACTGTTATGTACCTTCCTGTTTAAGGTCACGCCTATCATCCCAGCACTTTGGGAGACCAAGGTGGGTGTATCACTTGAGCCCAGGAATTCGAGACCAGCCTGGGCAACAAGGCGAAACCCCGTCTCTGCAAAAACAACACAAAAATTATCTGGGTGTGGTGGTATGTGCCTGTACTCCCACCTACTTGAGAGGCTGAGGTGGGAGGATGGCCTGAGCCCGGGAGGTGGAGGATGCAGTGAACTGAGATTATGCCACTGCTACTGCACTCCATTTTGGGCAACAGAGCCAGACACTGTCTCAAAAAAGAAAAAAAATCTGTCTTTCCATATCAGCATATATAGATCTACCACGTTACTTTTAAAGGCTTAATGGCATTTCATAACATGAATGTAATATAATTTATATAAGCAGTCCCTGGTTATTAGACATTCTGTTTAAAAAATAGATTTTTGCTATTAATAATGTTTTCAGAATGCTGTTGGACATCATCTTCGCAAACTTTTGTTAGTGTAATGTAAGGTAAATGAATTTTTACTTTAATGGCTATTGCCAAATGACCCTCCAGGGAGGTTGTCTTGATTCACGCTTTATCAGCAGTATTTTGATCTTATCACATAGGAAATGTGGCCCATTCAGTGGGCTTTATTTTCGCCAATCAGATTGGCAACTTTTCCTTTTTTAGGGAATAAACTGACAAGAGGTGGGCAGAGAGGTAAACCTGACATGGAGAAACAGCAGAAAGTTCCCTTCCCTCAACATTAAATATTGCAAAATTGCTTTGCAGAAAGATTTTACCCACTTAGGCTTTTACAAACAGGGTTTGAGAGCTCCAGTTTCACAATTTCTTCATAATGATTTTAGCTAATTTGAAAGTAAAATAATTACCTTTTCATTATTTTAAAGTATAAGAAAATTTTTAAATGTAGATTTTTTTATACAATGGCTTTTAGATATAAACTGAAAACTGAACAAGTTTAAACATACTAGTAAAACTACTCCTTGTTTTTGCTATAGATATGCCTTCATGCCCTTAATAGATGATTCTGATGATGAAATTGAGGAATTCATGGTAACTTCTGAAAATTTAAGTGAGTAATATGTTTTCTTTTTAAATGACCATTGTACATATTGTAACAGAAATATTGTACCTTTACCCATGATGCATGGTCACCTACATTATTTTCTTCCTGTAAAATATTTTCAAAACTTTTATCTTCAGAAACTTTATCTTGGTAGACAGTAACAAAAAGAAAGGTCAGTGATGAAATTTTCAAGACTTGTAGTTTGAGCTTTTGTTACTCGGTTGAGCTTGTTACTCATTTCGTAAAATGTTGAAATGGTTACATTGTTTTTCATAAGAATGGTTTGATGTATATTGTGCTTAGCTGCTAAATAATGTTCATCTTGATTGCTAAGTTTCTTTGAGCTGTATCTTTTTGATCTTTTTAAAGTATGCACACCTGTAATTTCTGGTCATACTCAAAGCATTTCTACTTAGTTTTAATGGTATTTTCATTCTTTCTATTCTACATAGCATTTTATCATTTTATTAATTTTATTATAATCTAATTAAGTGTCTGTTAAGGCAACATCAATAAGTAACTCAGATGCTGAGGGTAATTTTATCTTTGTTTCATTTTTTTGTCCTCTTACTTTTGCTTCTCTTAGTAACATTCTTTTTCACTTTTGGTTTTGGTTCTCTAATACATCAATGAAATAGAAAACAGGAAAATAAATAGAAAAAAACCATCAAATCTGAAAGTAATTACTTTGAAAAGATTAGCGAAGAGTGGCTCAACCTCTAGCTACACTAAACCAGGAATAAAGAGAAACTACAGTGGACTCTTGAACAATGTAGGGTTAGGGGCGCCAACGTCCTGAGCAGTTCCACATCTACTTACAACTTTTGACGCTCCCAAACTTCACTACTGATAGCCAACTGTTGACCAGAAGCCTTACCGTTAACATAGTTATCACATATTTTGTATGTTATATGTATTTTATACTATATTCTTACAATAAAGTAGGTAGAGCAAAGTAAATGTTACTAGGTAGAAGGCAAGGGGAGGCAGGAAAGGCAGACATATATGGTGTAACTTTTATTGAAAAAAACTTGCATGTAGGTGGACCTGAGCAGTTCAAACCCATATTATTCAAAGCTCAACTGTAGTACAGTAAGACAAACTTCTAATGTTGGAAATGATAGAGAGGACATTACTATGGTAAAAAAGGTAAATAAGGGAATATTATGAACAACTTTATAGTAATAAATTGGGCAATCTGGATGACGCAGACAAGTTCATTGAAAAATACATATAACAACCCAATCTTACTTCTAACCCTGTGCCACTAAGTCTGAATAGCTCTGATCTATTATAATTTATTTTATTTTATTTTATTTTATTTTAAAATCTTCCTATAAAGTACCAGGCCCAAATGGATTCACTAGTGAGTTCTTTCAAATACTTAAGGAAGAAATATTCTAATTTTACACGAAATCTTTAGAATGTGAAGGAGGTGGGAGTACTTAAAAGGCCAATACAACTGAAGTGTCAAAGTCTAACAGACATTACAAGAAAAAATTATAGACCGAAAATTATAGAACAATATATCATTAATGATTGGGCATACAAAAATTCTTTAAAAATATTAGCAAATAAAATCTACCAAAACAGAAAGACAATCATAATCCAGTGGACTTTATCCCAGGGTTGCAAGGCTGTTTTAACATTCCGAAAATCACTCAGTATAATTCATCATATTAAAATAGTACAAATAAGACTGGGTGCTGTGGCTCACGCCTGTAATCCCAGCACTTTAGGAGACCAAGGCAGGCAGATCACCTGAGGTCAGGAGTTTGAGACCAGCCTGGCCAACATGGCAAAACCCCCTCTTGACTAAAAATACAAAAATTATCCGGGCGTGGTGGTGTGTGCCTATAATCCCAGCTACTCAGGAGGTGGAGACAGGAGAATCACATGAACCCAGGAGGCAGAGTTTGTAGTGAGCCAAGCCACTGCACTCCAGCCTAGACGCCAGAACAAGACTCTGTCTCTAAATAAATAAATAAATAAAATAGTGCAAATAAAAGAAGAAAGAAGAAAAAAATGACTTAAGTATCTCAAGTGGGTACAAATAACAGAAGCCTCAGCAAACCAATTCTAAAATGGTATGAAAACACTCCACGGTTAAATTCTATTTAATGGTGAAATAGTGAACACTTTCTTCTCAAGATTAGGGATAAAGTATGAGGGTATGTACATACCACTTTGATTCTGCATTGTTTGGGAGGTCCTACCCAGTGCAGAGAGGCAAAACAGAACTCCAAAGAATGTAAAAGAACATGTGGAAAGGAGGAAGTAAAACTGTTTATTTGCAGGCAAAAGGTTGTGTATGGAAAATTCCAAGGAGTCTACAGAAAAGAAAAAGTACAGTAGAACTAATAAGTGACTGTGACAGTCATAGGGTATGGTCCAATGTACAGAAATCAATTGTTTTTCTGCATATTAACTGAAAGCAATTGAAGGTGAAGTTTAAAATGTTATTTACCATACCTTCGAAAATAAAATACTTAGAATAAGTTTAATCAAAAATGTGTAAAACCTCTGCAATGAAGACTATAAAACAATGCAGAGATAATTTTTAGAATAAGTAAATGTAGACATAGAACATGTGTCTGAATTGGAACTCTCAGTATTAAGCTGTCAGTTTCCCAGTCTGATAAATAGATTCAGTGCAATCCCAATTATAATTCTAGTTGACTTTAAAAAAATACTAAAAGTTAAATGTATATGGAAAAGCTAAAGACCTAGAAGATCCTTAACATTCTTGTAGTTACAACATGGATGAACCTTGAAAACATTATGTTAAGTGAAAGAAGCCAATCACAAAAGACCACATACTGTATAATTTTGTTTATATGAAAGGTCCAGAATAGACAAGGCCATAGAGGCGGAAAGTAGATCAGTGTCTGTCAGAGGTTAGAGGAGGGGGAAAGTAGGGACTGACTGCTAATGGGTTTGGGGTTTCTTTGTGTGGTGATGAAAATTTCCCTAAATTGGATGGTGGTGAATATCTCAAATCTCTGTGAATATCTCAAAATCTAACTGTACTTCAATATGGTATGTGAATTATCTCTCAATAAAATAAAATTAGTTGATTTATACTGATTTCAAGACATAATTATTTCAGATTACCGCAATCCAGACAGTGTGGTATTGACATAAGGATAGAGAAATCCATCAAGGTAGTAAAATAGAGTCCAGGAATAAACCCATGCACATGTGGTCAGTTGATTTTTGACAAAGGCACCAAAGTTTACATGAAGAAAGGATAGTCTTTTTAATAAATAGTACTGGAACAACTGGATAAATGTGTAGAAAAAAAAATCATCTAGACTTTTGCTGCACATCTCACAATCATTAATTCAAGATGGATTACAGGTACCTAATGGAAAAGCTTCAACTGTTACTCTTCTAGAAGAAAACGGGAAAATATTTTAATGACGCTGGATGGGCCAATTTCTTAGGACACAAAAAACAGTAACCATTAAATTAAAAAATGAGACTTTATAAATATTAAAAATCTGTGCTCATCAGGAAGAATTTAAGAAAATAAGGCTAGCTACAGCGGGAGATAAAATATTCTCAATACATATATATCTGACAAAGGGCTTACATCCAGAATATAAGTGGAATTCCTGTAAATCAATAAATGATAACCTATGTTGCAGAAAATGAGCAGAAGACTTGTGTAGACACTTCAAAGAAGACATAGGAATGGCCAATAAACCCATTAAAAGGTGCTCAATATAATCAGTCATCAGGGAAATGCAAATTAAGACCATAATGAGCTGCTACCACACATCTGCTAGCATGGTTAAAATTAAAAAGTCTAATAGCACCGTGCATGGTGGCTCATACCTGTAATCCCAGCACTTTGGGAGGCCGAGGCGGGTGGATCACCTGAGGTCAGGAGTTCGAGACCAACCTGGCCAACATGACGAAACCCCACCTCTACTGAAAATACAAAAATTAGCTGGGTGTGGTGGTGCACACCTGTAATCCCAGCTACTTGGGAGGCTGAGGCAGGAGAATCTCTTGAACCCAGGAAATAGTGAGTACACCATTGTACTCCAGCCTAGGTGACAGAATGAGACTGTCTCTCCAAAAAAAAAAGATTAAAAAAAAGTCTGATAGCATGAACTATTGGAGAGGATGTGAAACAGCTGGCTCTCTCATACAGTACTTGAAGGAATGTAAAATAGCACGACCTCTTTAGAAAGCAATGTGACAGCGTCTTACAAAGTTAAGTATATACCTACCATACAGTCCAGCTGTTCCACTCTTAAGGTTTTTAGCCAGAAAAATGAAGCAGATGTCTACAGAAACACAATAATGTTTACAGCAGCTTTATTCTTAATAGTCCCAAACTGGAAATAACACAATTATCTATGAACAGGTGAAAAGATAAATTGTGGTATATCCATACCATGGAATACTTTTCAGTAATAAAAAGTAACCAACACTCTATAACATGACTAAATCTCAAAAATGTTTATGTTGCATAAAAGTAGCCAAATACAAAAGTATGTAGACTCTATATACTGTGGTTCTATAAATGAAGTTCTGGAAAACAAACTGATGATTATCTGAATCAGAGCAGTGGTTGCTTTTGGTGAGGTAGGGATTGACTGGAAAGGAACCTAAAGAACCTTCTGTGATAATGGAAATGTTAACTGTATTGATTAGCATGGCAGTTACTCAAGTGTATATATTTGTCAGGTTTCTTCAGACTGTACACTTAAAATTTGTAATATATATATGTGTATATATATATACGCACACTTCAGTGTTTAAAAATCACCGTATTCCCCTTCTAAGAGAAAGGTTGGGGTTTCAAACATCCCAGGAAAACATTTTTGGGTTGAGGAACCTCATTTTTATTTTTTACAACAGCTTATAATTGTCCTAGTTTATGGAGAAGCAATATTTGCAAATGAGTGTAATAACAAAAGTAACTACTTTACTGAGCATAGATAGTGTGTCGGCATTTTATATGTGCTGACTTGTTCAGTGGTCACTAGAACTCTATGAGGTAGAAATTATTATCTCCAGTTTATAGTCAGAAACACTAAGTCACAGGAAATTGTTTCGCCCAGGATTCCAGTGAGGCAGTCTAGTTCCAGGATGCAGGCACTTAGCCTTTGCTCCATTGAAACTGCAAACATACGGAAGAGCCTTGGTCAAATAGTAAAGAAATCTTGTTCTTTTTTTTTTTTTTAGACAGAGTCTCGCTCTGTCGCCCAGGCTGGAGTGCAGTGGCTTGATCTCAGCTCACTGCAAGCTCCGCCTCCCGGGTTTACACCATTCTCCTGCCTCAGCCTCCTGAGTAGCTGGGACTACAGGCGCCGGACACCTCGCCCGGCTAGTTTCTGTTTTTGTATTTTTTAGTAGAGACAGGGTTTCACCGTGTTAGCCAGGATGGTCTCGATCTCTTGACCTCGTGATCCTCCCGTCTCAGCCTCCCAAAGTGCTGGGATTACAGGCTTGAGCCACTGCACCCGGCAGAAATCTTGTTCTTTCCGATCTTCTTTATGCCATACACGCATTTCAAAATTTGTACATCAGGGATATAAAGCATACCCAAAGATGTGTTTTGTTCTTGAATATACCATGAATCCTGAAGATTTTTAAATCCATAAACTTTAAAATAATTGTAATTAAGGGTGCATGTATACTTGTTTGTTTAAACTCCTCTAAAACTAGGATTCAAACAAGAAACTTGAGAACCTGGTGGTTCTGACAAATAATTTTCAAAAATCTGTGAACTTTTTTCATATATCTTTCCTACATTCCCAAATGGTAAATCCAGCATTCTGCCTAAAGTTTCCATTATTAACCCTCCATTTCTAAAAAGATGTAATTTTTTTTCTTATTAGGTTATTAAATTTCTAAAGGAAAATATTTTGTGGTTTTATATATATGTTTATAATGTCTCTCGCAGCCGAAGGAATAAAATTAAGAGCCTCAAAATCAGTTTCCAATGGAACAGCTAAGCCTGCCACTTCTGAGAACTTTGTGAGTATGGTATATATTTAGTACAATCTTAGTCTTCCTTAGTCTTCACTACTGTAGCGAGCTATACGAGTGTCATATTCATTGACTCTCAGAAGAACAGTTTTTACTAAGGTTTTTTTGTTGTTACAAAAATTAGCGTTGCCAGGTAGCAATCCTGGTTGTGTATCACTGAAATACCTTCGTTGTAGATCTCACTTCTTACCTGCTGTTCCTAGGCCAGCAGCATGAGCATCATCTGGGAACTTGTTTGTTTGTTTGTTTGAGACGGAGTCTCGCTTTGTCGCCCAGGCTGGAGTGCAGTGGTGCAATATCGGCTCACTGCAAGCTCCCGGGTTCACACCATTCTCCTGCCTCAGCCTCCCGAGTAGCTGGGACTACAGGCGCCCGCCACCACGCCCGGCTAATTCTTTTTGTATTTTTAGTAGAGACGGAGTTTCGCCATGTTAGCCAGGATGGTCTATGTCTCCTAACTTGTGATCCACCCGCCTCAGCCCCTGCAAAGTGCTGGGATTACAGGCGTGAGCCACTGTGCCCTGCCCATCTGGGAACTTGTTAGGGAGGCAGAGTCTCAGGCCTACCCCAGACGCTCCTGAATTGGAATCTGCTTTTCGAAAAGATTCCATAGGCTGTTCATCTGCACTTTTGAGATGGGAAAGCTTTGTTCCAATAAAAGCTTGTGTTAACTTTTCAGCACATGAAAGTGATTTTTGAAGCCATTTTAAATAACATTTGTTATTTGTTGGTAAAGAACTTTATGTGTTACCTACATGGTTACCAAAATTAACAGATTTTTATTTGAAGTGGGAAGCTTGAATAAAATTGTAAAACATTGGGCAGAGATGAGCTAAAAAATATTTTCTGCGTGTTATTTATGCATAAGAATGTTTTTGAAGACAGCGATGTAAAATGGAAATGTCTGTCATATAGTTTTATACGTTTCTTACAGCTATATGTGCTGTGGTTAATACTATGTAAAAATTTATATATGCATATATAAGTTCTGACAGGATAGATAATATGTGAAGACTTTTTTATCTGTTAGATTTGGCAAATTCTCTAACAGATTAGACAGATGGATAGGTAAACAGGATAGATTAGATAGATAAAATAGATTGGAGGGATGGATAGAAAGGATGGATGGATAGATGGATGGATGGATGGATGGATAGATAGATAGATAGATAGATAGATAGATAGATAGATAAAGATAGACAGACAGATAGCTACCTCAGCCAACCTGCTTTCCTTTTCTTGCCTCCTGTAGGGAGATGAGCATAAATACGAGTGATACAAATAAATAGGCTTTTCTAAAGTTAGAATATTTGAGGTCAGGCACCGTGGCTAATGCCTGTAATCGCAGCACTTTGGGAGGCTGAGGCAGGCAGGTTGCTTGAGCTCAGGAGTTCGAGACCAGCCTGGGCAACATGGTGAAACCCCATCTCTACTAAAAATACAAAAATTAGCCGGGTGTGGTGGCGTGTGCCTGTAATCCCAGCTACTCGGGAGGCTGAGGCAGGAGAATTGCTTGAACCTGGGAGGCGGAGGTTGCAGTGAGCCAAGATCGTACCACTGCACTCCAGCCTGGGCGACAGAGTCAGACTCTGTCTCAAAAAAAAAGAGACAATATTTGTATTATCATCTTCTTTTTCTTTTATAAACTCATTATATAAGAACTTGAACAAATTAGGAGGCATAATGAGTGTGGCAAAGCAAAAATTCATTATCCTTGGTATTTTCTATCTTACAAATGAACTTTGTGGTTTTTTTTTTTTTTTTTTTTTTTGAGACAGAGTCTTGCTCTGCTGCCCAGGCTGGAGTGCAGTGGCCAGATCTCAGCTCACTGCAAGCTCCGCCTCCCAGGTTCACGCCATTCTTCTGTCTCAGCCTCCCGAGTAGCTGGGACTGCAGGCGCCCGCCACCTCGCCCGGCTAGTTTTTTGTATTTTTTAGTAGAAACAGGGTTCCACTGTATTAGCCAGGATGGTCTCGATCTCCTGACCTCGTGATCCGCCCATCTCGGCCTCCCAAAGTGCTGGGCTTACAGGCTTGAGCCACCACGCCCGGCCAAACTTTGTGTTTTTACTGTGATTTCTCAGGACAAAAAAAAATAATACTTCATACATCCAACTAAAACCAAGTAGTATAAAAATCTGAAATCCAATTTTTGCGTGTGTAAGAAAACAGTGGCATAATTTCTGTATGGCATGAGTGCCAACTTAAGACATACGTAGAAACTAAAAGAATATCAAATATTTACATTTAAACACTTAAGTTTTACATATATTCTGTTTTAAAAATTCTGCTGTCAGGTGATATTAAGCAAATGCTAAGTATAAATATTTCTACAGGATGAAGATTTGAAATGGGTAGAAGAAAATATTCCCTCTTCATTCACAGATATGTAAGTATCTTCTGTTACAGTTTGATTCTAAATTTTAGACTGTAGTTTAAAAGGGATTGTTCTCATCCTTTGTGATGTGCTTTTCGAACCTCATACTTCCATATACTTGGGTAAGCCCCTACCACCAGTGTGGCCCTTACAGAACTACAAAGAAAACAAAACCCTGGCTTGTTTCGTTTTTCACCGTACCGCAACCATTTTAAAACTAGTGGCCTCTAACCAGCTCTAGCTTTTTCTGATCTGCCGTTACCAGGATCATTTCATTTTTTATCTGTTACGGAAAATGTCAAACGTATGTAAACTTTTTTTTTTTTTTAAGGTAACCACAGTACCATGTATTGTGAGGAAGCTTTTGGAGGAAAAACATGAGTACAGGAATCCCCTCTGGAAACTTTGAGCTCTTCAGGATCCTTTTTCTCTATGTCCCGTTTGACACAAGAATTCCATATAGCTGTTTCCATAGTAATAAATAGAATAGCCAAGTATGATAACCTTTTTTTACGTATTGATCTTTCCCTTCCTAGCCCCCATCTGGTTTCTGTTTAGATAGTTTCTGTGTAGTATGATATTCCTTTTGCCTGAAGAATTGCCGTTACATTTCTTTCTTGTAGTGCAGGTATGCTGGTAGTGAATCTGTCAGATTTTTGTTTGTCTGAAAAAGTCTTTGTTTCACCTTTATTGAAGATATTTTTGTGGGAATAGAATTCTTTGTTGACCTTTTTTTTCTTTCAACACTTAAAAGGTTGGTCACTTGAATGTCTTCTGGCTTTCATAGTTTCAGAAAGATGTCTGCTTCAGTTCTTTGTTCTGCCACATGTTATATGGATTTTATTTGTGTGGGTTGAAGTTTTTTTTGGGTGACAAGGGCAGGGAAATTGGCTGTCTTCAGGATTTTCTCTTTATCTTTAGTTTTCATCATTATGAATATGATGATTCTAGGTATGCATGGGCATATATTTTCCTTTCTCTTGGCTGTATACCTAAAGTGGAATTGCTAGATCATATGGTAACTCTATGTTTAACGTTTTGAGGAAGTGCCAAGCTGTTTTTCAAAGCAGCTGCATTATTTTACAATCCTATCAGCAATATATGAGAGTCCCAACTTCTCCACATTTTTTGTGAACACTTATTATTGTCCACCTTTTTGATTTTAGCTCTTAGTGACTATGAAGTGATATGTCATCGCACTTATGGGTTACTGGAATTCAAACTGCCTTGTTGGGGAACTAGTGTTATTTAACTATGGAATTCAAACTGCCTTGTTGGGGGACTAGTGTTATTTAAACTGTGGTAACTGAAATTAATGTATAAATAGTCTGTGCAAAGTAAGAACTGCCTATTCGTTATGAAACTAACAGTACACGGTTATACTTTATTTTAGCAGTCAGAAAAGGAAAATATGGGTGTATATATTCTTTTATATTTACCCATGTGTTTACTATTTCTTCTTTCTTTCCTCTATATATGAGCTAAGACCTTCCTCCTATATGTCTTTCTTTAGTATTTCTTATAGGATAGGTCTGCTGACAACAAATTCTCTCAATTTTATTTATGTGAAAATGTATTTACTCTGCCTTCCTTTTTAAAGGATAGTTTTGCTGGATGTAGAAATGTTGATTGACTTTTGTTTGAGTACTTCCAACATGTCTTTCCAATCTTTCTGGCTTTTGTTGTTTTTGAGGAGAAAGTAGTCATTAATTGTATTGTTCTGATGTGTGTGATGTGACATTTGTCTTTTGCTGTTTTTCTGATTTTTCCTTTACATTTGGCTTTCTGCAGTGTGTTTATGATATGCCTAGGTATGGTCTTTTTTTTTTTTTTTTGTCTATTCTCCTTGCGATTTGTGAGCTTCTCAGATCCATGTCCCTTGGTCATTTTCCAGTGCCTTCAGCTACTTTTTTTTTTTTTTTTTTGAGACAGAGTCTTGCTCTGTCACCCAGGCTAGAGTGCAGTGCAGTGGCGCAATCTCAGCTCACTGCAGCCTCTGCCTCCTGGGTTCCAGCAATTCTCCTGCCTTAGCCTCCTGGGTAACTGGGATTACAGGCAGGCACCACCACACCCAGCTAATTTTGTATTTTTAGTAGAGACGAGGTTTCACCATGTTGTCCAGGCTGGCCTTGAACTCCTGACCTCAGGTGATCTATCTGCCTCGGCCTTCCAGAGTGCTAGGATTGCAGGCATGAGCCCCTGCACCCGGCCAGCTACTTATTTTTGACCAGGTTTTGTCAGTGTTTTTTGTGGAAGGAATCATCTGACCTTTTCTGTCCACCTTTACTTGCTCTCTTGTATTGCAATCACTTTCTCTGTGACCCTTTTTCCCTTCTTTCTTTGTTTCATGTTCTTTGTTGTTTTCCTACCACACATTAAGATTTCTGTTGAATTTATTCTCCCTTGGGTGCCTTGTAATTTTCTCCATCACTGGAATCAATTTTGCCTTTTTCTTTAACTTTTTTTCTGATTATGATTGATTCTTTGAATTTCTTCCTGCTTTGTTTTTATCTACTTGTGCTCTTGGTTTTTAGATTTCTTACTGTAGAATGCCGAGACCAGCTCAGTCAGGGAGACCCTAACCCAGCGGCGCTAGAGGAATTAAAGACACACACAGAAATACAGAGGTGTGAAGTGGGAAATCGGGGTCTCACAGCCTTTAGAGCTGAGAACCCCGAACAGAGAGTGACCCACATATTTATTAACAGCAAACCAGTCATTAGCATTGTTTCTACAGATATTAGATTAACTAAAAGTATCCCTTATGGGAAACGACAGGATGGGCCGAATTAAATGAAAAGGTTGGGCTAGTTAACTGCAGCAGGAACACGCCCTTAAAGACACAGATCACTCATGCTTTTGTTTGTGGCTTAAGAATGCCTTTAAGCGGTTTTCCCCGCTGGGCGGGCCAGGTGTTTCTTGCCCTCATTCTTGTAAACCCACAACCTTCCAGCTTGGGTGTTAGGGCCATTATGAACATATCACAGTGCTGCAGAGATTTAGTTTATGGCCAGTCTTGGGGCCAGTTTATGGCCAGATTTTGGGGGACTTGCTTCCAACAGTAGAATGTTTTTAATGTTACCAAATGTTCTTTTTAAGTTACTGTGTTTAATTTGGAGTATTGTGTGTTATAACTATAGTTTTCTTCTACTTTAAAACGTTGTGATTTTCATTTTCCTTCTTTTTTCTTTCCTGCACTATTATATGGAATTGATTTTGGTTTTCCCATTGTGAGAGATTTTATGATGAAGGTTCCTGGTTTGAGTGCCTTTTTCCATCAGTACACATGAATTGTGGTTTCTTTTATGGATGACATTGATGGTATGGAGTAGGAGAGATTGGTGTTGTTTTGTTTTTCTTTTATTTCTGCAGACCTTTCCACCCCCCCGCCCCCCTACTTTTTACTGTCTTCTTTTTTTTTACTACACTATCACATCTCCAAGGAATATTCCTCTTTTTTATGTATGATCCTTTCCTGAAAACAATGATCGTTCAAGGCTGCTACTTTTTGTCCCGCTTGATTTGAGCCCCTTCCGTGTAGCAGGAGCTATGAACTTCTTCCAAGTCACTGGTTTTATTCAGTCTGTTGGTACTAAGTGTTGGGCTTTTTTGGAGGAGTTGATTTTTGTCTGTGGTTGTCTGAGTGCTCCCACCCCTCTACTGTTTTTCCCAAAGTCTCTCAACCCTCTCTTTCCCCTACTGCCTGTACCCATGAGCTTGCAGTCACAGCAGGGTATCTGTTGGGATTTGACATTTATTTCTCTATTTACATATAATTTCAAGTTTGTGGTGTTTTTCTGGTAATGCTGAAGGTATGTGTCTTTTGTGGTTTTGTTTACGATCCTTAGTAATTTTATGGTGTTTTGAAAAAGACTATATGGAGAGATTCAAATTAGGTGGCCACCACTATTTTCCAGATTTGGAAACTCACGACTAAGCATTTTAGAAGGAAATTATGTAAGTAGGCTTACCTCCTACTGTGCCATCACTTCTTGCTGGAAACCAATAAGGCTCCTAGGTAGTTCTCTTTACATGTGAGAAAGTCACCATTCGCTACTATTTTTTTTCTGTACATAGAAATATCTTCGTGGTTATGAAAAATCCTTTGAAATATAGAAGATTAAACTGTTGTATTTGATGTCTTCATGAACCATTTATGTGAAATGAGTAGAGCTGTATAATCTAAGATGATTTCCAAAATTTTAGGTTCTTGGGAACCTTTGCTTCTTCACTTACGAAAACTTTAACCCAAGAAATGTAGCCCAGTGCTATCCAAAATTAATGTACAATGTACATAGCAAGTTTAGTATTTAGACTTCAAACACAGAGAAAAGCCTTCCCCTTATACATCTGTGGAAATGGAACAAAAATTTTATAAGTCATGGGACATTTTAACAGATCATAAATAACCATCTGATATGTATTATGAGATATTGGTATGATATTCACTGTGAATTTCCTCATCTTCGATAACCCATGAAGGTGACATTAGCTTAGCTTATCTCCCTCTTTAATGCACTGAATCATTCTTAATAAGTTTAAGTTCTTAATAAGTTTTAAGTAGTCAATAACGTCACAGCAGGGACCATTGTTGATGTTGCTAGTGTTTAGCTCTAAACAAAGTGCCAAGCATGCAGCAGACTGCCTTCTGGTTCACCTTTCCTCTAACGCCGTCTTCTCCCCCATATTTTCCTTAATCGTATTATTCCAAACAGTCTACCTTGGCTCCTTCCTCACACCTAGTCAGTCTTCCGGCCCTCCTGGCTTCACCATGGACCGCACTGTAGGTAGCATCCTCTGGAGCTATGCATGGCTCTTTCGTGGCAGAACTTTGGCACTTGCACATTTCCTTCAGGTTCTCGTCCCTCAGACCTCTGTTGCACATTCAGACTGGATTAAACTTACTTAACATTCGTTACATTCTTTTTATCTATATTATCTTTGTTGAGCAAAAGTTCTGTTATATGACTCTCTCTCTAGTACCCTTCGCTGGCAGACATCCAGACAGTGGTCATAATGACACAGAAGTTAAGCAAATGCTGGATTCTGTAAATACCACCTTTCCTAATGTGTTTACTCATAAGTGGGTTAAGTCTGCAACAAAATTTTTGGATCAGCACATTTGTGTAATCATCACCCAGATGAAAAAAACAGAATAATGCTACTGCCCTAAAAAGCCCACTTCCCATTTCCCTTTCAAATCGGGAGCCCACTTTCCCAAAGGTCCTGCTGTCCTGAAGTCTACAACTGTAGATTATTTGTGTCAGTTTTTAAAATTTTATCCCTCAAGAGGTCATCCATTTGCTTTGCTGTATAGTATTCCATTGTCTGAATAACCCACAGTTTACCCATTGGAGTTATTTTCAGTTGAGTGCTATTGAGAACAGCACTGCTGTGAAAACTCTCCTGCATGTCTGTCTGCGAGTGTAGGTGCTCCCTTCTGTCACCTGTGGATATCCAGGAGTGAGAATTGGTGAGCCGTGGCATGTGCCTGTATTCGGCTTTTGTGGATACACTGGCCTTACTGTTAACAGTATTACCTTTTTTTCCCCTTTTATTTCAGAGCTCTTCCAGTGTTAGTGGATTCAGATGAGGTAAAATATATTTTTGCATATTTCCTTGGAGCTGATATTTTCACAAAGTAGAGAAGTATTTCAGAAAGAAGTTCTGAAAACTACTTTTTAAGATTATAAATTGAGCAGACAGAAAGATGCTATGAATTGATTTGTGGGTAAAATTGGAAAGATTTATGGATAAAGTCCCCATTTCAAACAAGAAGAAGATAATACTTATTGGTATGAAAGAAATGAAGGATTATTTTATGACATCTTGATTCTATGGTTTTCTGAAATCTTGTATATAGATAGGAGTTTAAAAGATTTTAAGATGGCAGTTCGTCTGAGTTAATCTCTGATACTTGTAGACCTTTTGCTGAGATATTAAAGTTTCTATCTCATTTTCATTTACTAAGCAGGAAATTTGGGTAGAGGATGTGGATTTAGGAAAGGTTTTGGGAAAAAAATTAGCTGTGGATCACATGGACATTGAGTTGTGGCACAAGGCAGGAAGAAATCTGAAGTGTAAGAATTAAAGGCTGGATGCATGGAACATTAACTTTCAAAAAGGAGGAGTGCAGGGAAGTCAGTGGTAGCTAAGTAGTAACTTGTATGGAGGCTGTAGCACATAAGAGGAGCCAGAGCTGTATTCGTTGAAAGAGAAGGGAAATGATTTTGGCATCGGTCTGTTATCTGACTGTACTGGGACAGGAAGGTTTGAGAAGGCCTTACTGTAAAACAGTTAAACTTCAAGGTATATAACTCTACAGAAAGATGTAGCATTACAGAAAGATCCGTAACTCTACAGAAAGATGTAGAATGTAGATTAAAAGTAATTTAAATGCCCCTTTAGAAGTAATTTTATGCTACATCTTTCTGTAGAGTATTTAAAGTATTAGTAAATAATTCATCTGTAATTTCAATAATACATTAATTTAGTAAAGTGAGGCCAATCTCTAGATGAGCTAGGCCTAAGAAATCCATTTTAGCTCCATTCCTGCCTCTCACTGGAGATTCTGAACTTGACATGTTTTCTAGATAGCAAGAAGTTGAAGTTTTCTGAACTTCTCAGCAGATAACTGACTATACATTATTGGAGAGTATGGATTATGTGGTTATTTTTTAATTTTTAAATTTTTTGTAAGGATGAGGTCTCACCGTGTTGCCCAGGCCGGTCCCAAACTCCTAGCATCAAGCAATCTTCCCGCCTCGGCCTCCCAAAGTGCTGAGATTACAGGCATGAGTCACTGTACTTGGCCTTTTATTTTCTGTATCTGATATTTCCATGTATATTATGGAATATATTTACTTCCCCTAAATGTGGCTGTTGAAAGATTCAAAATTTTTTGTTAGGATTCTGGAAGTAGCATCAACATGTTGATACATACCTTCTTTTTTTTTCTTTAGGAAATCATGACCAGATCTGAAATGGCTGAAAAAATGTTCTCTTCAGAAAAGATAATGTGATTGGAACCCATATAAGTGAAATGTAGTTAAGTCTGAAGGACTATCCTTCATCAAGACTGAAAGCGAGCTTTGTTTTGATATTGCATAACAAATTTCTATTGTGTTATCTGGGAAGTCTGTGTATCAAAATGAAGAATTCAGGTGGTAGGAGGGTTCTGCAGTCCTTTTAAAGCTGACTCTTGAGTGTCAGTTGAATATCCATTAAATTGGATTTGGAAATAACCTGAGGAAAGTATTATGAGAAAGATCTGCACAGATGCCTCTTAGCTTACAGGTGGCAGGCCTGTGGGTTTGGGTTCTCCCTCTTTTCTCTGGAACATATGACAATTCCAGATTAAAGAAAAATGTTTTTTTTTTTGTTTGTTTGTTTTTGTTTTTTTTTTTTTTTGAGACGGAGTCTCGCTCTGTTGCGCGGGCTGGAGTGCTGTGGCCGGATCTCAGCTCACTGCAAGCTCTGCCTCCCGGGTTTATGCCATTCTCCTGCCTCAGCCTCTCAAGTAGCTGGGACTACAGGCGCCCGCCACCTCGCCCGGCTAGTTTTTTGTATTTTTAGTAGAGACGGGGTTTCACCATGTTAGCCAGGATGGTCTCGATCTCCTGACCTCGTGATCCGCCCGTCTCGGCCTCCCAAAGTGCTGGGACTACAGGCTTGAGCCACCGTGCCCGGCCAAGAAAAATGTTTTTTAATGAATACCTTGGTCTTTTTTCTAGTCACCTTTGAGGTATATCTTTTGATTTTCTGGAGTATAGTATATCCGTGTCTCTATGTCTTGGGTTTACTAGATGCAATAGTACTTTTCTTTGACATTTGTACTGAAGTGATTTGATATTAAGTAAAACAGTTAATGTTTGAATATAGGCATATTTATAGGTGTCCCCCCCCCCCCCCCGCTTTATAAAAATCTGTACAAAGCCCTTGTTTGAGTCTCATCATGCACATCAAATCATGGAGTTAGGTCTTCTCTGAGCTCAGGGGAACACAAGTGCACAGAGAGATGTCTTGAGGGTCACTACCAAAGAATTACCTTCATTGTCCCTCACTCAGGCCATGTGTACGTGTGATGCTGCTGAGTCTGCTGGGGTGGGTGGTGGCCACATGGCTCCCCCAAAGCACTTCCTACCTGGCAAGCTGGGAGACCCATTACTGGTGAACTTTGTGGAAATTAGAACTGTATCTTTTACATAATCTTGGCATATTACATTTCATAATAAAAACATATATTTATTTGCATGCCACATCACTGTTGATTTTATAGTTTCTTAACCTTCAACCATGTTTTGTACCTTATTTCATTACATCGTATATTTGTAATGTGTAATATGAAATCTTTTACTTTAATATCTTTTTTTAAAATGTAGAATGTTCTAAACTTGAAAGGCAGTTGAATGTAGTATGATGAAAATGTGAATGTTTTGCTGCTTTCATGACCAAAGATACAGGGCTAGTGGACATATAGAATAGTAATTAAATCTAGAATCTTGTATGTCTTGTCTTTGAAGGAGTTCTAACCTTGTAAATTGAGAATGACTTCGGAGAATTTTGATTAAGAAAATATTAAAATCTTAACCGGCACAAACACTCCAAGTTTTTTCACTGTGAAGCCACAAGCAAAGTTTTTTCTTTTTTTTTCAAAAGCCTACCTTCTGAATTTATCTCTTGTTTACTCATTTCAGAGAGGGTAGTAAAGAAGATCTATTTCTGGTAGTCATATCTCTTGAAAGATATTGGCAAATGTGTTTTCAGTCGTGACCATGTGGAAAGTGAACAGTGTTGGCAAACATTACTGAGAAAATCATGCTTTTCAAGATGCCCTTGCTTTGGGATATCTTTCCGAGGGAGAAAAACAGTCTAATTTAACAATTGTGAATTCCGTTTCTTATTTCAGTTTCTGCTGCAGTAAAGGCTTCCCACCCACTACAGTTCCCAGCATTTATATTTTGTTGTATTCTCCCCTTAGTCCAGTAACATTTTTATCTAATACCCCACTCCCCAAGTTGTGAGACAGATTGACCCCCTATTCTTTATGTGGCTCTAGTTGAATTTTAAGATGTGGAATACTGGGCTTGCAGGCAGTAGGAGCTGCAAATCTGGTAGAGTGGGAGTGAGGTGTTAAGGGTGAGTATGATAACAAGGGAAACTGCCTCTGACAGAACCTCAGTAATGTTTACCAAAACATGTCTTTCTACAGCTGGTAGGATAAATGATGCTACCTCTGTAGCTCAGCTACAGGCTGCGGTGCAAACTTTTCTTCCATCCAGAGAAAGCAGAATTCCCTCCTAGTAGCCTCATCACAAATACTGTTTCTAGAAGGGCATGTGCTATCTGTCACCTTCAGTAATATTTGTGCCATCTCTTGATGGCTGATGACCTGGATCGAGTATTTCTATGAAGGGCCTTCTTAGGCCCCTCACATACGCAAGAGGGGTGCTCTAGTGCCATAGTTCATAGGACGAACATCAGGAGAAGTTATACCTAGGGGTACTGAGCAGCTCATCATACCTGCTTCTGCTCCAAGTTTCCTGAAACTGGCCATCAGGTCCTCTGAGGCACTCAAATCAGTTTACTTTTAGCATGCCCCCATCAGGATGGGTCTCCCTGTTAGTGAGGGAATCTGAGGATACGGGTCTGGTTTGATGTTTTTCTAGGCAAAATGCTTAAGTGTTCTGGTTATGCCATTCATATTAGATTCATATGATGTGTGAGATTTGCTTAAAAGGGAATTTTCATGATTTGATTTAGATTAGTATTTAAATATCTGCTTTAGACAGCAATTAATTTTATTGCAAAAATAAGGAAAAACGTGAATATGTGAATTTTTTAGGCTTGAGAGATGATAGAATATTCCCATATTTTTCTTGTAAAGAAAATAGTATTTTAACTTACACATCCTGTAGAAAATACCACCTTTTCCCCTTGTATTACAGTACAATGTTTACACTACTATACTGTCAAGCTGAAAGTATAAAAAATGTACATATACATTTTGATTTATATATCCTTTTCTTAAAAAAAAATTTGAGTTTGTTGCACTAGGCTGTACATGACTAAAGTTGACAGATGCGATGCTAGATTTATAATCATTAGTTCTGGTACTTGTGTCTTTGTATGATCAAAGCATGTAATAAGCAATACAAAATACCAAGCCTTAGAAGAAGGTTAACATACTGGTTAAGCATATTGAATGTATGTAAGTGGCAAAACTGGATTTTTACGGAAGCATACATTATAATATTGGGGCTCAGTACTGCGTGAAGAAACTTCTTTAAAACTAGGAAACATTCATTTATTTGGGGAGAAATTTTAGGAGTTTAAGAAGTTGTATTTTTCTATTTTAAAAAGTTAAATTATTCTGTAATTTAGAAGAAGTTTCGTTGAATGTAGGACATAACTATTTGAAGGGTTTTCATTTGAAAAATTGATGTATTTTGTGCCTTAATATTTTGTTCTTTTAATAAAAAGGCTCTGAAATTTTGAGTGATTCTTGATAGTATTTATTGGTGCTAGGTTATGTAAATCTGTAGGACATACAGACATATATAGACTCCAGTAGCTGGCAGGACATAAAATTCTTAGAACAGGAGGCACAGTTAATCAAACATGGAAAAGTGTTCAGCCTCAGTGGTAGTAAAGAAATGCAAAACAAAAGATAGGGGATAGTTTAAAAAATCAAATTAACCTAAGTTTATACTGTGGTATATTTGTAAAATCCCTTTGCTTTCAAAGTCTGATGAAATGAGCACCCTTATTCATGATGGTAATATAGTTGATTCCTTTTTTGTGAAAAGTTCAACAATGTGTTTATAACCTTTGAATACTGTCAATTCTGGTGATGTTTTTAAAAAATGATTCAAAATACAGAATAAAGTTTCTGTACAAAAGTGTTTATTATAACATTAAAGTAGAAATAAAATTAGAGATAAACAATATCATAGTTAAGTGAATTATGGTTTAACCAGCTACTTTATGGGATATTGTCTAGCCATTAAATTATGAAGAATTTATAATAAAAATACTTATGAGAACTGATGCAGCGGCACATATGTGAATGCTTGTCTGTGTAAAAATAAGGTAGAGCGACTTACTCTTATGGTTCAGAAAAAATGCATTATATCTTCCAACTTTTCTGTAACT
This sequence comes from Piliocolobus tephrosceles, assembly GCF_002776525.5. Taxonomy (NCBI): domain Eukaryota; kingdom Metazoa; phylum Chordata; class Mammalia; order Primates; family Cercopithecidae; genus Piliocolobus; species Piliocolobus tephrosceles. The sequence continues at coordinate 93,402,185 of NC_045448.1, read as the reverse complement.
TCATTATTTTGAAATAAGGATAATTAAAAAAAAAAAGTAGAGAAAGGATTCTGTAGAAAAGCACCGGAGTGGCACACATGGTTAGTGTTGAGGCTCAGCTAGGCTGTGGTCACAGCTTGATTTGAACCTTTCAAAAACATAAGACATATAGTTTATTTCTTGCTCATGTGACCATTCTGCAGTAGGTATAGTGGTGGCGAGGGCCACCCTCCTCCACAGCGTCCCTCAGACACCTGGGATTTATTTCCGTCTGGTGGACCCACCATACCCTGGGGCCTCATTTTTACCCCTAATTTTCTAAGGTAAACATATTCAACATAACTATGTAAAAATAATAGTGCCTTAATTAGGCCGTATATCAGAAAAGCTAGAGAAATGTGTTCTTGGGCCACAGCTTAATCTTATTAATTAAGAAATCCATCTTGCTGTTAGTAGATGGGACATGGGGAATTTTCTTCATGGACATTCTCCCAGCTTTAACAGATGAGGAGTGAGAGGGACAAGATGGGTGGTCCCAGAGGGAAAGGAAGGGCTGTTGTCATAAGAGTGATGAGAATTTTGGGAGACTTGGGAGCACTTGCAGAGTGCCAGGCTTTGGTAACCACTGTATTCTCACAGTAGCCAATGAGGTATTATTTCCCTTGGTTTGTAGATTAGAAAACTGAGAGAGGGGTCAAATAATTTGACAGTTACCCTCTTGGCAGGTGGCAAGGCTAGTATAATACTGGTGGGAATCATCCTGGAATTAATGTCCTCAAAGTCCTGAGGAGAGAGGAGTTTGGTTGACAAAGTGCTGTTTGTTTGTTAGAGAAGGTTAAGTAAGATAATGTATCTAAAGTGCCTGGTGCATAGCCTTCAGGAGACAGCTAAGGTTAACGTGAAAGGTACAGCAGTGATTGAGGCGTGACTGAGACTCAACTGAAACAAACAGCATATGAAATTCAAACACCTTCCAGGATTGATTCACTTGTTAAAATGAAGTTACCCAGGGCAAGTTCTCTGCCCCTTAAGTGATAGGGAATTCACAGCTACATTAACAGAGACTGACCTGATATTTACATCTGGTCGGAGGCTGACCTGATTTATATCTGAATTCAGATGGAAATAATTTTGACAGTATTTCCTTAAAATCATTTTGAAAAAGTAACAAACTGCAATGGAAGTTTATGCACAGGAAAAAATGTGAAAGCTATCCAGCAGGTGGTGCCAAAGTAATGTCTCTTGAAGTGTTCTACTCTTTTTCTCTAATTCTTCCCTTTACAGTTTTTATAAATTTACTTACCAAATGCCACTAAACAAACTTGGGGATGAAGAAAAAAACTTAGAAATAATTCACACAGCACTGCCCTGGAAAAACAGTTATCTTGGTATACTTTAAAACTTTAAAGCTGGAAAGGGCCTTTAAGAGCATTTTATAAATGGGAAAATGGAGGACCAGGAAAGCTTCACTGGCTACAGTTCCCTCACACCAGGGTCGAAGACTGCCTCCTAGTTTGTTTTCCTCACCACTGGTCCTTATTGTCAGGGGGAAAAAGATACCACAGAAGGGTTGGACTGGGCATCAAAACTTGAAATACATTTTATATGCTTTGGTTACCCCTTGCTACGTCATTTCATTTGACTTCATTGTCTTTCTTTTCAGCTTCCAAATTCTTGTCTCTACATGGTCATAATTCCAATTCTCTGTTTCTTCATTTGATAAGTGGAGATTTTCTTGGGGTTCAGTGGAGTCTGCTAGAAAGGCTTGTCCTTATTTGACCTGAGTCACAGCTTTCCCATTGCTAAATGCCTCTTTCCAGGGAATGCTTATTAAAAGTATTCACGGGCATGTTTTTTCATGTCACAGCTGCCTAAAGCAAAAAAAAAATAACACTCAAAGCAGACGACAGACTGACCAAAAACCTTAAAAGGAAAATCTAAAGAATGAGGTGACCATAAGGCCATTGAAAAACCTTCAACATACTTATGGGAATCTAAAAGGTCACATGCATGCATAGGCCTCTGTGCATGCTCAGCGAAGACCACAAACAAGAAGTGAAGGCTAAGGCAGAGTCAGTTGTAAACTGCCTCAATGAGTGCTGAAGGTGTGCCCCACCATACACACAAGCACCGTGGCAAAGACTGGGAGATTTACTAGTTCCGAGAGGTTAAGAAAGTCTCTGTCCAATAATTGGCTAACCATTACATAACTGAGTAGAGACTTTAGTGACCACATACTACAAAATATACAGCCTTCACGGAATTGGTTTAGAGAAGTCACTAAACAACCTCTACAACAAGTAGTAACAACAGCAAACCACTGAAGGGGAAAGAACTGATTTTCAGAGTTACCACATTATATTACTTAAAATGTCTAGTCTTTACCAAGAAATTATGACATAAGCAAAGAAATGAGAGTGTATCTCTCACAAGAAAAAAGCATCAAAACAAAATGTTCCTGAGAAAGACCAGATGTTTGACTTACTAGACAAAAACTGTAAGCTGTTTTATAAATATTCAATGAGCTAAAAAAGTATAAACAACAAAAGTATGAGAATGATGTTTGACCAAATAATGTCAATAGAGATAGCAATGATAAAAATGAACCAAGTGAAAATTCTTATCCTGAAAAGTCCAATAACTGAGACAAAAAATTTATTAGAGGGTGCTCAAGAGCAGATCTGAGCAGGTAGAAGAAAATCAGTGAATCTGAATAATTGAGATTATTCAGTGTGAGAAACAAAAAGAAGATAGAATGAAGAAAAATTAACGGAGTCTCAGAGACCTGTGGAACAACCTCAAGCATACAGACACACATAGTGAGAGTATCAAAAGAAGAAAAGAGAGGAAGAAAAATATTTGAAGAAATAGTGGTTGAAAACTTTTGAAACTTGACACAAAAATAGTCTACCTAAGCAGAAAGATGAGCAAACTCCAAATAAGATAAACTCAGAGATATCTGTACTGAAACATCATAATCAAATGATGGAAAATCAAAACCAAAGATGGAGTTTTGAAAGCAACAAGAGAGAAGTGACTCATTGCATAGTAAAAATCCTCTGTAACATTAACAACTAATTTTTTCCCCCTCAGAAACCATGGTGGTAAGAAGGCAGTGGGATAATATATTTAACGTACTGAAAGAAAAATCCAAGTGTCAGTCAAGAATTCTATATCCAAGCAAACTATTCAACATGAATAAAAATATAGACACTTGAGATAAAAACTGAATTTGTCAGTAGTTTTGCCCTGCAAGAAATACTAAAGTAGGCCAGGTGCAGTGGCTCATGTCTGTAATCCGAGTACTTTGGGAGACTGAGGTGGGCAGATCACCTGAGGTCAGGAGTTTGAGACCAGCCTGGGCAACATGGTGAAATCCCGTCTCTACTACATATACAAAAATTAGCCAGGCATGGTGGTGGGCACCTGTAATCCCAGCTACTCAGGAGGCTGAGGCAGGAGAATTGCTTGAATCCAGGAGGTGGAGGTTGCAGTGAGCCGAGACTGCGTGACGGCACTCCAGCCTGGGCAACAGAGTGAAATTCTGTCTCAAAAAAATAAAATAAAATAAATTAAGGCATTATTGGTAAACCCCAAGACAATGCCAAGAAAATAACTTTTAAAAAATGTAGTAAAAGAAATGGGAAAGGAATTAAAATGGTAAACTACTAATTTTTTTGAACAAAAGAGGAGACAAAAGTGGAGGAACAAAGAAGATAAGACATACAGAAAACAGAGCAAAAAAAAAAAAAAAAAAAAAGCAAAAGTAAAGAGAGGGAATATGGGAATATAATGAATAACACTTTGTCAGTAAAACAACTCACATGAAATGGACAAATTCCTAGGAAGATAAAAACTACCAAAACTGACTCAAGAATAAACAGGCAATCTGAATAGACTCATAATAAGTGATAAGATTCAATTAGTAATTTGTAAAAACTACCTACAAAGAAAAGTCAAGGCCCAGATGACTTCACCATTGAACTCTACTAAACATTTAAAGAAGAATTAGCCTGGGTGCAGTGGCTTGTGTCTGCAATCCTAGCACTTTGGGAGGCCAAGGCAAGTGCATCACTTGAGCTCAGGAGTTCGAGACCAGCTTGGGCAACATGGTGAAATCCTTTCTCTACAAAAAAATTAAAAACTTAGCCAGGCATGGTGGTGTACACCTGTAGTCCCAGCTGCTGAGGAGGATGAGACAGGAAGATCGCTTGAGCCCAGGAGGTCAAAGCTGCAGTGAGCCGTGATCACACTACTGCACTCCCGCCTGGGCAACAGAGTGAGACCCTGTCTCAAAAAGAAGGAGAAGGGAGGAGAAGGAGAAGGGAGGAAGAGGGAGAAGAGGAAGAGGAGAAGGAGGAGGAAAAAAAGGAGGAGGAAGAAGGAGGGAGGAGGAGGAGAGGGAAGAGGAGGAGGAGAAGAAAGAAAGAAGAAAAGGAATAAGAATAATTAGTTCCGGCCGGGCGCGGTGGCTCAAGCCTGTAATCCCAGCACTTTGGGAGGCCGAGACGGGTGGATCACGAGGTCAGGAGATCGAGACCATCCTGGCTAACACGGTGAAACCCCGTCTCCACTAAAAAATACAAAAAACTAGCCGGGCGAGGTGGCGGGCGCCTGTAGTCCCAGCTACTTGGGAGGCTGAGGCAGGAGAATGGCGTAAACCCGGGAGGCGGAGCTTGCAGTGAGCTGAGATCCGGCCACTGCACTCCAGTCCGGGCAACAGAGCAAGACTCCGTCTCAAAAAAAAAGAAAAGAAAAGAAAAGAAAAGAATAATTAGTACCAATTCTTCATGAATTCTTCCCCAAAATAAACGGAATTTTATTCCCATCTCATTTTATGAGGTCGGTATTACCCTGATGCTCAAATTGGCCAAAGACAACACAAGAAAACTACAGACCAATATCTTTCATGAATATGGAAGCAAATGTTCTCAACAAAATACTAGCAAACCAAATCCAGCAACATATGAAAAGAATTATACACCAGAACCAAGCAGTTTTTATCCTGGGAATGCAAAGATGGTTTAACACCTGAAAATTAATTAATGTAAAACATCGTATGAATAGGACAGAAACTCAAAAATGCCACGAGTATCTCAATAGTTGTAGAAAAAGCATTTGCCAAAATGAAATACCCTTTCATGATTAAAAAAAAAAAAAAACAACCAACAAATTAGAGGTAGAGTGAGATCTCCTCAACATTATAAAGGGTATCTACAGAAAAAAAACCCCATACTTAATGTCATACTAAATGGCAGAAGACTAGAAGCTTTCCCCCAGTTATGGTCTGAATGTTTGTATCCCCTGCAAGTTCATATGTTGGAACCTAATCCCCAGTGGAATAGTATTAAGAGGTGTGACCTACCTATGTAACAAACCTGCACGTTCTGCACATGTATCCTAGAACTTAAAGTATGATTAAAAATAAAAAGAGGTGCGACCTATAGAAAGTGATTATGTCATGATGGTAGCATCCTCATGAATTTGATTACTGCCCTTATCAAAGAGGCCCAAGGGAGCTTGTTTGCCCCTTCCACCATGTGAGAATTCAACAAGAAGTTGCCATCTATGAGGGACAGACCAAGCTCTTACCAGACACTGAATCTACTGGCACCTTGATCTTGGACTTCCTAGCCCCCAGAAATGTGAGCAATAAATTTGTGTTTATACATTTCCCAGTCCAAGATATTTTTTTATAACAGGCTTAACAGACTAAGACACCCCCTAAGATCTGGAAAAGACAGGAATGTCATCTCTCACCACTTCTGTTCAACATTGTACTGGAGCTTCTAGCCAGGGAAATCAGAAAAGAAAGAAAGAAAGAAAAAAAAAAGAAAAGTTATTGAAATGGAAAAATAAAAATATCTCTATTTGCAGATTTAATGATCTTGTATATAAAAATCTCTAAGGAAACCACTAAAAAACGATTAGAACAATAATGAGTTCTGTAAGGTTTCAGGATACAAGATTGACATATGAAAATCAATCATATTCCTTAAGCTTGCAATGAATAATCCAAAAATAAAAGTAAGAAACCCATTTACAATAGCATCAAAGAGAACAAAATACAATGGCTCATGCCTGTAATCCTAACACTTTGGGAGGCTGAGGCAGGTGGCCCGCTTGAGGCCAGGAGTTCAGGATCAGCCTGGACAACATAGGGAGACCCTACAAAAGACTAAAAGATTAAAAGAATTACTTGACACTTTGGGAAGCCAAGGCATGTGGATTACTTGAGGTAAGGCGTTTGAGACCAGCCTGGCCAACATCGTGAAACCTGTCTTTACTAAAAATACAAAAATTAGCTGGGCATGGTGGTGGGCTCCTGTAATCCAAGCTACCCAGGAGGCTGAGGCAGGAGAATCACTTGAACGCTGGAAGCAGAGGTTGCAGTGAACCAAGATCACGTCACTGCACTCCAGCCTGGGTGACAGAGACTCTGTCTCAAAAAAGAAAAAGAAAAGATTAACCAGGCATGACAATGGACATTTGTGGTCCTACCTATTCAGGAGGCTAGGACATGAGGACCACCACTTCAGCCCAGGACTTGGAGGTTTTAGTGAGCTATGATCACACCACTGCACTCCAGCCTGGGCAATAGAGTGAGATCCTATCTCTAAAATACATAAAATAAAACAAAATACTTAGGAATGAATCTGACAAAGGAAGTGCAAAATTTGTACAATAAAAACCATAAAATATTGTTGAAAAAATAAATAATCTATAAATGAATTGAAAAAATTCCATGTTCATAGATCAGAAGACTTAACACTGTTAAGATAGCAATCTTCCCCAAATTGACCTTAATTCTGATAATGCAATCCTTACGAGAATCCCCGCCAACTTTTTTGTAGAAATTGAGAAGCTGACTTTAAAATTTATATGCAATTTCAAGGAACTCAGAATAGTCAAAATAATGTTGAGTAAGAACTAAGATGAGGACTCACACATCTCAAAACTTACTTTAAAGCAACTATAATCAAGACAGTTCAGTAATTGCACAAGGATAGATATATAGATCAATGGAATTGAATTCAGAGTCTAGAAATAAACCCATACATCTATGGTCAGTTGATTTTCAACAAGAGTGCCAAGACCATTCAATGGAGAAAGGATAGTCTTTTTAACAAATGGTGCTGGGACAACTGCATAGCCACATGCAAAAGAATGAAGCTGGACCCCTACCTGAGAATATATACAAAAATTAACTCAAAATGGACCAAAGGCATAAATGTGAGAGCTAGATCCATACATCTCTAAGAAGAAAACATATGGGTAAATCTTCATGACCTTAGATTTGACAAACTATTCTTAGAGTTCACACCAAAAGCATAAGCAAGAAGAGAAAGAAACAGATAGATTGGACTTCATCAAAATTAAGAACTTCTGTGTTTCAAAGGACACTATCAAAAAATGAAAATCAACCCACAGAATGGGAGAAACTATTTGCAAGTCATATATCTGACTTATATCTAGACTGTATGAAGAACTCCTTCAACTCAATAATGAAAGGACAAATAATCTAACCAAAACATGGCAAAGGTTCTGAATACACATTTTAGGAAGATATACGACAGGCCAATAAGCACATAAAAAGATGCTCTAGACATTACTAATCAAGAAAATGAAAATCACGACCTTAGTAAGATACCACTTTACACCCACTAAGATAGCTGTCGTAATAAAAATAACAAAAAAGGAAAATAACAGTGTTCATGAGAATATGGAGAAACTGAAACTCTTCTACACTGCTGGTGGGAAGTAAAATGGCACAGCCCCTTTGGTAGAGTCTGGCCGTTAATCAAATGATTAAAGAGTTACCATATGACTCAGCAATACCCTCCTAGGTATATACCTAACAGAAATGAAAACATGTCTACACAAAAACTTGTACATGAATGCTCATTTTAGGATTCACCATAATAGCCATAAATTGTAAACAAAACATTCAGTTGATGAATGGATAACCCAAATATGACATATCCATACAACTGAATATTATTCAGCCATAAAAGTCAATGAAATACTGTTAAATGTGACAAAATAGACGATTCTTGAAGCACGTTAAGTGAAAGAAAAGCACTCACAAAAGCCCCATATTTTATTATTCTGTTTTTACAAAATGCCCTGAATAGGCAAATTCATAGACAGAAAGTAGATTAGCGGTTTCCTAGTGCCAAAGGAATAAAAGAATGAGGAATGACTGCTAATGGGCGTAGGGTATCTTTTTTGAATGATGAAAATGTTCTTAAATTCAGTATTTGTGATGATGGCACAACTTTGTGAATACACTAAAAAGCTGCTGTGTCATATCCTGTAATGTGGTGAATTTTGTGGCAAATGAATTATATCTCAATTTTGAAAAGTTATATTCAGGGTAACACAACAGAATAAGGAGCATCAACAACATATCATTAACAATCCCTGGATACAATCCCAAATAACTAGGCATACTAGTAAACCAGAAAAAGTGACCCCTACTCAGAAGACAAGCAATAGCTGTTGAGCCTCAGAGCACACGAGATGGTAAATGACCAAAAAAAAAAAAAAAAAAAGGATTTTAAAGCTGCAGATATAACTGTTCCCAAGGAGCTAAAGGGGAAAACAAAGTTTATAATAAATAACCAAATAGAAAATCTCAATAGAAACCGATATTTAAAAAAAACAAAAACAATGACAAAAAATGGAAATATGAGACCAACTTATAGAATAAAAAATTCACTGGATGTGTTTAGTGACAGATTGAGGTGACAGAAGAGTCAGTGAACTTGAAGCTAGACCAATAGAAAATATTCAACCTTAAATACACAAAGAAAAATAAAAAAGAAACAACAGTGCCTTGTGGACTTGTGGGACAACAGTAAGAGTTCTAAAGCAAAAGTAGTCCTAAAAGGACAGGAAGGAGAGAACATAGGAGAAAAATTACTAGATTAAATGATTAAATAATGGCCCAAAATTCCCTAAATTTGGTGAAAGACACAAATGTATAGATTCAAGAAGCTAAGTGAACTCCAACCAGAATATGCAGAAAAGTACTTGTAGGCATGCTTTACCTGCAGAAATCCAAAGATGCAAATATCATATTGAAACCACAATGAATGGGAAGAAATGGCACATCACGTACAAATGAACAATGACAGAAGTGAATCTGACCTGTCATCAGAAAGAATGGATGCTAGAGAACAGGTCAGTGACATTGTTAAAGTGCTGAATGTAAAAGAAGTCAACCCAGAATTCTATATCTACCAAAAATAGTCTTCAAGGACAAAGTCAAAATAAAGACATTTTCAGATAAATCATATTTTTAAAAATTTGTTGCTAGCAACCATACAATACAAAGTATGCTAATGAATGTTTTTAATGATACCAGAAGGGAACTTGTGTCTTCAAAACAAAATGAACAGCACCAGAAATTGTAACTATATCTGTAAATATATGAGTATTCTTGCTAAAAATTTGTTAAAAACCCATACGACTATTTAAAGCAAAAATTATAATATTACACTATGGAGTTTAAAAATATATGGACATAATATACATATGACCACCATAGCATAAATGACAGGAGTTGGTAATTGGCCCATTTGATTGCAAACTTTTTACATTTTATTTAATTTACTTATTTACTTCTTTTTTTTTTTTTTTTTTTTTTTTTTTTTTTTTGAGACAGGGTCTTGTTCTGTTGCCCAGACTGGAGTGTAGTGGCACTATCACGGCTCACTGCCCTCTCAACTGTTCAGGTTCAAGTGATCCTCCTGCCTCAGCCTTCCAAGTAGCTGGGACTACAGGTACACACCACCATGCCTGGCTAATGTTTTTCATTTTATTTTTGTAGAGACAGGGTCTCACTATCTTGCCTAGGCTGGTCTAGAACTCCTGGCCTCAAGCGATCCACCTGCCTCAGCCTCCCAAAGTGCTGGGATTACAGACATGAGTCACCACATTTGGCCTTCTTACATTTTATATGCTGTATACACTGTTAACCCTAAAAAACACTATGGTAAATTAAGAATGTATATTGTGATCCAGTGGCAGACATTAAACAATTATAACAATAATGCAGAGGTATACTTTAAAAGTCAATAAAAGAATTGAAATGAAATTTTAAACAATTCAATCAATTAATCTAAAAGAAGACAGAAAAGGAAAACAGAGGAATAAAAAACAGAGGGAACTGGCCGAGTGCAGTGGCTCATGCCTGTAATCCCAGCACTTTGGGAGGCCGAGGTGGGTGAATCACCTGAAGTCAGGAGTTTGAGACAAGCCTGACCAACATGGTGAAACCCCGTCTCTAGTAAAGATACAAAAATTAGCCAGGTGTGGTGGCAGGCGCCTGAAATCCCAGCTACTCAGGAGGCTGAGGCAGGAGAATCACTTGAACCTGGGAGGCGGAGGTTGCAGTGAGCCAAGATCGCACCACTGCACTGCAGTCTGGAAGACAGAGCAAGATTCCGTCTCAATAAATAAATAAACAAACAAACAAACAAAGGAAACAAATAGAAAATGAATGATAAAATGGGAGGCCTAAATTCAGCCATATCAATAATTACATTAAATTTAAATAAACCAAACACTCAGATTAAAAGGCAAAGATTTTTCACAGTGGATAAAAAGGTAAGACTCAATTATATGCTATGTAAAAAAGTCACACTCAGTGACAGAGTGAGAATCTGTCTCAAAAAAAGAGGGAAAGAACAAAAGAAAAAGAAAAGAAAGGAAGGAAGGAAGGACAGAAAGAAAAGGAAGAAAGAAGGAGGAGGGAAGGAAGGAAGGACTGAAAACACAGTGGAGAAAAAGAAAGGAAAGGAAAGGACGGAAGGAAGGAAGGCAAGGAAGAAAAGAAGAAGGAGAAGCAGAAGAAGAAGAGGAAAAAGAAAAGAAGGAGGAGGAGGAGGAGAAGAAGAAGAAGAGGAGAAGGAGGAAGAAGAGGAGGAAGAGACTGAAAACATACAGTGGAGAAAAAGAAAGAAAGAAAAGGAAGTAAGGAAAGAAGGAAGGAAGGAGAAAGAAAAGAAAAGAAAGAAAGAGAAAGAAAGAAAAGAAAGAGAGAGAAAGAGAAAAGAAAAGAAAAGAAAGAACTGAAAACATATAGTGTCTTCTCTGACCACAGTGGAATTAAATTATAAATAAATAATAAGATGTCTGGAAAGAAACCAAATACGTGGAAATTAAACCACACAGTTCTAAGTAACCCATGGATCAAAGAAAAAATTATGAGAAAATTTAGAAAGCGTTCTGAACTACATGAAAATGAAAAAGCCATATATCAATATTTGCAGTATGCAGCTAAAGTAGTACTTAGAGGGAGTGCTATAACTTTAAGCACTTATATTAGGAAAGAAGAAAGGTATAAAGTCAATTACAATTATTTCAATTTTGATAATCTAGGAAAAATATAGCTGAGTGAGTAAACCCAAAGAAAGAGAAAGCAATAAAACAATAATATAATATAAGCTATATTTTCTTATTTTCTGTATTTTCAATGTTCTTGCATCTGGGGCCTTGCTGACCTGAAAGGGCTACTCTGGAGTTTGCAAATTCTGAAAGATAGTAAAGTAAATGACTTGCTCTAGAGCATGCATTTTATATGCAAACCAAATAACTCCAAGTCCGTACTCCTGCTTGCTTCCTTTTATCTGGTATGATATCCTTTTGCCCTAAACACTACAAAGCTGGGTACTGGACAACTAGGGACCACCCCTAGAGCCTAGAGCCCATCCAAACTATTCAAACTATCCAATCCTAAACCTGCTTAGCTTGCTTACCTTGTTTCAATTGTTCCTTCCTGCGAAAACCATAATAAAGTCTCTTGTCCACAGTTCCTCTCTCTTTTCCTCTCTCTCTGCCTGCTCATCTCACCTTGGCATTTTCCTGTGTGATCCTGCTTGATATACCATCCCTCTTGTTCTTAGGAGACTGTGAGTATGATAAAAACTTCTTTCTTCATGGAAATCATTTTCATGTCTATGTGTCTTACCACACCTGATTAAAACAAATCCTAGGTAGTATTGAAACAAATAAAGATATGAGCAGAAACCAATGAAATTTTAAACAAACACTTGAGAAAATTAATAAAGCAAAAATTTGGCTCTTTGAGAAGAAAAAAAATTATAAATGTTTAGCTATAATAATTAAGAAAAAAGGGAAAGAGCACAAATCATCAATATTAGGAATAAAAGAAGGGCTACCACTAGAGATCCTACAGCCATTAAAAAGATAAGTGAATAATACTATTTTATGCCACTAAATTTGGCAAATGAGATAAAATTTAAAAATTCCTTGAAAACTATAATGTATAACTGACATAAAGTGAAAGAAAACATTAAATTGTACATACACATTTATTTAAAGATAATTTTAGACTTAAAAGTTGCAAAATTAGCACTTACACCTTTTATCCAGGTTTTCTTTTTGCTTAGCATTTATTCAATTTCAGTTTGATCTTGGACAACCTACTGAAGCATTCTAAACTTCAGTTTCACAATCTATAAAATGGGATTAACAATGGGAACCATTTCACTGGGTTGTCATGAGAACAAATGAGAGCATTTGTGACCGGTTTACAGTAGGTGCTCAAGAGATGTTTGTTTCCTTCTTATGTTGTCCCTATATGAGGTACCATCAGTATAAGCAATGTCCCTTTAACTGAGCACTTACTTTATACTCAGCATTGTGTTAGGCACTTTATTATTTTGAAATCTCATAATCTCTTTGATAAATATTTGTATTCTTATATATAAATCAGGAAACTGAGGCCTGTAAAGATTAAGAGAGTTACAAGTTGAAACTGACAGCAAGAAGGGGGTAAGATTTGGCCCAGGCATGTCTGATTTCAAAGGCTGTGTGTGCCTGACTGCATCCACCACTCTGCTGCTTCCAAAGTGTTGTTCCAGGGACCTCGAACGGAGGGACCGGCTGAAGCCGTGGCAGAAGAACATAGATTGTGAAGATTTCGTGGACATTTATTAGTTCCCCAAATTAATACTTTTATAATTTCTTACGCCTGTCTTTACTGCAATCTCTGAACATAAATTGTGAAGATTTCATAGACACTTATCACTTCCCCAGTCAATACCCTTGTGATTTCCTATGCCTGTCTTTACTTTAATCTCTTAATCCCATCATCTTCTTCATAAGATGAGGAGGATGAATGTCACCTCAGGACCCTGTGATGATTGTGTCAACTGCACAAATTGTTTGTAGAACATATGTGTTTAAACATTAAGAAATCTGGGCATCTTTTTTTTTTTCTTATACTTTAAGTTCTAGGGTACATGTGCACAACGTGCAGGTTTGTTACATATGTATACTTGTGCCATGTTGGTGTGCTGCACCCATCAACTCGTCATTTACATCAGGTATAACTCCCAATGCCATCCTTCTCCCCTCCCGCCTCCCCATAATAGGCCCTGGTGTGTGATGTTCCCCTTCCAGAGTCCAAGTGATCTCATTGTTCAATTCCCACCTATGAGTGAGAACATGCGGTGTTTGGTGTTCTGTTCTTGCGATAGTTTGCTGAGAATGATGGTTTCCAGCTGCATCCATGTCCCTACAAAGGACATGAACTCATCCTTTTTTATGGCTGCATAGTATTCCATGGTGTATATGTGCCACAGTTTCTTAATCCAGTCTGTCACTGATGGACATTTGGGTTGATTCCAAGTCTTTGCTATTGTGAATAGTGCCGCAATAAGCATACATGTGCATGTGTCTTTATAGCAGCATGATTTATAATCCTTTGGGTATATACCCAGTAATGGGATGGCTGGGTCAAATGGTATTTCTAGTTCTAGATCCTTGAGGAATTGCCACACTGTTTTCCACAATGGTTTACAGTCCCACCAACAGTGTAAAAGTGTTCCTATTTCTCCACATCCTCTCCAGCACCTGTTGTTTCTTGACTTTTTAATGATTGCCATTCTAATTGGTGTGAGATGGTATCTCATTGTGGTTTTGATTTGCATTTCTCTGATGGCCAGTGATGATCAGCATTTTTTCATGTGCCTGTTGGCTGTATGCATGTCTTCTTTTGAGAAATGCCTGTTCATATCCTTTGCCCACTTTTTGATGGGGTTGTTTGTTTTTTTCTCGTAAATTTGTTTGCATTCTTTGTAGGTTCTGGATATTAGCCCTTTGTCAGATGAGTAGATTGCCAAAATTTTCTCCCATTCTGTAGGTTGCCTGTTCACTCTGATGGTAGTTTCTTTTGCTGTGCAGAAGCTCTTTAGTTTAATTAGATCCTATTTGTCAATTATGGCTTTTGTTGCCATTGCTTTTGGTGTTTTAGACATGAAGTCCTTGCCCATGCCTATGTCCTGAATGGTATTACCTAGGTTTTATTCTAGGGTTTTTACAGTGTTAGGTCTAACATTTAAGTCTCTAATCCATCTTGAATTAATTTTCGTATAAGGAGTAAGGAAAGGATCCAGTTTCAGCTTTCTACTTATGGCTAGCCAATTTTCCCAGCATCATTTATTAAATAGGGAATCCTTTCCCCATTTCTTGTTTTTGTCAGGTTTGTCAAAGATCAGATGACTGTAGATGTGTTGTATTATTTCTGAGGGCTCTGTTCTGTTTCATTGGTCTATATCTCTGTTTTGGTACCAGTACCATGCTGTTTTGGTTATTGTAGCCTTGTAGTACAGTTTGAAGTCAGGTAGCATGATGCCTCCAGCTTTGATCTTTTGACTTAGGATTGTCTTGGCAATGCAGGGTCTTTTTTGGTTCCATATGAACTTTAAAGCAGTTTTTTCCAATTCTGTGAAGAAAGTCATTGGGAGCTTAATGGGGATGGCATTGAATCTATAGATTACCTTGGGCAGTGTGGCCATTTTCACAATATTGATTCTTCCTATCCATGAGCATGGTATGTTCTTCCATTTGTTTGTGTCCTCTTTGATTTCACTGAGCAGTGGTTTGTAGTTCTCCTTGAAGAGGTCCTTTACATCCTTTGTAAGTTGGATTCTAGGTATTTTATTCTCTTTGAAGCAATTGTGAAAATCTGGGCATCTTAAAAAAAGAACAGGATAACAGCAATGTTCAGGGAACGAGAAGTAACTTTGAACTGGCTGCTGGTGAGCCAGATGGAACAGAGCCATATTTCTCCTCTTTCAAAAGCAAATGGGAGAAATATCACTGAATTCTTTTTCTCAGCAAGGAACATCCCTGAGAAAGAGAATGCACCCTGAGGGTGGGTCTATGAACAGCCCTTTTAAGGCATGCCATCTTTTATGGTCAAAGCCGAAGGGATGAAATAAGCCCCGGTCTCCTGTAGCGCTCCGAGGCTAATTAGGACGAGGAAATTCCCGCCTAATAAATTTTGGTCAGACAGGTTATCTGCTCTCAAACCCTGTCTCCAGATAAGATGTTATTAATGACAATGCGTCCCCGAAACTTCATTAGCAATTTTAATTTCGCCTCATCTGGTGGTTCTGTGATCTCACCCTGCCTCCTTTGCCTTGTGATATTTTATTACCTTGTACAGTATGTGATCTCTGTGACCCACACCCTATTCGTGCACTCCCTCCCCTTTTGAAAATTGCTAATAAAAACTTGCTGGTTTTACGGCTCGGGGAACATCATGGATCCTGCCGACATGTGATGTCTCCCCCGGACACCCACCTTTAAATTTATCTCTCTTGTGCTCTTTCCCTTTATTTCTCAACCCAGCCGAGACACTTAGGAAAGAGAAAAGAACAAATGGGATTAAAAATGGGACCCATTTCACTGGGTTGTCATGAGAACAAATGAGAGCATTTGTGACCGGTTTACAGTAGGTGCTCAAGACGTGTTTGTTTCCTTCTTATGTTGTCCCTGTATGAAGGACCATCAGTATAAGCAATGTCCCTTTAACTGAGCACTTACTTTATGCTCAGCCTTGTGTTAGGCACTTTATTATTTTGAAATCTCATAATCTCTTTGATAAATACTTGTATACTCATATATAAATCAAGAAACTGAGGCCTGTAAAGATTAAGAGAGTTGCAAGTTCAAACTGGCAGCAAGAAGGGGGTAAGATTTGGCCCAGGCATGTCTGATTTCAAAGGCTGTGTGTGCCTGACTGCATCCACCACTCTGCTGCTTCCAAAGGCATTGGAATGGCATACATGGATGTTCAGTGTTTTGCTTCTTTTGGCAGATGTTAACTGGTGTTTGGTCTTTAATCACAGCACAATGAAATCTGCTTTTCCACAGGTTTTCATCTTGTAAAATTGGAAATGGTTTTCTGGGGGGAACGGTTTCTACTAGCAGTCCTGATATCATACATAAGTAGACAGTCTCTTCAGCGTTCAGCACAGGACTGCACAGTTCTGCTGACTAAAGCTCTAGATATAATGTGGTAATGTAGTGCCTGGCACAGGGCCATGCCCAGAGTTGGCACTTGATAGATATTTTTGTAATGAATGAATTGGATGAAGTCACTGCACCCCTGCTAGACCATTCTCCCTACACTGTTTCTACCCTATTATCCTGTCAGGCTAACATGCTGGGCTTTGTTCCTGGGACCTCTGTAGGTGCTTCGTGGGGGTTGATGATATTTAGAACCACAGAGAAATGTGGGGTAAAGGATGAAAAGGGAGAGAAGCAGCTGCAAATGAGCTGACAGTAAGACTCAGCCATAGCCGAATCAATAAGTCCATGAACCCAAAATGGTGTGCAACATGGTATGGTGCACCATGGGGGACCCAGAGGAGCCCCCAGGACAGCTCTGGAAGGATGATTTCAGACTGAATCTTGCTTCTGCTGGTTTTTTTTTTTTTTTTTTTGAGACGGAGTCTCATTCTGTTGCCCAGGCCATAGTGCAGTGGCACAATCTTAGCTCACTGCAACCTCCGCCTCCTATGTTCAAGTGATTCTCTTGCCTCAGCCTGCCAGGTAACTGGGATTACAGGTGCCTGCTACCACAGCCGACTAATTTTGTACTTTTAGTAGAGACAGCGTTTCACCATCTTGGCCAGGCTGGTCTCGAACTCCTGACCTCAAGTGATCCACCTGCCTCGGCCTCCCAAAGTGCTGTGATTATAGGCATGAACCACCTCACCTGGCCTCTGCTGGGGTCTTAAACACAGATTTCTACAACAAACCTTCCCATTTTGTGTTGCATGCCCATGTTGCACAGAGAACATGAATGTATCAGAGCATGGATCCCAGGGGATGGCAACTGAGCTTACCAAAAGACTTTTAAAATACTTTCTTTAGACGTGTTGACCCCCACCAAACCAATCCCCCAACACTCAAGAATATTCTCTTGAAAACTAAATAGAGGGGAAATAGAGGAATTAAATAGCTGATAAGGGCCGGGCATGGTGGCTCATGCCTGTAATCCCAGCACTTTGTGAGGCCGAGGTGGGTGTATCATGAGATCAGGAGTTCAAGACCAGCCTGACCAAGATGGTGAAACCCTGTCTCTACTAAAAATACAGAAATCATCTGGGCGTGGTGGCAGGTGCCTGTAATCCCAGCTACTCGGGAGGCTGAGGCAGGAGAATTGCTTGCCCCTGTGAGGCAGCAGAGGTTACAGTGAGCCGAGATCGCACCACTGCACTCCAGCCTGGGCAACAGAGTGAGACTCTGTCTCAAAAAAAAAAAAAAAAAAAAAAAAAAAGACTGATAAGCCCATTGTATTAAGTGAGGGTTGGGGGCTTAAAGGTAGAGCACCCAGCTGAATTTCATGGGTTATCTGCTTGCAGACAGCCTTGGTAGGTTCTGGACTTGATAGGCTCTGCCGTGATTACTGCAGATCCAGGGCAGCTGAGGACAGGACAGAGCTGCTGGGGCAGTCAGAACTTAGAAGGTTCATTCAGACCAGATGCCAGAACACTAGAGGGAAGGCAGCCATAGGGCAAGGTTAACAAGCAGAAAGTATTACATAGGAAAAAAAAAATCCTGTTGAAACTTAGAAATATTTGAAAAATAAAAACAAAAGCAAAAGCCCAAGAAAACAAAAAACATGAAAAAACAAACAGAAAACCCCCCTATTTCTGTAAATAAAATTCCTGAAATCCTGTGATCATATATTTAATATAAGTAACATAGTAGCCCTAAAATGAAAGGTGGGATAAAGTCAAAGGTAGTGTGTCCTAGAAACAGCACCGCTCTAGGAGGGGGGATCTTGAGACCAGAGTTTGCATTCCTTGGGCAAGTCAGTAAACCATGCCCCAATTCAGCTTCTTCATCTGTGAAATCAAGAATCTCTTCCAGCTTTATGACTCCATAGAGAGGGCAGGAGAAGAGAAAAGAAGGCTTGCTTGCATCTGCCCAATGTCTGGTTCGCAGCGCACAGCCAGAACAAGGCTGAGAGCCAGAAGAGCTGGCCTTCCAGAGAAGGTCGTGTAAACACAAGGTGGGACAGGACACAAAATATTAATAAATGCAGCCACACTGACCAGGAGGAAACTTTTCAAGTATAGGGCAGAAAACAGAGAGACAGAGTGGGAGCAGGGCACTGGCTTTGGTATAGACAGCCAACACATGAGAGATCGAGGCAGAAAACCACAATCTCAACAGGCTGCCCTGGATCAGGTCATGCTGTCCCATCCTCTCCACCTGGACAGGGAGAAGCAGGGGTATGACCATGTCTCTCTTCAGGATGTTCAACCAGGAATGCAAAATAAGATTATGTGGATCCCTTACCGGCTGCAGTGGCTCACACCTATAATCCCAGTACTTTGGGAGGCTGAGGCGGGTGGGTCATTTGAGGTCAGGAGTTCAAGACAAGCCTGGCCAACATGGTGAAAACCTGTCTCTACTAAAAATACAAAAATTAGCCAGGCATGGTGGTGCATGCCTGTAGCCCCAGCTACTTGGGAGGCTGAGGCAGGAGAATCACTTGAACCAGGGAGGCAAGGGGCTGCAGTGAGCTGAGATCAGGCCACTGTACTCCAGCCTGGGCAACAGAGCAAGACTCTGTCTCAAGGGGAAAAAAAAAGGTTAGATGGGTCGCGTTCCATGTCCTTTGCATGGGGAAGTTGGGGGAGCAGTACTGTAGGATTTCCTGCGTAACCAGTGACCAGGAGGCCAGCCTGAACCATATCCCCTGCTTTTTGAGGCACTGGCTAGGTTCTGAATGTTAGTGTCTCCCCTAAATTTATATGTTGGAAACCTCATTCCCAAGATGATGGTATTAGGAGGTGGGACATTTGGGAGGTGACTAGGTCATGAGTGCAGAGTGCTCACAAATAGGATTAGTGCCCTCAGAAAAGGGGCCCCAGAGAGCTGCCTTGCCCCTGTGAGGACACGGGAACCAGAACTCCGCCCCTCCCCAAACACTTAATCTATTGGCACCTTGATCTTGGACCTCCCAGCCTCCAGAACTGTGAGAAATACCTTCTATTGTTTAGAAGCCACTCAGTTGATGGTATTTTGCTATAGCAGTTTGAAGGGACTAAGCCAGGATTCCAACTTTCCTTTCTGGCCGCCACTGGGAACAGCTCCTGCTCTGCCGTCGCAGTCTTCCGGGCTCTCCGTTCCTTGAGCTCTGAGTGGGCTCAACGAAGTGAAATGTGGAAGAGGAAAAAGGGGTCTGGGGCTTGACCAGACTTGTGTGTCCCAGGATATCTGCAGCAACTGCCTTCAGAAAACCTTCCAGAAAGAATGTCAATCATGCCTTCTGGGAGCTCAGGTCTGAAGCATCTGGTTGTACCACAGCCCTGATGGCAGGGGACTTCAGACTGCTCATACCGGCCTGGCACTTCCTGATTCGACTTTAGCAAGGCATGCAATGTTCTAGAACCTGACCTCCGATTTAAACTGAGTTTCTCCTTCCCTTGAGCAAGGAGGACAGTGAATCAGAAGGGCTGTAGATCCATTCACTGTATCACTGTCTGTCTACTCACTGTGCGTGCCTGTCCTCACACCTCCGTTGCATTATTTAAAGGGACACTAGTTTATTTGGATGGAGAACTCAGTCCACCCCGTGTCAAGCTTATGAAGCCCATCTCCTGGTCCCCTTCTAGGACTGTCGGGAGGAGGGTGTCGCGTGGGCTCTGAAGTAGAACAGACCTGGGTTTGGGTTTCTGTTCGGCCACTTGTCCTTGGTGACTGCGCCTCAGTCTACTTGGTTGGGAAATGGGACAGTCAGGAGTGAACCTGCCCAGGGTGGGCTTCCAGTCACCCTCACATGTGCGGGGCACGGGCCGCCCATCCCTGCCAGGCTCTCAGGATGCCCGCGCTCGTCCTCGGCGTCGCGCCCGGCCTCCTCGGGGAGCCGCGCGGGTTGGGCGCGCTCCCAGGCGCATTCCTGGCCGGGCAGCCCCTCCTCCCTCGGCCTTAGCCAAGGGGCTGGCGCCTCCCCGCCTCGCCCGGACTGTCTCGTGCGGGCAGCTGCGGACGCTCGTGGCGCGCTGCTCCAGGGTCCGGTGCACGGCGCACCTGGACCTGAGCAAAGGCCGGGCGGCGCCGATCCCCGCGGGACGCATTGCGCTCGGGGGTCTCCTGCCTCCTTCCCTGCCCCAGCCGCCCCGGGGCCGCGCGGCGCCCCGCACCCTGCAGGGGCGGCTGCCGCATCGCTGGGACGAACTCGGCAGGGGAGGCAGACAAAGTTATTTCCCCCTCCCAAGCAGCAAGATTCCGATTGGCAAGATGGTGCCCAGCTCTCCGCGCGCGCTCTTCCTTCTGCTCCTGATCCTCGCTTGCCCCGAGCCGCGGGCTTCCCAGGTCAGTGTCCCCCCCGCCTCCCTCCCCTGTCCCGCGCGCAGGGGAGGCAGCACTAAGGCTGGGGGACCTGGGCTTGCCACTTTCCACTCGGATGCCTGGGTTGAGAGCTTGGAGCGATGCCTGGGCTGGGGTTCAGTTTTCAGAGAGAGGTGCAGGGTCCCCCATCTGTCATCTCAGATGCATCGTGGGCAGGGCGCCTGGGAGGACCCGGGCTAGGGTGCGAAAGCGTCGGTCCATTGGGTGAGAGGGCTCCGCGTGAGAACCGCCGGGAGGAGGAAGATTTCTCAGGGATTTGTGAGACATTGGTCTTTCCTTGGTTTCCATGAGAGCTCTGGATCACCCAATTAGCTTAGAAAATGTCCCCGCCCTCCAAATTCCGACATTTAAATTTCCAACCGAAATATTAGAACACTCACAGGAGCTTCTTAGCAGTTTGTGGCATTTCCGAGGCAGAGGTGGCCCGGGAGGTTTCTGAAGCAGCCCCTTCCTGAGCCGGCGAGGCCTTGGATGTGAGACTACATTTTCTTAAACACATATACAGGCGGCTCGCTGTTTAATTTTTCTCTTCTTGCCATTGGCATTTGTTCGAATCCCACCGGATTTATTTATTTAATACTTGACCAGATTCGCTTTTATATTAACCATTAGCAACTGATTTTTAAAATTAAGGCGAGAACTTGAATTGCCGAGTCCAGAACGCGCATCCAGCAGAGTAGCCCTGGCAAGCCAGGGTGAGGGGCCTGGCATGGACTGCCAATCCCCTACCCGCACAATGCCAACAGCAGTGGGTAGCGGAGAGCCTGCGCACACTTCCCGAGTGCCTGGTGCGTCTCAGGCCCCCTGCTGGGTATCTTCCAGGCACTTCATTCCCGGAGCAACCCTGTGAGGTGGGGACTGTTACCCCCATTTTGCAGATAAATGAAACTGAGGCCCAGGGAGGATGGGACGTATTCAAGGTCACAGAACCAGAAATGAGCGGAATAAACCCAGTCTCTCTTGTGGGACTCCAAGATTTCTTCCTTGCCTGCAGACACTTGTCCATACTCCCTGGCCGGAGACTGACTTCCCAGGCCAGGCGGGCATGCCCATGGCCACCTAGAAGCCCCTGGGGTGCAGGAAGGGATTCCAGGCAGCAGAATTTGGCTCAGAGGAGACATGGTGATGTTAGTGCCGAAGGTGGTGAGGCGGCATCACAGGGAGATACTCAGTGACCGGGCAGCAGAGACCCGGTCTGGGGCCACGCTAGACCCACCCAACAGAGCAATGGGGTCTCCTACCAAGTTTGCAGGTTACAGAACAAAATAAAATCCCACCTCAGACCTTGAGCCCAACGCCGGAAACGCAGGTGGTTACATCCCTAAGCCGGCTCCCCAGCCTAGGCTCCAGGAGGCAGCGTGGACAGGATGTGTGATGAGATGCTTGAGAACCAGGCCCTGCCATTGTGTGACCTTTGCTGCTTGGGGAATGAGGCAAACACCTGTCTCCCGAGGTTACCCAGAAACCAGGTGAGACCGAAGCACTTGTCACATGTTTGCAGCTGCTGCAGAGGCAAAGTGAGCTCACTCGGACTCTGTACCTGGAGTTTCTGGGTCCAGTCCCTGTCCTGCTACATCCAGGCTTTCTCAGGTTTCTTATCCTCTAAACCTTACTGTCTTTAGCTGCAAAACACCCGTCTTAGGTGCTTTGTGAGGGGAAAGGGAAAAAAAGAGATTGCCCACAGATGTTCATTTAAAAATTCTAGTGAGACTCTCTTTCACCCACAGTCCTATGTGGCCAGGGGTCTCCCCTTCTCCACCCTCACCCCTGTCCGGGCAAGCTTAAAGGGTGAATTACAAAGGAGGCCCCAGGGCCTGGTGCATGCTGGAACAAGCATTACCTGAGTCCTTCCATTATTTGGTCTCTGCTCAAATAAGCAATCCTCTGCAGAGACCTTCCAGACTTCTCTCTACTCTAAACAAGTCCTCTCTCTGCCCCTGGATTTTCTGTCTGGGCCCCCTAAAGGGCTCTGGCATAGTATCCATCATCATTTGTAATGATATCTTTTGGTAGGTTTCAAGTTTATTGTCTGTATTCCCGCTATAGGGCTCCAGGGGCGGGGAAACACCTGGCCTAAAAGTAGCGTGAGCCCTGAGACTCCTGAACCCACCAGTAAGAGTCGTTGGCTGGTGGAGACTCTGCAAGTTTGGAGAATGAACTGTGCCCACAGGATCATATCTTGCCGTGGAGGAGATGGGAGGGGTCAGGTGGGAGGCACTGAGGACAGGCTTCCTCGACCGAGGCCCATTGACACAGCAACTCCAAGGAGCTCTAGAAGGAGGCTGCGGTGCTCCTCATGGAGGCAGGCCACAACCCTGTTTGGGGTTCCTGTTTGCTGGCAAATGTGCTTGCTTTGTGTATTAGGAGACAGCTCAAGGATAATATGAGCGTGTGTGTGTGTGTGTGTGTGTGTCAGTGGATGGGTGTGCCTCTGTGTAGTTGTGTGTACACACCTTTTTGCATTGGTACCTGTGGTTGTGTGTGCATGTGTCTGTGTGAGTGACTGTATGTGTGATGGTAAGTGTATGTGCGTGTGCCTATCTGTACTGTGTGTGTGATTGGGTATGCACATGTCTTTGTGTATTGGTGCCCGTGATTATGTCTGTGTGACTGTGTGTGTGTTACAGGGTGGGGGAGGCCGTGTGCTGCAGGGTCCAGAGCAGCGCTCCTGTGGGGATGGAGTCTCATCTCTCTCCCGCTCTCCTCTGTGGCTATCCACTGTGTCCCTCTTGTCAGCATATCGGTCCCAAGTCACTTTGCAGGGCTTTGTCACTGGCTGATGAAGAGCAGGTGGTCATGGGGAAGGAAGGGAGGTGGAGAAGTATGGGGTGCGCAGAGAATGGGAGCCCTTTTCTGGATACTGTGCCCACCCTGTGGCCTTCCCACTGGAAGAGAAACACCTTGTTGGGGAGACCAGAACAAATATCTAACCATCATCTCACCTCACCCTCAGCCCACAGTAGCTCTGGGCGGGCAAGGGGTGCAGGCTGCCAGCCACCTCCTCATCTGTTTGGGGAACTGCTATGGTGTTTCAGCAAGCTTCCCTCCCGATCCTCTCCCTGTGATCAGATGTCACAGGTCTCCAAATTCCACCATGAGGGGTTCATTCTTTTAGTTGCCTCCTCCCATTTGATACATTGCTTTTTATAATTAAGTAAAAATAAATGTTGTTCATGTATAATTTCCTGATTTTAACCATGGAACTATATTCTGTGTATGGCAACCACCACCACAATCAGGATACAGAACAGTTCTACTGCCCCCAAAACTACATCATGCTGCTCTTTGAAGTCGCACCCTCTACCCACCCCAGCCCTGGCAGCCCTTATCTATTCTTTATCATTACAAGTTTGTCTTCTCCATCATGTCATACAATTTTTTATTTTATTTTGTTTTAGAGACAGGGTTTTGCCATCTTGCCTAGGCTGGTCTCGAACTCCTGGGCTCAAGCAATCCTCCCATCTCAGCCTTGTAAAATGCTGGGATTATAGGTGTGAGTCACCGCACCCGGCCTCCACAATGTCATATAAATGGAAAAGAATATATGGCCTTTTGAGTTTAGTTTCTTTAATCTCATTTGCCCTGAGAATATGCGTTGGGCAGCGCTCGTGGCTGCAGCATTTACCCCGAGATAACTTTGTCACAAAATATCTCGCTTTTCTTATTTTCACATTGCTCTGGTATATCAACTTTGGGAAAAACAGACATCATTCTATTTATAGAATTCTGTTCTTAGTAGTGGTATTTCCATTTACAAAATGTAGTAATGCTTGATCACTGAAAATGTCAAATCCTAGAAAACATAGCACTCCTACGCGTGATATTAACATTGCTTTGGAACAGTTGTTGGCCAAAGATTCAATTGATGCATCCTATTTTTCCAAAATAGATGATTCTGATGATTCAGACAATGCTGATGTTAGTCCTACTTAGAAATAACTACAAGAACAGTTTTTATATTTAATTTTCACATTGAAAACCATTCAGATTTGCTTCAGCCTCAAAGAGCATGTTTCTGTAAAATTAAATGAGCACTGGCAGTCAGGGGCACTTTTTTTTTTCCTAAATGAGAAAAGGGTTAACTTCGTATAATGCACCTAAGAATCACCCAAGCCATAGGCTCCTTTTAGTTTTAGTTTTTCTTTTTGTTTTCGTTTTTCATTTTTTTGTTTTTTGTTTTAGTTTTGTTTTTCTGAGACGGAGTCTGGCTCTGTCACCCAGGCTGGAGTGCAGTGGCGTGATCTTGGCTCACTACCACCCTACTGGGTTCAAGTGATTCCCCTGCCTTAGCCTCCCAAGTAGCTGAGATTACAGGTGCTCGCCACTACGCCCGGCTAATTTTTGTATTTTTTACTAGAGACAGGGTTTCACCGTGTTGGTCAGGCTGTTCTCAAACTCCTGACCTCAGGTGATCCACCTGCCTTGGCCTCCCCAAGTGCTGGGATTACAGGCATGAGCCACTGCGCCTGGCCAGGCTCCTTTTTATTGCTGAGTGGGGCTCCATGGTGTGGGTGTACTCTTGTTTGTTTATCAGTTCACCCACTCAACAACAGCCACCCGTGCTGTCATTCCAGGTTTGGGCAATTGTGAATACAGCTGGTATAAGCATTCACATATGCTTTTCATGTGAATGTATTTTCATTTCTTATGGGTAAATACCTGGGAGGGGGATTGCTGGGTCATATGGTAAATATGTGTTTAACTTTGTAAGAAACTGCCCAACTACATTCCGTATTAGTTTTACCACTTTACATTTATGAAAGACCTCACTACACTGCATCCTTGTCAGCACTTAGAGTTCTCAGATTGATTTGTTTTTCTCCAAGTCATTCTAGTAACTATGTAACAGTATCTCATTGTGGTTTTAATTTCCATTGCCCTAATGACTAATGATGTTGAACATCTCTTCATGTGCTTATTTGCCAAATAGTCTATTGGGCAAAACATCTGTTCAAGCCTTCTGCCCATTTAAAAAATGGATTGTTTGTTTCTTTTTCTTTCTTTTTATTTTTTGAGACGAGGTCTTGCTATGTTGCCCAGGCCAGCAACATAGCTCAAGTGACCCTCCTGCCTCAGCCTCCGGAGTATTTGGGATTACAGGCGAACCTTGATTGTTTTAAATAAATTTTGAGCACTCTTTATGTATTCTAAATACAAGGCTTTTTTGGATATGTGAGTTATAAATATTTTCTCTCAGTTTGTAGCTTGTCTAAACAGTGCCTTTTGCAGAGCAAAATTTTAAATTTTAATGAAGTTTAGTTTATCAATTTTTTATTTTAATGGATTGTGTTTTGGGTGTCAAGTCTAAGCACTCTTGGCCTAACCTCAGGTCATGAAAATTTGCTTCTAAAATTTTTACAGTTTTGCATTTTTATTACAATCCATGTTGAGTTACTTTTTAAAAATAAGGCGTGAGATTCATGTTGAGGGCCACTTTTTTGTGTGGATATCCAATTGTTCCAACACCATTTGTTGTTGAAAGACTCCTAATTCGCAAACTCGCCTTAGCAACTTTGTCAAAAATCAGTTCATCATACATGTATGGGGCAATTTCTGCCAATAACAGACTTATCTTGATTACTGTAGCTTTACAGGAAGTGTTAAAATTGAGTAAAGTGAGTCCTCCAACTTTATTATCCCTTTTCAAAATTCCTTTGGCTATTCTAGTTTCTTTGCCTTTCCATTAAAATTTCAGAGTCAGTTGTCTATATCTATAAGAAATTCTACTGCGCCGGGCACAGTGGCTCATGCCTGTAATCCCAGCGCTTTGGGAGGGGAAGGTGGCAGACCACCTGAGGTCAGGAGTCCAAGACCAGTCTGGCAAACATGGTAAAACCCCGTCTCTACTAAAAATACATAATTAACAAGGCGTGGTGGCACATGCCCGTAGTCCCAGCTACTTGGGGGGCTGAGGCAGGAGAATTGCTTGAACCTGGGAGGCAGAGGTTGCAGTGAGCCATGAGCTGAGATTGTGCCATTGCACTCCAGCCTGGGCAACAAGAGCGAAACTCTGTCTCCAAAACAACAACAACAACTACTACTGGAATTTTTATTGGAATTGCATTAAATCTATAGATCAATTAGAGGAGAAATGGCATCTTAAATGTATTGAGTCTTCCAATCTGTGAACACAATATATCTTTCTACTTATTTAGATATTCTTTGATTTCTTTCATCAGTACATATTTTTTTAGTTTTCAACACAAACATGCTGTGTTAGACTTATACCTAATTATTTCATTTTTGAAGCTATTTTAAATAGTTTTTTAAAAAATTCATTTCCAAGTGGATATCCCCAGTATGGAGAAATCCAATGGGGTTTTCTGCATTGACCTTGTATCTTGTGACCTTGTGGAACTCAATCATTATTTATAGGGAATTTTTAAAAAATACATTTCCTGGGGTTTTTT
Source organism: Piliocolobus tephrosceles (assembly GCF_002776525.5). Classification (NCBI taxonomy): domain Eukaryota; kingdom Metazoa; phylum Chordata; class Mammalia; order Primates; family Cercopithecidae; genus Piliocolobus; species Piliocolobus tephrosceles. The sequence goes on along the minus strand of NC_045448.1, from coordinate 93,375,105 downwards.
ACATGGACAATCACGTCATCTATGTTATTGGAGCAGTTTTATTTCTTCCTTTTTAATGTATGTGTCATTTATTTATGTATTCAGCCTTTTTACATGGACTAGAATTTCAAGTACAATTTTTAACAGGAGAGCGAACATTCTTGCCTTGTTCTAGAACTTAGGAAGAAAGGATTCGTTTTTTCAACATTAAGTATGGTTCTGGCTGTAGGTTTTTTGTAGGTATCGCTTGTCTGGCTAAGGTTTCCTTCTTGTCCTAGTTTGATATAATACTTATTATGAATGGACATTGAATTTTTTCACGTGCTTTTTTTTATGGTCCTGTGGTTTTTCTTTAGTCTGTTAATAAGGCGGATTTTCTGTCTTCTGGAAGACATGGTGTAGAATTGGTGCCAGTTATTCTGGCACCAATGTCTGGTAGAATTTACCAGTGAAACCATGTGGGCCTGGAGACTTCTGGAAAGTTTTAACTATGAATTCAATTTCTTAGATACAGAGCTATTTAGGTTAGCGATTTTTCTTCCCTGGGGTGAGTTTTGGTAGTTTGTATCTTTCAAGAAATTGGTCCACCGTGCCTCTCTCTCGAGGCACCTACTTCTAAATCCCCTAGGGACCACTCTGCATTTCTACACAATTGATTTCCTATAATGACAGATGAGTGCTTTGTTCCATAATCCACTACAGAGCCAAATAGTTCCCTATGATTAATTTCCTTTCTTGTGTAACTTTTTAATTTTCCTAGAGCTTATTCCCTTTTGCCTCAGTCTGCCATCTACACAAGCACAATTGTTTCCAGGATCTCTTTCCCAGTCAATGTTCTGCCAGGGCTTCTTGTCCCTGGAGCCCGGACTCCCCAGGCCTCTCTGCGTTCGGCTGCCGCCTTGCTGCTGCCCTCCCTGGGCTCGTGGCCCTGCGGCTACACAGGGGCTTTGGGAGACAGTCTCTCTGCTATCCTTAGCTGGAGTCTACATTTTTGAGATCACATGTCTTCCTCTTTCTTTGGCTTACTCCCTTATTTTTTTGAACTCATCCTTAGGAAAATGATTTTTAACTCATTATTGCTGGGCTTGTCAAATCACTTGCCTACAGCAGATATCACAGTTTTTCTACATGGAAACTTTGAAGCAGCCAACAGTAGCATCATGATCCCAGGTTGTAGGTGGGGGGTCCTCTGTGGCCAAGAAAGTGGTGGCTGAATCCTACAGTTGGGAGCAAGGCCAGAGGAGGAAGTGAGAGGAGGAAAGCTGACCCGCGCTCTCTCCGACTCACTGCCCGCCAGCTCTCCTCCCCGCTGACTTCCCAGAGAAAACCAAGACCTCGCGCTGGAACAGGACTTAAGACTTAGTTCTCGGTCTGAGAAAAAAAAATGAACTGAAGGGTGGAAAAACGAAAATAAAAGCTTGCTCCTTCCTGGCCTAGGGTGGCTTGGGAAGTCACCCCATCAGTGTCAATTTAGCTGCCAATTCGGATCGATTGCCTGGGACTGCCTAGAGTCCAGGCTGAGATGGCTCATCGGTCACTCTAGAGCTTGGCATGAAAGGACACCATGATTGACAGGAGTATCTGCCCTCGTCCTAGCACCAGGAGTGTTCAGTAACCCTGAAACAGAGATTTTAATACTAATACATGAAGATGAGCTGTAACAGCAGGGGCTTGTGAATCATTCAGATCTATTGATCTGAAATAAATACCTCTGTCTAAAATGAGGTATTTCATAAAACTGATATTTGGTGCCTACAATGGCCCAGGCACTGGGAACAAAACAGACAGTGATCCTGCTTTGATTTTAAGAGAGCAGCTCTGGATCTGAAGTTGGCAGGCCAGGGTAGCAATTTGAGTTGAGCTCAGCTGGTCTGCTGTGCTAGTCAGGGCCAGACTCAGCTCATCTCGACTGGCCTTGCTCGTTTGTCTGTGGTCAGCTGCCAAGCTAGCTGGGGCTGATTGGTCTAGGGCAGCTCATCTGGTGCATGCAGGCTCTGCTCCATGAGGCCTCTCATCCTCCAGGAGGCTAGCTGGGGCTTTTCTCATGGTGGTTGTGGTGGTGGTGATGGTGGTCGTAGAGCACCAAGACTGAGCAGAAGCTCACAGACTTCTTGAGATCCAGCCTTGGAACTGGAGCATGACTTCCACTGCATCCTGTTGGCCAAAGCAAGTGACAAGTGCAGCCCAGATATGAAAGGTGGGAAAACAGACTTCCTTTTCGATTTCAAGTACAATTTTCAAAATCGAGAGAAGAGAGCAGTCTTCCTGCATATGGTGTTGGCACAAGGAGGAAGATCTGGGGTGATTTTTGCAAATCCTCCATCACAGTGACCCAGAGACTTACTCCCACAGGCACCTGTGTTTAGACAAATGGGTGGAATCAGGGCATGGTGGTGATGGGGAGGTTCCCCTGGCATCTTCTGCTTTCTCTAGCAGCCTCCACTTCTCCCTGGCACATTCAAGAATGTGATCTATGTCCTGTCAAGGGCAGCCCTGACTGCAGAGGAGAATGGAAGCCCCCTTGCTCCCCTGGGGTCATTTCTGCCCCTGGGGACATTGGGCAGTGAGTGTAAAGGGCCCGGTCCACACCATGGCCCACTGGGAAAGCAACCATGGCCAGCCAGTTCAGTGGTTTCTTGGGCTAGCCTGGAGTCTTTCAATCAGGAACAGATGTCCTCCCAGGTCTGCTCACCCTGGAGAATCCTATTTAGCGCTAGACTTGATTCCGGGTAGGTCAAGCCAGATGCCTTTGAAGCTGCTTGCCTTCCTTTTGGGTACCAGCCCTCCCTCCATATGCTGGCTCAGACCTGCCTCTCAGCCAGCTGTGCCAGGAGTAGTGTCCGTTGTTTGGGCACAGCTGTTGACAAAGGCCGAACTGCGCTGGCCACTCTCCCCTGATCCATAGGGGAAAAGGTTTGTGCAGCCCTGGGGCTCCAGGGGAGACTCCCGGGGTGGGTTGAACTTTCTTTATCCTTTCAAACTCCCTGCCAGGACTTCCCATGCTCTTCAGTAACTGCCTGAAACCTAAAATAAGGACATGACACACATTTTCGTTAAAGAAAAAATAAGCACCCATAATTTGACTGGACCCAAACCCATCCATTTGTACAAGTCTCAAGTACAATTTGTAACTCAAGTAAGTAAAATGTGTATCTCAAGGAAGTAACCATCTCCCCTCCTGTACGTAGGAAAACGTGTTCCTCGCTGGGCACCAGAATCTCTCAAAGGAGGCAGCCTCGATGGGAGGTGAGACCTAAGGAACTCAGCATGGGGCTGGGTTCCTAAGTACTAAGATTGAGACATGACAGTTTTTCGCATCAAAGACCAGAGGCATGGGGGATGTTGGCGGTGACTGGGAGGGAACTGGAAAGTCCCCAGCCACCCTTGGCCCTGCTTTTGCCATCTGGTTGGCCACTGTCTGAGACATTTCCCCCTCTGCTGGAGATCAGCTGCCTCTGGACCTTAGATGGAAGGGGAGGGTGCTGTGAGCCCTGAAGCATCCCTTCCCCATGCTTATCCCATCTCTGAAGGAGGGGCTGGGGTCAGAGAGCAAGACCAGCAACTGGTTGCATTGCCCAGAAAACCTTACCTGCCCTCGGGGAGCTGAGAACATCAGATGAATCCTGGGCTGATTTGAACACAGAGAGAGGACCACTGAGCTCCAAGAGAGGGGTCTCTGCAGTACTAGAAGAAAAAAAAAAATGCGTCCAGAGAAGAATCAGACTGCAGTGTAAAAACATACAAACATGTTATTATCACCTGAATGGGTCAGTATCACTTCAGTGCTCCTGCAACTTAGGCCTTTTCTCTGATTGCATGACCAAAAGAATCTAACTAGTAAGATAATGTGCTCATCCCACAACTACGTCCTGAGAGGCTAGCACAGGAAAGATGCTGTTCTGGGAGACAGCAGGGCCTGAGGCAGCGTAGCAGTTGGTGAAGATTCCCAGGCCTGGCTCGGTCTTGGCTCAGATCCTTCCTGGTTGACTGATGTGGGGCAAGTTCCTGCCCCTTGTGAATCAGTTTCTTCCTCTGAACGGTGGAGATAATAGACATTCCCATCTCATGGGGTCATAGTTGAAGAAAATGAATCATATTCAAAGACCAGGTCCATAACTAATGCTCAATACGTGACAGGAGAGAGGAAGATGCAGCTGGCACAGTCCCCACTGCCACTTAGCTCACCAAGCAGGAAGAGAAAAACCAGACAAATTAGAAAAGTATCAGAGGGCCAACGATTGCCTAAGCAGGGTGCTGCATTGGAGGGTGGCCACAAGGCTACTTCAGGTTAAGCAATCAGGCAGGGGCTCTCTAAGGAGAGGACTTCTAAGTTGAAATGGAAAGACAATTCTAGAGGATTCACCTCTAGGGGACTCAACTCTAGAGGACCTGGGGGCAGATTCCCTGGGCAGAGGACCCAGCCAGTGCTAAGGCCCCGAGGTGGATATAGCTTGGGGAGGTTCGCGGTGAGGAGGCCTGGATCCCGCTGGCAGCGTGGGCAAACGGGAAGGGAAGGATCAAATGACGGTGGTGTGCCTGGGCACACTGTCAGGGTCCTGGGCCTTGGAGTCTTTATTCTTGAAGTAACTAACCTGGATGGTGGTGAAGGCTAAATAAAAAGTAGGGTGTCTTTTCCGATTTTCCTACTCTCTCTAGGGGAAAATCCCAAGGGTTTCTGATTGGGCTGGCAATGGTGCAACAGTAATTATCCTCTCCTGTACCACGGCAGTCCTGTCCCACCTCCCCTCCCTGCATCCTCACTTGCTTTCGTAAAATCTGTATTTTCCAAAGACAGAGGTCAGAGGCCGGACTGCATCACGCCCCTGCCTACACCCCACAACTAGTCTCCTCGCCCCTGAGAATAAAGGGAAACTCTTCACCACGCAGCTGACAGAATGTATTAGTTTTTCATTGCTGCCTTCTTTGATTCCTTTTTATCTACTAAACTTTAGCTCCCTTCTATATTCATATTGTGTTAAATCCCAAAAGGAAATAGACAAAATGTGCTGCCATTTTTGCTGGTAGGAGGCTCTCAGGTTGTGAGATATGAGGAGAAGGCTCATGTACCAGGCTTGCATACCTAGGAGGGGATTGCAGCTTCTGGACGCCATGTGTGTGGACCCCAAGCTCCTCGCTTGACTTGGGCACTGGGGGCCTCAGAGACTTGCTGAAGATAATACCGAGGCTGTGAAAGGCACAACCCAGTCCACAGGTGCAGGCGGCATCTGGACAAAGGTTAGCTGGGTAGCAAGCAGGTGAAATGGGGAAAGTGGGTTTGGGTGGTGAGATGAGCAAGAGATTGTCTTTGGCTCATACTTACGCCATTCCTTCACTCCTCATTCACTCACTCACTTGTTTCTTCATTCAAATGAGCATCTAGTGTACACTCAGATCCAATTCTCAGTGTCAAGGATTCCAAGTTGTCTACAATTTGTTTTCTGTCCTCAACAATGCCAAGGGGCCAGGGGAGCGGTGACTGGGAGGGTGACCAAAGGTGGGCACCAAGGCTTTCAAGGGGGTGCTGTGAAGTGAGAGGATGAACGAGGCAGGACTCACGAAGGTTCTCTGTGCACCCCTCTCTAAGGTGAGTCCAGCCATCTTGTCACAACAGAGGCTGGAGAAGGCATGCTGGGTTTTAAATCCTAGATAGGCCACCGTGGCTCAGAGACTTACGTGGCTTCCGCCCCTGTCAAGTGGGTGTTGTAATGGTGCCACGTCCTGGGCTGTCACGGGTTCCTGTGTGAAGTGTGGTCACAGTGCTGGCTCTTGGCACCCGCTGTTGTTGTCATCGCTCCCGTGGCTGTTTTAAAAACCAGACTGGAATGGGGCATGGAGTGTAAATGTAGAATTACAGGCAGCCAGCAGGGTTCAAACTCAAAGTACCCTGAGCAATCTGGGGTACAGAGCCCCAAAGGGAGGCTCCAGCTGGAGGGCTGGGGTAGTTAATTTTATGTGTCAATTTAGTTAAGACATGGTTTTCAGATATTTGCTCAAACACCAGTCCAGATGTTGCTGGGAAGTGATTGTTTAGATACGACTAGCATTTAAATCAGCAGCCTTTGAGAAAAGCAGATTCGCCTCCTAATGTGGGTGGCCCTCATGCAAAAGACTGAGGTCCCCCCAGGAGGGAGTTCTGCCTCCACACTGCCTTCTGCCTTTGACCTTGAGCTGTAGCATCACCTGCAACTGGCCCTGGGTCTCCAGCCTGCTCCTGCCCTGCGGAGGTTGGACTTGCCAGCCCCTACAACTCTGTGACGGTTCCTTAAAATTCCTTAAAATTGGACTTGCCAGCCCCCACAACTGTGTGACAATCCCTTAAAATCTTTCTCTCTCCATATATTAATAAGTATGTTATATATTACAATATTACATATGTATATGTATGTGTGTATGTGTATATATAATATATATCTCTTTCTTATTGCTTCTGTTTCTGTAAAGAGTTCTGACTAATCCAAAGGCCTCGGGCAACTCCCCAAGTGAAATTCTCTCACTTCCCCCAGAAGCACCCACTTTCTTTCCTCGTATATGTGGGTGCTGAGCAGAGGTCTCTGGCATGAAGAGTAGTCGAGGATTTATAACCCGCCTCTGGCTCGGTTGAAAAATAAAAATAAGTTCTGGAGAAAGCACATTCACGAATTCGACATGACTCAGACGCGGAAGGCTCCGAGCCTTGGCCAGCAGGCACACATTTGGCAAGTTGCTTGGTCCTTTCAGAGACCTAAGGCATCAAAACATCTGTGTTCCCATTAGCAAAATGCTGACATGACGCATAGCTGTGGCTTGGGAGAAACCAGCATGGGAGACCGCCCCTCCAAGTCTAGGGGTCATCCGTGGCCATCGGAGGTCTCGGAGCTCTATTGTCACCAAAGAGGCTCTCAAAAGGTGTCACAGTACCAAGACTGCCACTGTGAGGAAGAACATAGAGCCAGGTTACAGGAGAACAGAAGCCCCAAGGACCAGTCCCCATGTTCCCATACACACCCCTGAAGCTTCTCCGTGCCCTCTGGTGCCTTCAGAGCAGGTTCCGGGTGAACCCAAACAGCGTGGGGGTCTGGGTGGGATGGGAGGGGTCAGGCCTGCCGGCAGGGGACTGGGTAAGCCGGGGGACACACACCCATTTTTGGCTGTGTCCCCCCCTAGACCAGGAGGTGGGGTCTGGGGGTATGAAATGTCTCTGGAGGCCCAGCAGTCCTGGAAGTGCTGGTTGGTTGTCAGAGGAAGGAAGTCTCGGGATCTCGGGAATCTTCCATGGACCTGCCAGAGTAAAGGTTGTGAGAGAAGGGGCTGGAAGGGAGATGGACAAGAATTCCCACAGAAGGGCAGGGGTGGATGGAGCGTTCCATGGGCCTTCTTGCTCCCAAGAGCCTTAAAACCAGCTCCTGCCCTCGCCCAGCTCTCCGCACTGTCCTGCGTCTTCCAGACCCATCCATGCCGCCTCTACTCCAGCTTGGAAAAACCTGGATGGGGTGACATCTGTTGTTCCTTCTCTAACTGGTTCTCTGCAAACATTGCCATTGGTCTCAAGTTAGATGAAGTACTCACCCCTTTAAAGAGTTTCGTAACAGAAACGGTAAACCTTGATATTTTTCTCCTTTTTAAAGATGGAAGAGTTTCACTGAATGTCTCCTCTTGGTTCCATTTCAAAGAAGTTATTAATTCAAAGAAATGGAAACTATTTCTCATTATTTATTGTCGGTGGCATAAGCTGGGCCATGACCGGTTTTGAAGGGATGAAAATTTACACCATTTGAGGGGATCGCTCTAAGAAAAAGATTTAAAACAGGGGCCCTTCAAGAGCCCTGGAAGAGGCCTGGGAAAGTGAGGACCCAGACATGGCAGCTCCCTCAGCTTCAAGGGGACGGCCTCTGGAACATGCTCTGTCCTTCCTGGGGTGCAGGGACCTCCCCTTGCCAGCCTGTCTGGATCTGACCTTCACCCAATCCCATCTTGGTGAGCGAGAGGTTAGTTCTGGAGGGCTGTGCAGAGCCTGGGGCTGCTTTTCACAGTTGGGACCTGGAATCCTGAGTTGGGAAAGCCCCGCCCAAAATCCAGGCCTTCACTGAACAGCAGGTGGACAGCCCCTGAGCGTCCGGCCGGCTTCCTGTCTGTCCCACAGCCCCTCACAGCACCCTTGGCCTGTCCTTGGCAAAGGCCACATGTGCATGGAAGGAAATGGCCTGCTTCCATGCGTGGCTCAGAGCAGGGGAGGGTGGTGGGTTTGGGAGGGGAATGGCAGACAACTGTGGCTGTGGACAAGGAGGCCCCTGCCCAGACTGAAAAGAGAGCATTGAGGAACAGAAATAGAATTGAGATGCAGAGACAGACGGGTTGCTCTGCTCGTCAACGTGAAAATGATGCCACAGCCAGTGCTGAGGGGAAAGAGCTGACAGAACCTGCATCCTGTGGGGCTGCGTGATGACGCCTGTGCAAGGGAGCGCCTGTGTCTAACCCGAGACTTGAAACCTAACGAAAAGTTAACAGCGGTTGTCTCTGGTTGTGGGACTTGTTCTTTGTTTGAATGCATTTTTCTGCATTTTGAATTGTTTTGCAGATATTATGCTTTCTTTTTATGATCAAGCAAAATGATAAAGCTTTCTCAGCTTGGAAAAATGAGGCACTGGGGTTTCAGGCCCCTCACGTGACCTCATTTGTCCCCATAGGCGGGTCTCATGGATGCTTGTCTTGGTATGTAAGGATTCCAGCTTCATCATCTGGCTTTGCAAAGGAGCTCGGTGATGCCTGCGCCTGTGCCAAATCAGGTGACAGATGAGCATGGCATCCAGGACCTTTCCTGTTAGGAGCAGCTGCAGCTCACACCCTCAAACCTCATGTCAAAGGCACAGATACTCTCTGCTTCTCGGGGTCCCTGACCCCAACCCCAGCATGCTGGCTTGCTGAGAGCAGCAAGGAGCTTCCTTGTACCACACTCTGTTTCATTAGCCTCACTCCAGGGAGGTTGGAGGCTGGGATGGGCCAGAACCTCCTGACCTTCCCTCGGCAAGTCAGCCTGCAGCCTTTCGGTCTCCCTCCCCGCCTGGGATGGAGATGCGGCCTTGGTTTGCTTGGTCTTGAAGATGTTTAAGGTTTTTCAGTGGCAGCTGGCAAGCTGGGCACATCTCACCTCCAGTGAGCACTGGGGAGAAAGCAGCTGGCGCCTGTTGCCCACGGAGCAGGAAGTGTCACTGGAAGCAGAGGGCAGTTGTGCCTGGAGCCAGCAGCACTGGGGTTAGAAATACTTGGCTGCCCAGCGGCCCAGTAGAAAACAAGCCCCTGTCCCTCCACACACACTCCCCTGCTTCCTTTACTTCCTGGAGCCCCAGGCCATCACCCCAGGTTCCTGGCAGTATGCTTGCCTTTCCCAGCACAGCCTTTGGCACAGATTTCTCCCGGCTTCAAAACTGAGCCCTCCATGTACTCCGGGGCAGCTGCGGCTCCGAGAGCCCTCTTTCAGCTGTCAGGGCCTGGTCAGCTCATCCCGGCTGGATGTGGGCAAGGGTATCTCCTCCACCTTCCCTTCATGCTTCCTGCCCCCATTGCCCAGGCGCCCAACCCGAACTTTGCCCAGGAGTTAGAAATCTACTGTAGGGCATTTGGGCTCAGTCCTATCCATCCCTAGTGCAAATTCGTCAATAAGATCATTCACCACACAGGAGCCTGTGAGAACAAAGCAGGCAGTCCACTGGGGTGGCTGGCGGGGCTAGGTGGGAGTCAGAGTTCCCGGCCTGGTTCTACTTCTACTAAGCCCCATGATTTGGGGTAAGGTGTTTGCCTTTCAGCCTCCATATCTTTCTCTATGAAATGGAGACAAGCCCCATTTCTCCGCAGGGTTTCTGCCAGCCAGTAGCTGAACCATTCTTTGCTACAGTGAAGAAGCTCTTTGTAGACTGTACACAAATGTAATTGATGTGTAAGCCATGAAGTCATCTATAAAAGCAGAGCCCAAGGGGGGCTTTTTTTTTTTTTTTAAGGAAGGGGACGTGGGTGTGAGAAATCAGGTTTGGGTGGGAGGGCTGCACGGTGCTGGGCAGGTACGGGATTGCAGGAGGTCGCTCCCGAGTGCCCCAGGACCTCCGTGGGAGGGACCACAATGGGGGAGAGGAAGGAAAACAAACCAAACTTCTCTTCCGAGCAATTGCTCGGAAGCTTGGGGCTGTGCCTCCTCAGGTCCTGGCTCCCAGGATCCCCCGGGATTAACGAGTTCCAGGGGCAACTGGGGATTCAACTTTGTGAAAAGCATCCATTCAGCCTGGCCAGTGAGTCATCTGTTTGGTGAAATCTCCACGGTGCAGAGGCCTGGCAGTCTCCCTGGGAGAGCGGCAGTGGCTCCGTTCCCATCGAGATGGTGGTGGTGGTGGTGGTGGTTGTGGTGCTTTGCTGGTGAGGCTGGAAGCCACCTCGACTGTGGGGGCCACACGCCTCCCTGCCACTTTACTGCCCCACTGTCATTTAGACAGTTTTTGTTTTTTTTTAAATTATAAAACCGATACTCAGTAGAAAAAAAAATTAAGTATAAAAAATAAAATTAAGGCTGGGCGTGATGGCTTACGCCTGTAATCCCAGCACTTTGGGAGGCTGAGGCAGGCAGATCACCTGAGGTCAGGAGTTTGAGACCAGCCTGGACAACATGGCAAAACCTCATCTCCACTAAAAATACAAAAATTAGCGGGGCTTGGCGGTGGCCACCTGTAATCTCAGCTACTAGGGAAGCTGAGGCATGAGAATCGCTTGAACCCCAGAGGTGGAGGTTGCAGTGAGTTGAGATTGTGCCACTGCACTCCAGCCCAGGTGACAGAGCAAGACTCCATCTCAAAAACAAACAAACAAAACAAATTAAATTAAAACATAATCCATAAGCCTATCCCTAAAGATAACCATCATCATTGTCTTGATGTGTCTCCTGTCTCCTGTGTAGGCAGTAGAGTGCAGGCAGCAGAGTCCAGGCTGTGCTGTTGTAACACCCAGCCCCCAGTGAATGTGAATGGCCTTAGTAGAGACCTCCTTGCTCCATAAGGCCGAGGTCCCATCTCTCCCCACTTGATTCACCCCTGCTTTACTACTTTTCATGTCCTGGCTCTTTTTCTTAATTAGGCAATTAATTTTTTTGTTTTGTTTTGTTTTGTTTTGTTTTTGAGACGGAGTCTTGCTCTGTCGCCTGGGCTGGAGTGCAGTGGCCGGATCTCAGCTCACTGCAAGCTCCGCCTCCCGGGTTTACGCCATTCTCCTGCCTCAGCCTCCCGAGTAGCTGGGACTACAGGCACCCGCCACCTCGCCCGGCTAGTTTTTTTGTATTTTTAGTAGAGACGGGGTTTCACCGTGTTAACCAGGATGGTCTCGATCTCCTGACCTCCTGATCCGCCTGCCTCAGCCTCCCAAAGTGCTGGGATTACAGGCATGAGCCACCGCGCCCGGCGGCAATTAATTTTTTTTTGAGGCAGGGTCTCACTCTGTCACCAAAGCTGAGTACAGTGGTGCAATCATGACTCACTGCAGCCTCAGCCTCCCAGGCTCAAGTGATCTTCCCGCCTACAGGCATGCACCACTATGCCCAATTAATTTTTTATTTTTTATAGAAACAGGCTCTCAGTCTGTTGCCCAGGGTGGTCTTGAACTCCTGGATGTAAGTGATCCCAAAGTGCCAGGATTACAGGTGTGAGCCACTGCACCCAGCCTGTCCTGGTTCTTAAAGGCAATTGAGATTGGAAATATTTAGTTTGGTTTTGTTGTTGTTGTTTTCGAGATAGGGTCTCACTGTTATCCAGGCTGGAGTGCAGTGATGTGATTACAGCTCACTGCAACCTCCCTCCCAGGCTCAGGCAATCCTCCTACCTCAGCCTTCCAAGTAGCTGGCACTGCGGGCCTATACCACCAGGCTTGGCTAGTTTTTTTGTTTTTAATTATTTTATTTTATTTTATGTATTATTTTGAGACAGAGTCTTTTTTGCTCTGTTGCCCAGGCTAGAGTGTAATGGTGCAATCTCGGCTCACTGCAACCTCTGCCTCCCAGGTTCAAGCGATTCTCCTGCCTCAGCCTCCCAAGTACCTGGGATTACAGACACCTGCCACCATGCCCGGCTAATTTTAAAAATATTTTTACTTGACTCTGGGTTTCACCATGTTGGCCAGGCTGGTTTCAAACTTCTGACCTCACATGATCCGCTCGGCTCAGCCTCCCAAAGTGCTAGGATTACAGGCGTGAACCACCGCACGTGGCTGAATTTTTAAATTTTTTGTAAAGATGAGGTCTCACTATATTGCACAGGCAGGTCTCGAACTTCTGGCCTCAAGCAATCCACCCACCTTGACCACCCAAAGTGCTGGGATTACAGGCATGAGCCACTGCACCCAGCCAGGAAACCTTGAGAATTTTAGCATTAAGTAGAATGCTGGCACCTCGGCAGAGTGGCCATCTGCCATCCAGAAGAAGACCTCACTAGAAACTAACACTGCCGATGCATTGATCTTGGACTTTTAGCCTCCAGAACTAAACAAGCAAACAAAACGTGTGATACTGGGTGCTGCTTTAAGTTAGGTAGCCTTTATCATGGTAAGCATGATCCTCCATTTTCTGCCTTTCTGTGACTTAAAAAAATCATCAGAACTCAACATTGACTTTTATTGAACGTCTCTTTAACTTTAGCCAGTTGTTTTTCTTATTTTCCCTGTTACATGTCTTTAAAGAATAGGAACCCCTGGGCATTCCTGTTTTGCCTGTTTTACACGTATTATTGGCCTTTGCTGTTAGAAATGTCTAAGAGTGACAGAAAGAAAATGTTTGCCAGGGCCCAGGGGTTTCAGAGCATTAACTTAGAGTGAAGAATTAGAGAGAGTCTGTCAGAGTGGCAGCGTAGTGATTATAAGGCTCTTTGGGTTCAAATAACTGTTCATCCACCCGGTCATTTAGAGTCATCTGTCCTGCCTGCATTTTGTTTTTGTCAAGGGGTGAACTGGGGCTACCATACATGTGCTTGGGGCTGTGCAGCGGCAGGTCACTTTCACGTTGTGTTTAGTGAGCCTCAAACACGGTTTGGACCCTGTGGCTTTGGTGATTTCGGAAGCTCAGACGAGCATGTGAAACTGAGTCAGTCTCAAGGGGTGGTGGTGGCGATGTCTTCTCTCCGCAGAACTGTCTCAGCAAACAGCAGCTCCTCTCGGCCATCCGCCAGCTGCAGCAGCTGCTGAAAGGCCAGGAGACACGCTTCGCCGAGGGCATCCGCCACATGAAGAGCCGGCTGGCCGCGCTGCAGAACTCTGTGAGCAGGGTGGTCCCAGATGCCCCTCCAGGTGGGTGTCCACATCAGCACTGCTGGGGTGGCAGGGCAGCACTCAAGCACTCGGCCAGAGATGCTCCCAGCCGGAGGCCCCTGCGCCACGCCTCAACCTTCCCACCTCACTTTCTATCTTCCATCTTCCATCTGTGGCCCCCCTTTGTTTTTATCTGAGACGGAGTCTTGCTCTGTCCCCCAGGCTGGAGTGCAGCGGCGTGATCTCTGCTCACTGCAAGCTCTGCCTCCCGGGTTCACGCCATTCTGCCTCAGCCTCCCGAGTAGCTGGGACTACAGGCACCCACCACCATGCCCGGCTAATTTTTTTGTATTTTTAGTAGAGATGAGGTTTCACCGTGTTAGCCAGGATGGTCTTGATCTCCTGACCTCGTGATCCGCCTGCCTCAGCCTCCCAAAGTGCTGGGATTACAGGCGTGAGCCACCGGGCCCGGCCAATCTGTGGCCCATTTTTAACCCTGGTTGGTGGCAGTGGGGGTGGGGTGAATACATGGGAAAGGCAGCTGCCCTCTATCTTCTCCCTCAGCCTGCATGTCACCCCTTTTCCTCTTAAGCCTTTTCATTCTGGCCTTAACAACTATCATGTCGTCATACTGACCAAACTGTTGCGAGGCGCCACTTTTAGATCAACGCACTGCTTTTTCCTTCCCCGTCCACAAGTTGGATCCAGTTTTGGTTTTGTTTTCATTTTTGATTTTACTTTAATATACTTTTATAGAGCAGTTTTTAAGTTCATAGCAGAGTTGAGTGGAAAGCACCGAGTTCCTCCACACCCTCTGTGTGTGCACACACACACGTATCCCCAGCCCGCACCAGTGCGATACACTGGTTCCAGTCCATGAACAAGGTTGGCTCCAGTGCTTCAGGCGTGAAAGTGCACCCTCCAGGGAGTCCCCGTTAGTACCAGGGCGGTTGGGAGGGAAGGGCCGCTGAGGACAAGCTCCACTTGTCTGGTGAGGCTACAGCGGGCACCCCGGATTCCCTCCCATGAGGGCAGGACTCTGACAGACACAGGGGCACTTTTTCCTGCTTGTACCTTAACAGCTTTCACACCGCCAAGGCCCAGGGATGGGCGGCTGGATTTCCTCTGGTCTCTTAGGGTGCTGGGGGGCAGGGGGCAGTCATCATGTTCATTTGAAGTTAGGAGCTTGTGGAATATCTGACATCATTTACTCACTGCAGACACATTTATCAAGGGCTGTCTTTGTTGAGTGAGTTGAAGTTTCCTGGGGAAGGCGTTGGATTTCCTACCTTCTCGGAGATGATGGTGGCAAATCCAGCTCTCAACAGTACAGAGTCCGTTCCTGTTTTCCTTGGCGCCACAGCTGCAGAAATAACCACCAGCCAAGCCTCACACTTTCCAAGGCACTATGAGGCCCAAGCCCTCACTGGGGCTCCACACACCCCAACTCCACGGGGCAGGCTGGGTGTCTTTCCTTCCTGCTCCAGATGGGGAAACTGAGGCCAAGCAAGACAAGTAAGCTAGCGGTCAGAGGTCCCTGATCTAGTGATTTTTTTTTTTTTTCTTGCTCAAGGCTTGACTCCACAAAGCCTTCCTTGTTTTCATGGGGTCAGAGCTGCCTGCGGTCCCTGGGAGTTTCAGTGGAGCCCACAGGGAATGTCATACAATTCCCCTGCCCATGTGAGAGGCCCCTGCCCACTAGACAAATGGAAAGGCAGCTATTGTTATATTATTCATCCTCCTTCCCAAGATTCAAGGTCTTTCATCTCTGAAATGTATAACATTTTTTAAAGTGGCAAATTCTCTTTTTAGAAAGTTGTCATCATGTATTGTATCTCTAAGTGTGTGGGGGACACCGTGATGGGTACTTTATGCGTGCAGAGGCTGATCCTGCAGAGCACAGGCAGCTGTCAGGATCCCTTTTCAGGGTGGGGTGGGGGTTGGGCCTGCACCTCGAGGAAAGCCAGACAGCTGCCCAGATCAGATGGCACATAGTGGGAAAATTACTTTATTGCTTTTTAAAAGAGAGACAAGGTCTCGCTCCATCACCCCGGCTGGAGAGCAGTGGACTGATCCTAGTTCACTGCAGCCTCCCAGGCTCAAGTGATCCTCTCACCTCAGCCTCCTAAGTAGCTAGGACTACAAGTGCACACCACTGCACCTGATTTTAAAAATTTTTGTAAAGATGGGGTCTCATTATGTTGCTCAAGCTGGTCTTGAACTCCCAGGCTCAAGTGATCCTCCAGCCTCAGCTTCCCAAAGTGCTGGGATAACAGGCAGGTGCTCTGTGCCAGGCCTCTTTTGCCCTTTTTTTTTTTTTCTCTTTGTAAGGGAATTTGCTGCGAGTCAGGAAGAATAATTTCTAGTTCTGGAGAATTCTTGTTCTTCCGTTCTGGCTTCCATATGAAGTATCTCCCTCCTATTTTCCTAGTTTTTCTTTCCTGGGTGCATCATCACAATCCATCAGCTTCAGGGCTCTTCCAGAGCAGCCTCAGCGGATTCATGTTCCCACATTGCTGAGACTGCTTACCTGTGGATCTCACTCCTTACATGCTAACTTAACCTCGGAAGGCGCAGGGAGCTTCACTATGGCTCTGCACACTCAGTAGGATGTGCTTCTCGTGAACAGAATAAACCAAAGGACACGTTCTCCTCCTGTCACTGGAGAAGGGCCTTTGGCTCCTGTTTGGGATGTGACTACAAATTGATTTTTAATTAATTTGTTTCCATTCATCCACTCCATTCACGTTTATTGAGCATCTACTAAGTGCCAGATACTGTTCAATCTATTCAGGTATGATGTATTTGTGAGTTGTAGGTAGTTGTCCTTTGTTGAGGTTTTTAAAGATTTTTCATCCCCAAAGAGACCCTACTATTTTCCCCCAATGCATTTTAAAACCCTTTAACACAATAAAGTACTCGCTTTTTTTTTTTTTTTTTAAACAAACTATAAAGTAATTTATTTCAGAGGCTGAGGCAGCACCCCGGGAGCAGCCGAGTCCTGGGACATGAGCTCTCACTCTCTTCCTTCTCACAAGGTTATTACCATTGGGGACCAACTTGGAGCTTTACTCAAGGAAAGCAGTGCAGCAATGGGCAGATATTCCCCAATCACCAAAGGCCACCGAGCACCCTTGGAGGGTCCGGCACCTCCCTCCTCCCCAGCTCAGGCTGCCATGGCTGCTCCTTGAAGGATCCCAGGTTGTGTCCGGCCCAGGTGGGATTTCAGGCAGAGCTACAGCATCCTGCCAGCTGCCCTCCCAGACAGGGAGGCCCATCACACTCCTTAGTGGCCTCAGTTCCAGGACACCCCTGATCAGTGCATCCTCATGGGGGATGCTCAGTGACTCTGTGTCACTTGCTTTGACCTGCACAGCTGAAGCAACAGTTCTGTTTTTGTCTGTTTAAAATATGAACATGGCAAATGACACTTGGAATTTACCTTAAATGCATTTTAGAAGTGGCTCTGAATTTCCATCTGAACTGAATCCAAATCCAAGCCATCCTAACATTGGTCATTCGCTCTTCACCTATGCATGATGCTCTGTTGCAAAAAAAGGAGGAACAGGCTAGCTTCACCCCGTCTCTCTCCAACCACGTCAGTCCTTCGGGAAATCTTCACAGAGCAGCCAGGATTCAAACCATGTCCTTCATGCCCAGCTGCTACCCTGGCCTTAGCTTCCCTCCCCTTCCTCTTGTTTGGGCACTTCATGGTCAAACTGCAGCAGGAGTGCTGCTGGGAGTCAGGCTGCTTCCTGCCTGGGCTCAAACCTCCAGTGGCCCGATCTCACACAGAATACAAGTTGCATGGCCTTTTTGTTTTCTTTCCAATGCCCCGTGTAACTCTGAGCTGTCTTGTTCCTGTTGCCTGACTCATGTCTACTTTCCACCTCGTCCACTCTACTCCAGCCCTGTTGGCTCCTTGACATTCCTCAGACCTGCCAGGCACACCCCCACCTCAGGATGTTTGACCAGCTGTCGTCCCTCCACCCTCCCCATACATCTGCCTGGCTATGCCTTCACCTTCAACTCGTTCTGGTGAGGCCTGCCCTGACCACTGTATTCAAAATGATGCCCTCTCTCTGGCATCTCCAACACCATTCCCTGCTTTCATTTTCTACATGGCCCCACACTCTGCCATTGCTTGTTATCTCCCCTGCTAGAAGGTGGGCTTCCTGAGGGTTGGGTTTTGTCTATTTTGTTCATGGATATAGCCCAAGTGCCTAATATAGTGCCTGGCATATAGTAAAGATGCAATAAATAAGGCTCCATTCATTCATTTGTTCAAGAATGACTTATCGAGCATTCACTATGTGCCAGGCAGTGGGCTGGTGCTGGGGATACACAGGAACGTAGGCCAGATGCATTCTGATGGAGAGGACTGACAACACAACTACATCTAGAAAGAAATAAGTCAATAAGAAAATGTGGATGGTTACAAATACTGCAAAGAGAGCAGAGTGAGCGCCTGGGGAAGAGTGTCTGGGGAGGTCTGGGTTAGGCACCGTGGCCAGGGAACACGCGGGGAGGTGGTGGCATATGAGTGGAGACCTGGAGTGTGAAAAGGAGCCAGTTGTGGAAGCTCTGAGGAAAGAACATTCCATGCAGAAAGAAGAGCAAAATCCCAGGCCTGGAGCTGGGGCTGAGCCTGGCCTATTCAGGAGACCTCAAGAAACCCAGTGGGCTTGGAGCTCCAGAAAAGCAGAGTAGGCGGCAGTGATGAGGCAGATCCTTGCAGTGCGGGCTTCCCATGCTTCTAGGCCTTGCACACAGCACTTAGTGTCTCTGAACCCCAGTCTCGTCACCTTTTGCTAAGCAGGCATCGTACCACCCATCCCCAAGAGAGCTTTGAGGACTTGATGAGACGCAGCATGCAGAATGACCAGCACGGTGCACAGCCTGCAGCAGGCATGCAACAGAGGGCACTTCAAAATGGGAAGTCCTGTAACTCAGTAATGTCTAAGGACTGTGGTCCAGGACAAGGAGCGTGTAATCCTTCCATCTCTCCTTACAGTTTCCTGCCCGGCTCTGAACGCACCCACAGATGGCAGAAAGTTTGGAAGCAAGTACTTGGTGGATCACGAAGTCCATTTTGCCTGCAACCCTGGGTTCCGGCTGGTCGGGCCCAGCAGCGTGGTGTGTCTTCCCAATGGCACCTGGACAGGGGAGCAGCCCCGCTGTAGAGGTATCGTCTCTCCTTCCCATCCCACTGCACTGGACCCATCACAGCATAGCAAAGGTTTGCTTCATAGAAAGGGCCATTGCTTGGAATATTTTCTGCTTGGTTCTTTAATCATTCCTCAACCATAGAACAGCAGTCAATGTGCCCGATCACTCACGTCCATGCTGGGTTGGCGCTGGTATCTGTCTATATGAGCTCACTATAATAATAATTTAGTCTTGTTTGGCATATGGCAAAACTGAGGCACACAGCGGTTAAAGAACTTGCCCAAGGTTACACAGCTGGGGTGGGGGGCACTATTAAGATGCCTCACACTTGGACGCTCTGACCCCAGAGTCTGCGCTCCTTCCCACCACTCTCTGCTTTGGACACCAGTGACTGGTTCTTATCAATGTGAGGGCAAGAAGCCGCCCATGGCTTGGGGCAGGGGCCAGAGGAAGGCACTGCGGGACGATGCTCCTATGGCTGCTCCATTCTGAGCCTGCAGTCTGTGAGGCTGCTGGTATCCTCTGGGGCTGAGGAAACTCCTCAGCTGTCCTTTCTATCTGCATTGGGACTTGGTATCAACAGGCTCCAGGAGAGTCCACTGTGAGGGGGAGGCATGAAAAGGCTTCTCTCTGCGCTAGGTTTAAAAACAGCACTTTTTTGATATAGAGGAATATCAGCTTTGGCACAAAAAATCTGTTGGCTTTTCAAAAACCCATGGTCAAAAAAATCTTGGCTACCAGTCACCAGTCATTTTCAGAGCAAGGTTCGTGGGACATCTGCTGAGGCAGAATGTCCATGGTTCTAGCCAAAGAGTTGAAGGAGCAACACGGACATTATATAAACAAGAAGATTGCGAAGAGCAGAGTAGAGAGAGGACTTTGTTTTTGTTTTTGTTTGAGATGGAGTCTCGCTCTGTTGCCCAGGGTGGAGTGCAGTGGCGTAATCTCAGCTCACTGCAACCTCCACCTCCCAGGTTCCAGCGATTCTCCTGCCTCAGCCTTCTGAGTAGCTGGGACTACAGGTGCCCACCACCGCGTTCAGCTAACTTTTGTATTTTTAGTAGAAAAGGGATTTCACCATGTTGGCCAGACTGGTCTCGAACTCCTGGCCTCAAGTGATCCGCCTGCCTCGGCCTCCCAAAGTGCTGGGATTACAGGTGTGATCCACTGCACTTGGCCAAGAGAGGACTTTGGATGCTTAAATTACTTGAAAATATAGAAGGACTCCAGAAAGTATGCCATCCCCAAAGATGAGGATGGATTGCCATGAGAAGCTCAGGGCAACCAGAACCACATTTACAATTTAGGCTTCTCTTTTCTGACCCCTGGAAAGAGTGATGATGGTTCAAAGGTTGATGACCAGCTCTTAGACCCACCTAGGAACCAGCCAGGAAATACAAGTCATGTAACTTGCAAACAAAACAGCGGAAATGCCAATATCTGCTATTTACTTACTTGACTCTGAAAGATCTCAAGCCAAGTTAAGCCCCTCCTGGGTGATAAGCCATGGCAGGGGAGGTGGGTACGCACAGATATTTCATTTTTATTGCTTTGGGTGTCAGTATTTTTAACTTACAGATTGAGGTACAGATCCCGGTTGGTTTCGTTTTCGGTCTCCTCAGCACTTTCAGGACCCATCTGCATTGCCACGTGCAGTCTGCTCCAGTGCCTCTGATAGCTGCCTCGTCCTCTCTGGGGTGCACCCCCACATCTGATCTGTCCACCCCCTGCCATGGACACCTGATTGCAGTCAACTCCTGGCCACCACAAACAATGCCGACAAGGCCTTCTTATGCCCCGATACTGTCTCTGGGATGTGTATCTGTGGCTGGAGGGGCCTACTGGCTTCAGGCTGGCTTTGAACTGAGCACTGCCTGCCCCCGGCAGAAGGGCTGCACCTGCCCACGCGCCCCCAAGCGGTGCTGCAAGTGAAAGCACATCTTACTTCTGTGTGTGCTGTTTTTTCTTGCTTGCTCAGGTATTGTCCAAATATTCTGTCCTCAGTGGTGACATACCACAATGCACATCATGTGATTAAAACCAAAAGACGAGTTCGTCAGAGAAGATAGCAGAAAGAAGGCCTTTTTAGGCAGATAGATACAAAACACTGGAGGCCCAGGAACATAGTCCTAAGAAGTGACTCAAGCAAAAGAACATGTAGTTACTTGACAAAGGTGGAGACCCAAATCCCTCCCCACAGTCCATCTCCATCCTAGCGACTGGCCTACCTTCCTAGAGGATCCTGGGGGTGTCTGCCAGCTTCCTTCTTGACCTTGGGTGCTTAGTTCTCCCTCTGCACCTCCATCGCTGCAGCAGGACCCCCTCAATGGAAAAGAGGGTTCTGCTGCGTCATGACTTGTGCCGTGATCTCAAACATTCAAGTGCTCCTGAGTCACCCAGAAAGGTCATAAAAGACAGATTCTGAGGTCTCAAAAGACCTACCAAGTCAGGACCTTTATAGATGAGACCCAAGACATCTGCATTTCTCATATATTCCCTAAGTAATACTGCTGTTAACAGCACCACTTGATTTGTTCTTGCAAATGCCAGAAGCAGAAAATATATTGAAAATTTTGAAGTGCTGATGCATTTTGGGCCTAAATCAGTCAGAATGACTGCCAGCCACAGGCAAAACAGTAGACTGTGCGTGTGTCATCTCTGTCCAGGGAAGACACCTGCTATGCTCACTGCTACTTGCCCTGATGTTTTGGGAAGGCCAACCCAACTCTTACAAAGATCAGAGCCCCCAGCCCTGCTGGGCAGACTTCCCTTTCTTGAGATGTAGGGGGCAGACTTTGCCTGGAGGACCACGGTGCAGGGCAGACGGTCCCACTTGCCAGGCGGCCAGCAAGCCTACTGACCTTTCCCATGGTCCTGAGTCTTGCCCTTGGATGTACCAGCTCATTCCAGATGCACCTCGTGCTTGTCTCTTATCTCCCCATAGCCTCCTGCGTAGCCGTTTTCCCTTCTTCCCTGACCTCCACACCAAAGAGCTGCATGGTGCAGCCCACCTTGGGGATGTCTACTCGGGCAGCATGTTCTATCGAAAACTTGGGAAGGACTGACCCAGGGAACAAGGTGATGGCCAGTCCAGGATGAGATCTTAGATGGAGATTTTTCTTCTCCTGAAGCATAGATGGGGCCTAGGCACTGACCCCGTGGTGGTGATTGGACAAAAATACTCGTGTGTTGCAATCAAGCTGCTCCAGCAGCTACTGGCCACGGTCCTAAGTGAATAGACGGTGCCTGCGCCAACACTTCTGTTCTCAGTAGGAATTGATGTGATTCATGGATGTTGTCTCCAGCAAAAGCCTCAAAGCAGTGCCAGCCAAACCTGCCAGGAGGGAGAAATAGTGCTCCTGACTGCTGTTTAATGACCAATTGTGACAGTATTAAGGGTGTGGACAGGACACAGGCTGGAACTCAACAGTCTAGTGACCGAACCTAGAAACTTACCAGCAACCACTGAGCACACCCACTGCATGTTCCAAACCACCAATCGTGTGGTCGCCATGTGTTATGACCACAGTGGGGGCATAATCTTCTTAATTACAGAGAATTCATTTCAAGGCCCAAAATGTCAGTGCCAGTGACAAATTTGGCAGTGCTGTCATAATTGTCCCTCACTTCAACCCTAGTCAGCTACTTGGAAAGACAGTGATGAACCCAACTTGGCAGGGAAGGAAATTACACACAATCACGCCATTAAAAAACAGCAGGCAGGCCAGGAGCGGTGCCTCACACCTGTAATCCCAGCACTCTGTGAGGCCGAGGCGGCAGATCACCTGAGGTCAGGAGTTCGAGACCAGCCTGGCCAACATGGCGAAACTCCATCTCTACTAAAAAATACAAAAATTAGCTAGGCATGGTGGTGGGCACCTGTAATCCCAGCTACTTGGGAGGCTGAGGCAGGAGAATTGCTTGAACCTGGGAGGCAGAAGTTGCAGTGAGCGAAATCACACCACTGCACTCCAGCCTGGGCGACACAGCAAGACTCCGTCTCGGGAGAAAAAAAAAAACAGCAGGCAGAGGTGGACTCCAGAACTCCAAAGTGGAAAACAGCCACTTGGCTTTCTCCATTTCTCCATTATTTTCATTGTTTCCTCCTTCTTTCTCTGAAGGCCATGTGTTTAAGATGTAAAGCTTTCTGAATTGGGAACCACAGCTGAAGATCTTGTGCCTTTGACAATGTGGGTAACCAAAGAAACAAATTTAAGTGATATAAATACCGTTGTCACTTATCATCATGCTGGTGAAAAGGAATCTTTGTCAGTCGTCCCCATCCTTTATTTTTAACCTTCATTATTTTATTCAGCCAATTTTTACTGAGAACCAGCCATGCACGAAGCACTGTGCCAGATGCCAGGGACTCAATGCCGAATCCCACAGACACCACCCTGGCCTCTGGGGTGCACAGGCTAAGAGGAGGCAAAGCAAAGCAGGCAGCCACACACCAAGGGAAGCGAGCTGACATTTGTGGTGAGGGCCACATATGACCTAACAAGAGACAGAGTAAACAGCATGGGGCAAGGAGCAGTTGAGGGCCTCTGAGCAGAGGACAATGACACTGAGATGAAAGGAAGAACGGGATCTAGCCAGGCAAAGAGCAGGTAGTTGGGCAGCACAGGGCAGACACTGTTTTAAGAAAAGGAAGGAGGGACCAGGCACGGTGGCTCACACCTGTAATCCCAGCACTTTGGGAGGCTGAGGAGGGTGGATCACGTGAGGTCAGGGATTCGAGACCAGCCTGGCCAACATGGTGAAACCTGTCTCTACTAACAATACAAAAAGTTATCTGGGCATGGTGGCGGGCGCCTGTAATCTCAGCTACTTGGGAGGCTGAAGCCGGAGAATCGCTTGAACCTGGGAGGTGGAGATTGCGGTGAGCTGAGATTGCGCCATTGCACTCCAGCCTGGGTGACAAGAACAAAACTCCATCTCAAAAAAACAAACAAAAAAAAAAAAAAAAAGTAAAGAAAAGAAAAGGTGACTGGATCAGCTGAGGTCAGGAGTTTGAGACTAGCCTGGCCAACCTGGCAAAACCTCATCTGTACTAAAAATACAAAAATTAGCCGGGTGTGGTGGCATGTGTCTGTAATCCCAGCTACTCAGGAGGTTGAGCCGGGAGAATCACTTGAACCCGGGGGGCAGAGAATGCAGTGAGTCGAGATCATGCCACTGCACTCCAGCCTGGGTGAGAGAGTGAGACCCTGTCTCAAAAGTAAAAAAAAAAAAAAAAAAAAAGAAAAGAAAAGGGAGGAGCATGAGCAAAGAGCCCCAAGGAAGGGAAGAATTTGGCACATTTGAGGAAATGAAAAACAAAATTATAGAACCTTGTTGCTGGAGATTATATGAGCTGAGAGTGAGCCAGGCGAGGTGGAGAGACATGCAGGCCAGCACTGTAGTCATGGGTGGTGCAGGTGATGGGATTTTAGTTCTAAGCCAAATAAACAGGGTTAAGACAAGTGTCACTGCTGCATAGAGAATGCATTGGAGATGACAAGAATGGAAGCTGGGAAAACACATAGGTGGCTATTGTAGAAGTCCAGGGGAGAGACTGTGGCAGCGGAGATTCTAGGTATTTTTAGAGACAGAACTGATGGAATTTGCTGCCATCCCATGTGGGCTGTGAGCCAGGAGGAGAAATCAAGGTTCCTAGACTCAGGCTTGGATGATGGCATGCAGGGTGTCATTTACAGAGATAATGAAGACTGAGTGATGGATGTGGTTTGTTTTTAAGCAACTTGTGTGTGGGTCATTGATCAGAATTCCATTTGGGACATATTAAGTTAAAATGCTGTGCAACAGACACCCTAGTGGATATCCATTCATTCCACCCTAGATGGGTAGACATTGTCTGGAGCTCAAGGCAGCAGAAGGCTTGGAGATACCCAGTTGGGAGTTATTAGCATAAGATAGCACTGAAATCCCATGGGCAGTGGTAGGAGGACCTGCAAGGAGAGGGTGGAG
The DNA here is from genome assembly GCF_002776525.5 of Piliocolobus tephrosceles. Classification (NCBI taxonomy): domain Eukaryota; kingdom Metazoa; phylum Chordata; class Mammalia; order Primates; family Cercopithecidae; genus Piliocolobus; species Piliocolobus tephrosceles. Next base: position 93,350,742 of record NC_045448.1, on the reverse strand, counting down.
ACAGAAATGTGACTCAGGCAGAGATCTGCAGGGCACCGAGAAGCCAAATGGAGAAGGAGGAGGGCGAAAGGAGACACGAAGGGCCTGGAGAAGCAGACTTCGGGGAGGCTGTGGAAAGCAGAGCCAGTGGCACTGGATGGAGTGTTTGGAAGGGCATTTTGCAGTGAGAAGGGAGCAGAGCTTCAGTCCATCTCATCTTCTGTATCATGAGGCCTTTCCCTGAGACCTTTAAAAAAAGGATTTGGGTAGAAAGAGCTGCCTTTTAAATATATAGTAGCCACTCAATAAATAGTTACCGAGTAACTGATTGGCTGGATGATTTACTAAATGATTAAATGAATGAAAAAAGATGAATTTCCTTCTAGTCTTTTATCTAAGCACATACATGCAAGTCGCACATATTTAGTATCATCTGTGTATAGATATTAACATGAGCAATTCTCCATTACCTCTTCATATTAACATGAGCAACTCTCCACTACCTCTTCTTTCTAAACCTAACTCTTTATGATTAGGAAACGCTTCCTCGTAAGGGCTATTCTAGGCTTTATTGAATGACCTCTCTATTGTTTCCAGGTTTCATAATTACAAATAATGCCAAGTTAAGCATCTTAAAATATTTTTTCACTATGGAAAGCTTCAAACACACCAAACTACAGAGAATAGTAGAATGAACTTATGTACCTAAAATCCAGTGATTAACACAGCAAATTCCTTAATATCATCAATATCTAATTAGAGTAAAAATTCCCCCAATTGTCTCACAGTTTTTTAACACTTTCTTTGAATCAGGGTCCAAATCAGTTTTATAACTTAGAATTGGTTGACAACGTCTCTTCTGCCTCAGCGAGTGTCACTGACATCCTCATTCTGATGTCTGTCTAGTTAGAGCAATTTCCTGAGTTTTCCCACTTTCAAAAAGTATGCAGCTTTTTTACTGGTTGTTAGTTTCATTGGATATCAAACACCTATCTCACATTTTTCTATTCTTGAGTACCTTAAATATGTCACTCTGTGTTGTCTGTTTTAAACTGATGCTGTTGTGCTATTATATTGGTCTTTTTGCCTGAAGGGCCCCAAAATATTTATTTTTTTCTTTAAAATTCAGTCATTTGATTAGGATCTGTCTCAGTGCCAGTCTTTCTGGGTCAGTTTTCTCAGGTATAGAATTCACTTTTTCTTTTTCTTTTTTTTTTTTTTTTTGAGGCAGAGTCTCACCGTGTCGCCCAGGCTGGAATGCAGTGGCACCATCTTGGCTCATGCAACCTCTGCCTCCTGGGTTCAAGAGATTCTCTTGCCTCAGCCTCCCAACTAGCTGGGACTACAGGTGCCCACCACCATGCCTGGCTAATTTTTTGTATTTTTAGTAGAGATGAGGTTTCGCCATGTTGGCCAGGCTGGTCTTGAACTTCTGAGCTCAAGTGAGGTTGAGGTTGGGAGCTCAACCTCCCAAAATGCTGGGATTACAGGTGTGAGCCACTGTGCCTGGCCCTACGTTCATTTTTTCAATAGGAAGTTTCAGTTGCTGGGACAGCCTGCCCCCATAGGAACCTCCACAATTTTCCAGGGCAAAGTCTTAATATTAAGGAGACTTTAAGGCGAGGAGAGTCCAAACTGGGCGCAACAAGGAAAATAGGTGCAAATGAAAGAGATGGTCGTCCAGACAAGAGTGTGAAGGAGGCAAAGCCGAGAAAGTGTGAGGCCCTGTGTTTGCTCACATTGGAAAAACAGCAGAAGTGAGAATTTCAGAGTCATGAAGTTAGCAAAACTATATGGGAAAACTTATTTCACTTAATTATGAGTAATGGAAAGGATTCTTGACAAATCCCATCGAAGCTATTACAAGAAAAAAGAGTAAAATTTCTATAGGCAATAAAGGAACGCCGGAAAGACATGCCCATAAAACAGATAAAAACTATAACCTAGAGTATCACAGGCAAAAGAAATGTTTAAAGGATAAAAGCAAGGAAAGAACAGTTTAGATAAAAATAACAAAACACTAAAAAATGAGGTGACTGGAAAAATGGAAAACTGGAAATGAGTTGACAGAACCCAGGAAGGAATTAGAAATAAAAGAAAAAAGTCAGGAAGGAAATAGAAATAAAAGCAAAAAGTTCGGTCACGCATATAAAATCCTTAGCTAGGCTTCATGAAAACAGTAAGTGCTCACGAAACAGCAGATGAAAGCAGGATTATCACCTGCGCTTTGGCTTGCCAGCCCGTGCCATGCACTTGACTGAATGCCACAGCCTGGGACACACTTGAGTGTGATGACAACTGTACTTCAATCAGGACACAGAGGGGCTGCTGGGCTGGACATCAGGCCATTGGATGCCTCTGACTGCATATCATGATAAGAGATAAAGACAGTCTGAATACAGCCTGTCTAGAAACGAATATGCTGGGTGGATCCAGAGAGGCAGACACAGTGCGCGGTCCTGGGACACCTGTGCGTTTCTCTGCTGCGCCGATGATCCCCAACCCCCATCCACACGGTTCAGGTACAGGTCAGGCTCAGTGCCTTCTTCTGGCGGGCAGCAAAGGAAAGACCACAGCACTGGCCCTACTGGGGCCAAGCTACAAGATACTGGTGTTCACATTTTCTGGCTCTCTGCCCACAACTTCATGGCCTCGTGATCTGCCCACTTCCAAACTATGTTGGTGGGCAACGATGGAGGTGGACAATGGAAAGAAACAGCAACCCTTAGCTCTAAGCAACCCCAAGCATTTGTGTACAGTCATTTCACACACATTCCTGGAAACCGGTCGTCTGCAAACAGGCTGTATGAGGGACAGTGCAACCAGGCTGAGGTTACTGAGAAACTGAAATGGCTCCTTCTGTAGGGATGAGTGGCATTTGGGCAGTCTGTCTTTTTGCAACAAATAGAAACTGTGTAAGAGTCTAGTGACATCTCAAACTCCAGGAGGCTTAAGGGAAGCCTAAGTCCCTCCCATTCCACCCAAAACAAATCTGTCGTTCTCATTATGAGCAAAGCACCTGTTTCTTCCCCTTGATAGACACGCAGGAAAGGCTGCGTTTATGCCAACAAGGAGGTGTTTTCCGTTTTCTTTCTGAAGATGATATGGTCAAGTCAGTGAACTGACAAGCCTCTCTCTGATGGAAATGGCCTATTTCTGTGCACTAAAACTGGGCTTAGGGAATTCATAACAAGCACATGTGGCCTATGGGGTTTTGTTTGTTTGGTTGGTTGGTTTGTCTTTTGTTTTTGAGACGGAGTCTCATTCTGTCACCGAGGCTGGAGTGCAGTGGCGCGATCTCGGTTCACTGCAACCTCTGCCTCCCAGGTTCAAGCGATTCTCCTGCCTCAGCCTCCCAAGTAGCTGGGATTACAGGCACCCACCACCATGCCCAGCTAACATGTAGCCTCTAGGTTTTAAAAGAATCATTTTTTTCTAATTAAAAAATGTATACGTGATTATTATGGGAAAAGGAAAGAATACAAAAAATTATAAAAAAGCAAAGAAAAATCGCCTGTAAGCCTACCACTCAGAGAAGAAAAGTCTTTTGAGCTTTTTAAAATAACAGTCTCTCTCTCCAAAGACCTTTTCCACAGAAATGTTGTGTAGATGAGCAAGGAACATCTCCCTTTACCAATGTTAAAGAAATGTCAAAAAACTCTTTCCTGGTCAAGCACAGTAGGGCTTCTGGGTGGGAATTTGGAGAATTCATTTTCCCCAACCCTGGACATTCCAGTGGGCCAGCCCTCCCCTTTATAACTGCATTGAATTTTGTTCCTGTTTAAAAGTGTTTCTCCCAGGTGCTGGCTGATGGAGCAAAGGATTCGTGGGTTGCAGGGCCTGACTCAAAGGCAATGCAGGCAGATGCCACCTCTATCTGGCTACAGCTGTCTACACTGCACCTTTGCGAATTAGAAAATGGTGCCTGTGGGCGGAGTATGGCCAGGTCATAGGCAAGTTCCTGCACGCAGAGCCCCAGGTGGGCAGTATGTGCCTGGGTGCGGGGCCTGCTGAATGGAGATGCAACAGGGCTGCATATCAGCCCCATCGGGCCCCTGGCAGCTCTTGCAGGTGCAGAGGGTGGAAAGAGTGGGTGGGGTCAGGTAGAAAGTGGGAGTTATTCTACAATGTAAAGGAAGTTACCCCTTCATTGGTTTTTTTACTGTATTTGTTTTAAACCTAGAACTCACATCCTTATATTTGAAAATTACTTATCTTCCTAGATATCAGTGAATGCTCCAGCCAGCCTTGTCAAAATGGTGGTACGTGTGTAGAAGGAGTCAACCAGTACAGATGCATTTGTCCTCCAGGAAGAACCGGGAACCGCTGTCAGCATCAGGCCCAGACTGGTACGTAGCCACTGTGGGGTTCGGTGAGGACATCCTGCTGTGGGGAGAGGAGGAGCCTAGGCATAGGTCACCAAATGCGGACATGTAGGGAGCTCGGTCCCCCTCTCAAAGATGTAGCTTTTCCTCTCTGTTTCATATCCCTCTCGTTTTCTAAGGTGGTCACTTGACAGAGCTTAGCTCTTTGATGCAACCAGAGTTCTGATCCTTCTTATAGTAGAAAACACGAGTGCAAGAACGGACTCCCAACCTAAAAATCCCCTAGATTGGGCATGTGGCCCAAGAAGTTTCATGGTTTCCACCTTTGCTTGGTCAGCGTTTCTTCTGCCAGCAGAACCACCTTTTCTTTCCAGTGTTCCCATCACATCCTGCAAAATTAGCAGCTATTGATGCAGGTCCAAGTATTTTGAGAGCTGGATAACTATACATTTGACTGGTTTTGAGATTATTATTCACATCTTGAGTCTCAACATATCTCGACCCAGAAGGTCTAAGAAGTCACGTGATGCTAGGTTTTGCATATGGCAAGAAAATCCAATGATAAGGAATCTGCGGAGGATGGACAGGGGTTCCCGCACCATGCTGCAACCAAGATTTCATTCAGCCCCAAAGATGTCCTATTCCTTCGCCAGAAAATCTAGTGTGTGATGTCTGTTTGTCTTTATTTCTGTATGAAATATCTGTGGGGGGAAAGGACATTGGAGCCAGTGCAGTGTCCAGTGGACAAGAGCTTTATCAATACTTGTGATCCTGGCACTGGACCCAGCCCAAGGTCAGGTTTAAATAGTGTGCCAAGAGATTTGCTGCTTCATGTGCCTTGATTCAGTTCAGCTGAGTCAGCTGGCCGGGCGCTTTCTCAGAATGAGGCTGTCCTCCCGAGCTCAGTGGCCCCTTATAGCTCCTGTCCCTGGGACCGCTTTCTATGGAAACTGAGGTCAGAGACAGGGCCTTCTTGGATACCTCACGGCCCCTCCCCTTGTTTACAAACAAGAGGGAAAAAGAAATAGGTTCCCTTTCACCCTAAATATGCCAGTCCTGGTCACTGAATTTCAAAACCCCACTCCTTAGGGTTTCCTCCCACTGTGGGATTTTCTTTTCTTTTTTTTTTTTTTTTGAGATGGAGTCTTACTCTGTTGCCCAGGCTGGAGTGCAGTAGCACCATCTCAGCTCACTGCAACCTCCGCCTCCTGGGTTCAAGTGATTCTCCTGCCTCAGCCTTCTGAGTAGCTGGGATTACAGGTGTCTGCCACCACTCCTGGCTAATTTTTGTATTTTCAGTAGAGATGGAGTTTCACCATGTTGGCCAGGCTGGTCTTGAATTCCTGACTTCAAGTGATCTGCCTGCCTTGCCCTTCCAAAGTGCTGGGATTACATGTGTGAGCCACCATGCCCGCCCAAGCATCTTTAGACAATTGTTGCTCAGGTCCAGGGGGACCTGTTATAAAGTGTCCCTATGACCAGAATCTTCCCCAGGAATGGGAAGGAGGGGAAGCAAGCAGGCACATCCAAAGCCAGCTCCTATCCTCATAGTCTCCATGAACAGCCATTACACACCTAGGCTCTTGCTCACCTTGTCCCCCAGCCTGACACCTTCCTTCCCATCAGCTGGCCCATGCCTTTCGGCATCCCTCCAGTTCCTTTTTTAAAAATCCATTCACCCTGTTTTTTACTATGATAAAATATAGGTAACATAAAATTTACCAGTTTAATCGTTTTTAGCTGTACAGCTCAGTGGCATTAATCACATTCACATTGTCGTGCAACCATCACCACCATCCAGCTCCGGAATTCTTTTTGTCTTGCAAAACTGAGCTTCTGTACCCATGATGGGACAACTCCCCACTGCCCGCCCCACAGCCCCTGGTAATCACCATTCATTCTTCTTTCTGTCTCTGTGAGTCTGACTGCTCTAGGGACCTCATCTAAGTAGAATCATGCAGGATTTGTCCACTTGTGTTTGATTCTCACCAATCCTTGAAAAACTTTCAGAAAAATAACATTTTTTCCTGATTAGAAATATAATTTGGCCAAGCATGATGACTCATTTCTGTAATCCCAGCACTTTGGGAGGCTGAGGTGGGTGGATCATTTGAGGTTAGGAGTTTGAGACCAGCCTGGCCAACGTGGTGAAACCCCATGTCTACTAAAAAAAAAAAAAAAAATAGCAGGGTGTGGTGACACGCACCTGTAATCCCAGCTACTCAGAGGCTGAGGCAGGAGAATCCCTTGAACCCGGGAGACAGAGGCAGTGAGCCGAGATTGTGCCGCTGCACTCCAAGTTGGGTGACACAGCCAGACTGAAGGAAGGAAGGAAGGAAGAAAGGAAGGAAGGGAGGGAGGGAGGGAAGGAAGGAAGGAAGGAAGGAAGGAAGGAAGGAAGGAAGGAAGGAGGGAAGGAAGGAAGGAGAAATTTATGTTCTTGGTAAAAATCAAAAATGTGAACACTTTAGAAAAGTAGAAGAAATACAAAAAGAAAAGAAAAGAAAAGAAAACAAACAAACAAAAAAACCAAGAACAAAACATGGTGGTCCATGAACAGACCAATAACGAGTTCTGAAATTGAATTGGTCATAAATAGTCTACCAACCAAAAAAAGCCCAGGACCTGATGGATTCATAGCCAAATTCTACCAGATGTACAAAGAAGAGCTGGTACCGTTCCTACAGAAAGTATTCCAAAAAATTGAGGAGGAGGGACTTCTCCCCAACTCATTCTATGAGGCCAGAGTCATCTCTATACCAAAACCTGGCAGAGACACAACAAAAAAAGAAAACTGCAGGCCAATATCCTTGATGAACATTGATACAAAACTCCTCAACAAAATACTTGCAAACCAAATCCAGCAGCACATCAAAAAGCTAATCCACCATGATCAAGTAGGCTTCCTCCCCAGGATACAAGGTTGATTCAACATATAAATATCAATAAATGTGATTCATCACATAAACAGAACTAAAAGCAAAACCATATGATTATCTCAATTGATGCAAAAAGGCTTTTGATGAAATTCAACATCCCTTCATGTTAAAAAAAACTCTCAACAAACTACATATTGAAGGAACAGACCTCAAAATAATAAGAGCCATCTATGACAAACTCACAGCCAACATCATACTGAATGGGCAAAAGCTGGAAGCATTCCCCTTGAAAACTGGCACAAGACAGGGATGCCCTCTCTCACCACTTCTATTCAGCATAGTATTGGAAGAGTATTGGAAGTCCTGGCCAGAGCAATCAGGCAAGAGAAAGAAATAAAGGGCATCCAAATAGGAAGAGAGGAAGTCAAACTATCTCTGTTTGCAGATGACATGATTCTATATCTAGAAAATCCCATAGTCCCGGCCCAAAAGTTCCTTCAGCTGATAAAAACTTCAGCAAAGTTGCAGGATACAAAATCAATGTAGAAAAATCACTAGCATTCCTGTATACCACCAACAACCAAACTGAGAGTCAAATCAGAAAGACAATCCTATTCACAATTGCCACACACACAAAACTAAAATACCTAGGAATACAGCTAACTAGGGAGGTGAAAGATCTCTACAATGAGAATTACAAAACATGGCTCAAAAATATCAGAGAAGACACAGACAAATGAAAAAACATTCCATGCTTATGGATACACATAATCAATATCATTAAAATGGCTACACTGCCCAAAACAATTTATAGATTCAAAGCTATTCCTATCAAACTACCAAAGACATTCTTCACAGAACTAGAAAAAATTATTTTAACATGCATATGGAACCCAAAAAGATCCCAAATACCCAAGGCAATCCTAAGCAAAAAGAACAAAGCTAAAGGAATTACATTACCCAACTTCAAACTATACCGCAAGGCTACAGTGACCGAAACAGCATGGTACTGGTACAAAAACAGGCACATAGACCAATGGAACAGAATAGAGAGCACAGAAATAAGGCCACACATCTATGACCATCTGATCTTTGACAAAGCTGACAAAAACAAGAATGGGGAAAAGACTCCTATTCAATAAATGGTGCTGGGATAACTAGCTAGCCATATACAGAAGGCTGAAGCTGAACCACTTCTTACACCATAGACAAAAATCAACTCAAAATGGATTAAAGAGTTAAATGTAAAACCCAAAACTACCAAAACCCCAGAAGACAACGTAGGCAATACCCTCCTGACAGAGGAATAGGAAAAGATTTCATGACAAAGATACCAAAAGCAATTGCAACAAAAACAAAAATTGACATAGAATCTAATTAAACTTAAGAGCTTCTGCACAGCAAAAGAAACTATCAAAGGAGCAAACAGACAACCCACAGAATGGGAGAAAATATTTGCAAACTCTGCATCTGACAAAGGTCTAATATCCAGCATCTATAAGGAACTTAAATTTACAAGAGAAAACAAACCACCCCTCCTGGCTAACACTGTGAAACCCCGTCTCTACTAAAAAATACAAAAAACTAGCCGGGCGAGGTGGCGGGCGCCTGTAGTCCCAGCTACTCGGGAGGCTGAGGCAGGAGAATGGCGTGAACCTGGGAGGCGGAGCTTGCAGTGAGCTGAGATCCGGCCACTGCACTCCAGCCTGGGCAACAGAGTGAGACTCCGTCTCAAAAGAAAAAAAAAAAAAAAAAAAAAAGAAAACAAACCACCCCATTAAAAAGTGGGCAACGTACATGAACAGACACCTCTCAAAAGAAAACCTACATCCAGCCAACAAGCATATGAAAAAAAGCTCCATATCGCTGATGATTAAAGAAATGCAAATCAAAACTATCTGGTGTGAGATACCATCTCTCACCAGTCAGAATGGCTATCATTAAAAAGTCAAAAAGTAACAGATCCTGGAGAGGTTGTGGAGAAAAGGAAACCCTTATACACTGTTGGTGGGAGTGTAAATTAGTTCAACCATTGTGGAAAGCAGTATGGTGACTCCTCAAAGAGCTAAAAGCAAAACTACCACTTGACCCAGCAATCCTGTTACTGGGTATATACCCAGAACAACATTAAACATTCTACCATAAAGACACATGCACTCGAATATTCATTGCAGCAAATAGCAAAGACATGGAACCAACCTAAATGCTCCTCAATAACAGACTGGATAAAGAAAATGTGGTACATGGAGCCAGGCGCGGTGGCTCACGCCTGTAATTCCAGCACTTTGGGAGACCAAGGAGGGCGGATCACAAGGTCAGGAGATCGAGACGATCCTGGCTAACATGATGAAACCCTGTCTTTACTAAAAAACATATTTAAAAAATTAGCTGGGCATGGTATCAGGTGCCTGTAATCCCAGCTACTCCCGCGGCTGAGGCAGGAGAATGGCGTGAACCCTGGAGGGGGAGCTTGCAGTGAACCGAGATCCCGCCACTGCACTCCAGCCTAGGCAGCAGAGCGAGACTCCGTCTCAAAAAAAAAAAAAAAAAAGAAAAAGAAAGAAAATGTGGTACATATACACCATGGAATATTATGCAGCCACAAAAAAGAACGAGATCATGTCTTTTGTGGAAACATGGATGGAGCTGGAGGCTACCATCCTTAGCAAACTAACGTAGGAACAGAAAACCAAACACTGCATGTTCTCACTTAATAAGTGGGAGCTAAATGATAAGAACTTAGGAACACAAAGAAGGAAACAACAGACACCGGGGTCTACTTGAGGGGTAGGGGAGGAGGGAGAGGAGCAGAAAAGGTAACTATTGGGTCCTGGGCTTAACACCTGGGTGATGTATACAACAATCCCCTGTGACACGTATTTATCTATGTAACCTTCACACGTTGAAGATCTTCAAACCTAAAATTAAAAATAATAAAATAAACAAAAAATACACACACACACAAAGAAACAAAAAATAGTGGCCCACGGTTTTAAACTCTAGTGATCACTGTTAGAATGTTGGGGTGTTCAAGTATTTTTAAGTGAAAACGTGGACTTGCCCTAGCTGTCCTTCTCGAGGTGCAGCTTGGTGGCCTGCATTTTCATGCACCATTCTATTCGAGTGCGCTTCCTGTCCTGCGTCCTCTTTGGGTGGGCCCTGGACGGGTCGTCTGGGTTTGTGGTTAATTACTTGTCTTTCCTTTCCCTACTCCAGAGTAAGCTCTTTGAGAAGGGGCCGTACCTCCGTCTTGGTTCTGCTCCCGGCCCCTACCCAAGGTTGGGCCCACGGCAGGTGCGCCAGGGCCCGGCACTGAGCGTGTCTTCTCCCCGCAGCCGCCCCCGAGGGCAGCGTGGCCGGTGACTCTGCCTTCAGCCGCGCGCCGCGCTGTGCGCAGGTGGAGCGGGCTCAGCACTGCAGCTGCGAGGCCGGATTCCACCTGAGCGGCGCTGCCGGCGACAGCGTCTGCGAGGGTAGGCGCGGGCTCCGCCAGGACACTGGGGACAGCAGCGGGAGGACATGGGGCGGGGAAGGGGCTCTCACCCACCGCCCTCCTGCCGACACGGGTGGCTTCCTGGGCGCGGTCTCAGAAGGCCTGGCCACTTTGCATTATAGGTAAGTACTGACCTAACGATTGTTAGAAGGCTGGTAATTCATAGAAATCAGAGCTCGCCCCACCTCAGAACCTGGTCCAGCCTATGCCCAAGCCACACGCGCTTGTTTCAGGAGGGGCTTGAGAGCCTCTCCCCACCGTCCTGGCTGGAATCACATCTACGGGTGGCAAGGAGGAGCTTAAGTCGTTGTGTTGGTAGAGAGGGCCTGGAGCTGGGTAGGGGTGTGGGACTCATTCCTTGGTCCTCTCTGGGCTTAGCTTTCCTGACGGCTCAGTTTTGCTGTGCTCTCCTGATTACCAGAGTTCTCTCCCCAAACAATGCAAAGCAGGAGTTCAAATCTGAGATCTGGTCAGTTGGTTAGCACCAACCAATAGCCTCATTTTACAGCAGCAGAAAGGAGGCCCTCTTATTCCATTCCCAAAGATAAAGAGAGTTAACATGGGGCTGTTAACCCATCCCTGCTTTCTGGGAATAGGCTTGATTTGCCAGCCTCTGCAGGGTCTCCCCAGGTGTCTTCAGCCTAAGACAGAGATGCCCTTCTAGGGCCTAGCACATCAACTCCCTCTCACTGCTCCTTTTAGCCCTCTGGGCCCTCGGCTTAGGAGAAAGGGAAGTACACCTGCTCCTCTTGCGAGTGCTCTGCTGGGGGTAGGGCATGGCGGCTGCCGGAGGCCCAGCCACTTAACTGCAGCTGCCATTGCTTCCAGGAATTGACTGTTCTGGGTCACAGCAGGCAACACCTGCTGCATGGCTCGTGGAGTCACAGTGAGCACTTCTGTCCACAGATGTGAACGAGTGTGAGCTCTACGGGCAGGAGGGGCGCCCCCGGCTCTGCATGCACACCTGCGTGAACACCCCGGGTTCTTACCGTTGCACCTGCCCCAGCGGATACCTAACCCTGGCCGACGGGAAGAGCTGTGAAGGTGAGTGAGGCTACAGAGGGCCGCCTGCACCCAGCCACCTGCTGCTGTGGTGAACCCTCAGGACCTCACAATCGGGAGTGAGGTGGTTAGGAGAGTCACAGTTTCAGATACATTTGATTTTTAAAAAGCCACCAAGCAAAGGGCTTCTCAAAGGTCAGGCCACATCATCATCTGCATAAATAGGAAAATGAATTCCTTAACCATCCTGGCAAGTAGTCTTTTCCAACTTTATTCCAGTAACTGGGTTTTTCTTTTTTTTTTTTCAAGGTCTGGTCACTTCCACCCACTCAACAATGCCTTCAGCTAGGGCTGGACCTAAAGGCAGAGTGGCCAGGTGGTCACCCATGTCATGTAATCTGGGGGAACCCATGACCCTGCAGGCTCCATGACCCTGTGTGGCCACCTGTAAGTTCACCTCTGAAAGGGGCAGCACCTTACAGGCACTTATGTCTACAGCACCAGCCTTGTTTGATGGTAGCTGAGGACAAGGGAGGCGGAGCACCCAGGGAGGGACAAGAGTCAGAGGCATCACTACCCCTGGCTTGAGGGGTACAGGGAGTGAGGGGGCTTACCAGAGCCTGATAGATAGTGGCCATCAAGGACACAGCCACCATCAGAACCACATCCAGGCAGGTCAGGACTCCTCAGGCTGGGTCACTACCATTTGCCAACCCCAGCCGAAAACCAGTCAGCCTCTCAGGTGCAGAGAGTGGGTTGGGGGGCAGGGGAGCAGATGGAAAATAACTGGCTCAGGTTTCACCCCAGTGCTGAATCCTGTCCATCAGCAGTGGCTTCCTGGAGGACCGGGTTGAGGTTTCTGAGGCTGATTCCTGGCAGAGTGGGAAAGAACATCTTAAGTTGACAAGGAATGTCTGCAGCAGGGGTGGGAGGCACCTAAGAGGGCAAGAAGGATGTGTGCAGAGTGGGTTGGTTGTAGAACAGAGAGGCTGAGCACCCTGGCAGCAGTCACCATCGTCACTACAGGACAAGTCCCAGGGACACTGGGTGCCTATCAGGAAGCCTCCCGTGTTTCCCCACCTCCACTTAGGGAACATACAGATGCCAGTCGATGTAAACATGCTGAATCTCCACATGAGCTGAGTCAGAGCACACATCTCAGGCCTGAAGCCCAAGCCACATCATCCTGACCCTTGACCCTCAAACCACCGTGCTGCAGTGGGCCTTTTGGGGGGAGGACTGGCTCTGCTCCTGCAGGCATACCTCACACTAGGAGGGTGAACAGGCCCACCTCCTCAGCTGGACTCCCCCCATGGAAACAGGACACAGAGGGGAGCCCCACTGGCTCTAGGCAACAGCTCTGACCCACCAAGGGAGAATGGGAGAAGAGAGGGCAGAGGGCTCCTCCACGGGCTGACGTGGGAATGTGAGGGGAGGGGTGGCTCTCCGGTGACATCCCATTGGGGCCCTGCTGCAGGGCTCTGAGGAGTGGGTGACCTGGGGCTGGAGCAGGAGAAGGCATCCAGATAGCCACCCACACTACCTCCCTCCCTCCCACAGTGCTCCCTAAGGGCCACCTAGGGTTGCTCGGGGTTGGGAAGGATGGCCTGCAGCTGGAGAGACTCTCTGGATGTCTGCAAAGGGAGCAGAGAACTCATACAAATCATGATACTGAGGTGTCTACATTCGGCATGGGGTGAGGCTGGGGAGGGAGACTTTCTGGAAGGTTATGATGTAAAAAAAATTTTTTAAAAATATATATGTATATATATAGATGAAAAATAGCAGCCATGGAGGGTAATGGGGCATTTGGGCTGAGAAGCAGACAGGTCTGAGAGAAATGTTGTGACCAGTAACACTCCCCCGGTGCTTTCCACCACCCCTGCCACCTGTCATACCCCAGGGAAGGAGGACAGGATCCCAGGGAGGGGTGCTCCCTGGCATTTCCTCAGGGCCTTGATTCCACACAGTGAAGGAAGGCAGGCTTTCTGCTTTAAGAATAAGTGCCAGGAGCAGGGAGCACCACATTACAGGGCCTGCAGGGCATCTCATGTGGTTCTGTCTGCAATGGAGGGAAGGTCAGGGAGACTCTCACCCATTGTATGTCCCATATCTCAGATGTGGATGAATGTGTGGGCCTGCAGCCGGTGTGCCCCCAGGGGACCACGTGCATCAACACCGGTGGAAGCTTCCAGTGTGTCAGCCCTGAGTGCCCTGAGGGCAGCGGCAATGTGAGCTACGTGAAGACGTCTCCATTGTGAGTATCTCTAGGGCACGCACACCCTCACCCAGGCCTCCAAGTGTGGCTGGGCTGGATGCCTCCTAGAGGTTCTTGGGAGAAGGTACAGTTATGCCATAGAAAGATGAGAGGCCGGAGGCTGGGAGGCTGGCTTCTCTGAATTTCCGTTTCCCCTCAGTGGTTGCATTTAATGCGTTGCTTCTCTGGAGAAATAAGAACCCCATTCCCTATGGGACTAATGTACTCAGTGCTCTCCTACTACATAGAGGATGATGGGGTTGCTGCCACCCCAGAATGGCAAAGCCAGGGCAGGCCACTGGAGGGAAGAAGCTGTTGGTGACATTACCCTGATAAACCCATAGCAGCCCAGGAGACAGGTATAGATCACGTACTGGACGATTCTACATCTAGTAACTGCAACTCTTAAACAGCAAGTAGAGCTTTTTTTTTTTTTTTTTTTTTTTTTAAGTTGGGAGATGGACCTTTAAGGGGAATAACTACAACTATCACAAAGCACATACATTTTCCTCTCAAAAAGAGATCACAAGAGCCCTAGCATTGTCTTTAAAATGAAGTAACAGCCATGGAAGGTAACTTAATTATTTGAATTGCTGTTGAGTTAAAGCAGATTAGAAGCAGCAAGAAAGTTAGTGGCACTGAAGCATGGCAGTTTTTAGAGAGAGTGAAGACATCAGAACCTTCCTCATGGAGTCACTTGGTGAAGGGATGGGGAACCTGTCCATTATGGCCTCTGGGGCATTCGACCAACAGCTGGATGTGATATTTGACCTGCATAATCATGATGCTACAGAATCACCAAATATACTCGATTGCATTTTTCTTTTATGTTTAACAAGATAGAGAAATATCAAAAGCATTTCCACAAGAGCCTGTTTCCAAATGATTAAGGAAAACAGGGCTTCCTGCTTTAAGAATACACGTGATGGCCAGGCGCGGTGGCTGATGCCTGTAATTCCAGCACTTTGGGAGGCCGAGGCGGGTAGATCACTTGAGGTCAGGAGTTCAAGACCAGCCTGGCCAGCATGGTGAAACCCCGTCTCTACTAAAAATACAAAAATTAACTGGGCGTGATGGCGGGCATCTGTAATCCCAGCTACCCAGGAGGCTGAGAATCATTTGAACCTGGGAGGCAGAGGTTGCAGAGAGCCGAGATCATGCCACCGTCCTCCAGCCTGGGCAATGGAGTGAGACTCTGTCCAAAATAAATAAATAAATAAAATACATGCTGCTGTGTTTAGAAAGTTCACCATATACCGTGTGGGAAGCACCGCATTACACGATGTTGCTGACTAACTGCTGAGGTCCTACCATTACTGAGGGAGGTCGCAGCCTATGGAGAAAGGGTACCTGGTTTGAATATCAGCATTGCCATCGTTATTTAGTATTCCCAGGCTTTATTTTTCTGTAAAAATGATAGTAATAGCATAAATAAATATATATGCACACACATACACACGTACACAGGTGGGCAGGGAGCACCAATGAGCAGGAACAGAAGCAGCAGCCCTTCCTTTGCCATGCCTGACACCAGCTACATTCACTCGCCTGCAGCTCCATAGCTCCTGGGCGAAGGACGCGTCGCTGGGAAAGGTCATCTAGGTGGCCTCTGCAAGAGGCCAGGTGGGGAGCCGGGTCAAAGCAGCCCCTCATGAGACTCCCCAAGGCTGACTGCCCCCATTTTGCCTCTCTGCTCCAGCCAGTGTGAGCGGAACCCCTGCCCTATGGACAGCAGGCCCTGCCGCCATCTGCCCAAGACCATCTCCTTCCATTACCTCTCTCTGCCTTCCAACCTGAAGACGCCCATCACACTCTTCCGCATGGCCACAGCCTCTGCCCCCGGCCGAGCTGGGCCCAACAGCCTGCGCTTTGGGATCGTGGGTGGCAACAGCCGCGGCCACTTTGTGATGCAGCGCTCAGACCGGCAGACTGGGGAGCTCATCCTCGTGCAGACCCTGGCGGGGCCTCAGACGCTGGAGGTGGACGTCGACATGTCGGAATACCTGGACCGCTCCTTCCAGGCCAACCACGTGTCCAAGGTCACCATTTTTGTATCCCCCTATGACTTCTGAGGGTACACAGGAGCACCGGGGTGTGGAGATCTGACCTCATTTCTCTTCCCCGAAGGCTCAGCTTCGGGCACTGACTGCGTGGACCCTCCCGCCTGTTCCCGCCCTCTCGCCGGTGCATCCAGGCTTCTAGGGCGGCGTTGCACGGTGTCCCATGGAATAGCACAGAAGAGCAGCCACAAAACTCAACCTGCTGCCATCACATTTTTTTTTTTTTTTTTTTTTTTTTTCTGCTTTGAGGTCCTTCCCTTAGATTATGCACTAACTTTCTTAAACCTTTTTCATTCAGGGGATGGGTGGCTTTCCAAAACACTGTGCAAATGGCCTTGTGAGTTTGAACTGCTGGGGAGAGAAAAGCTGGCAATGTGTGTCGGATGACTATCAGCACTTCTGCATTTTTATAGCCAGGCTTGCTATGAATGAGGCCGTTCTAGTCGTGTGGGGGGCCTAGTCATGCCTCTGCGCATGTAGCATAGGAAGTGGAGTCTCCTCCCATGACCCAGCACGTTGTTCTTACCTGCCTTTTCCTCTGTGACATGCCTGCCTGCCTTCTCATCAGAGAGCCACAGGAGGGCCTTAAACCCCACGCAGATCCTTCTAGACCAAGGATCCATTGTTAAAAGCATGGATTCTGCCTGAGTTACTTCCCTTTTGAGAAATCATATCTCAAATACATAACCTGGTAATATAACTGGAAAAATAAAAGCGATTGCTCCTTCCTGCCCGCCTGACTTCTCCCTGAGCATGAGACAGCCCACTTCCTTCTAGGAGGGGATGGCTGGCTCTCTTCCTGTGTGGGTTGGATACACTGGAATAAATGAGTCAGAGAACATAGAGGTGATGTTTGGGACTGTTCCACAATATAAATTTGTTTTGACCACATGGGAGATTGGTAAGGACAATACCTGGCCGTGGAGAGTTTAGGAAAATGCTTGAGTTGTCATGGATTCCATGGCCTTTTGTTTCTGATGAATTCACTACAGGGTGACGCCCTCCAGGTGACCAAAGAGAGAAAACACTGGCCACAGCTGAGTGGGGTGGGGTGAAGAGGGGTGTGGGGTAGGGTGGGGAAGATCATTCAAGCTAAAACTTAAGAGGTAGAGAAGCTGTAAGAAAGTTTCATTATCTAATTACATGTCAAGCTGCTGGTGAGATTTTGTCACACATATTTTATTTAAATCTTTTTTGTATTTGCCCTGGTATGAGATGGAGCCAGAAGTGTGTCACTAGTTCAATGATCAAGCCCTACATCAAGATGGTTTCTAAGATGGTTTATTCTTGTACTATTTTTTGAACAAAGATTGAGACACAGTCAAGAGTTGCTTTTGAAATTTTTCTTCTCCCATGCGCTCAGCTGCTATCTCTAACAACAGAAAAAGGACCTCCAAACTAGTTACAAGACTTCATTGAAACGTTATCCACAGGCTTGCATTTCTAAATGTAGCTATGCTGGGCCAGAAGCTTGCACACCACCCAGTCCCATGTGTACAACACCAGGCAGAAGAGTCCAAGGGTCTGGCCAGGTTCCTGAATAGGAGATGTCACAGCTGTGGGCTAGGGACAGGGGTGGTTCAGGGAGACAAGCCTCTCACATCCCAGAAGGTGAGGAGTGTTTGGGGAGTTTCTGGAGCAGGTAGCCTCTAAACTGGTATATGATATGACTTTGATGTCAAATAGCCCGGTTTAAAGCAACGATTTCCATCACCAAGATCTGTCATCATCAAACCTGCTTCCCGCTGATGAAATCATGCACCCAGCCCTGGTCCCCACAGCACCAAAGTATAATTGGCTGACTGCTTAGGATGTGGATGATGGCTGCGGACGATGATGGCTGGGCGCTTCTTGTGGATGATGTGGATGATGGGTCTCTTGTGGTTGATGGCTGGGCACTTCTCCCTGTAGAGTGTCTTGTTCTCTATATGCTCTCTCCCCACTCTCCTCTATGGAATCAACTTTTCTTTTGTCCTTTCAGAGCTCCACTCCGTACTAAGAGTAGCCAGTAGTTAACCAGTATTCATTTGCACCCCTTTCCAGGTAATATAGTTTCATATTATTTGAGGGAGGGGCTTCAAGACTTTTTATCATGCAAAGTTGCAAACATATGCAAAAGTAGAGAGAATAGTATAATGAACTCCATGCCTGAATCAGCTGTTTGACAATGAACACATGGCCAACTTGTTTCGTTTACTATCACCCCACCTCATGATGATGTTGAAGTAGATCCAATCCTATCATTTCCTCTGAAAATATTTTAGAATGTATCTCTAAAAGATAACTTTTTTAAAAAGGACAACCAAAATACCATTCACATCTAAAACATTAATTCCTTAATACCTTTAAATATTCAGCCATTGTTGACATTTCTCTGAGTGGCTTATATTTTTTTGTTTACTTGCAGTAGGTCTATACACTGTAATTTTTTGATATGCCTTTTAAGTCTTTTTAAAATCTGTAGCAGTGGAATTTACACTTCAGCATATATTGGAATAATCTGAAGGTTTGTTGGAAGACAAAATATTGGGTCATTTATATTGTAGAATTTCTCATAGTATGAGTCTTTCTGAGTGCATCTCTATTTCTTACAAATCTAGAGAGTTAGTTAGGTTTATTTTGGCAAGACTGCTTCATTGGTGGTGACAGATCCTTCCAGTAGGAGGTTAGCACCCGCTGATTGCACAGATGCATTACTTCTGTAGTGGTTGCAATTAATATTCTAGTGCTATTGATATTTTTCTTTGTTTATTAGCTGACCTACTTTATAAAGAGAAACTTACTCTCATCAGTTATTTGGTTACCCTGAGATTTGGTTGTATGAGAAAAGTAGGATTGATTCTTGGCTTTCCTCCCTTTATTTTTCAGTTTTCAGAATGAGGTGGTTCACAGGCATCTTTCCAATATGCCCTGTGAGAGTTGTTTTCTGCTTTGAGTACATTATGAACTCATGGTTGAAACATACCTGATGTTATCATGTGTGTTATCATCTGTATTAATAGTAATTACAGTTACTGTCTTTGTTTTTGCTCCAATTGTTCTATCTTTGGTTCTTGGGACCTGCTTCAAGGTGGCTGATTCCTTTTGACATGACCCTTTAATAGTTTCCTAATTATCTTGTATGACAAGATTTTCATCTTGTATATTTTCTGCCCCAGCCCTGAAATCAGCTGTTTTCCCTCAACAATCCCTGGTTCCTTCTAGTGGGGAATGGTAATTAGATATCAAGATCTGGGTGCTCAGAGTGCTCATTGGTAGTGGTTACATCATCGTTCCTTGGTTTTAGTGGCTAGAGCTAGGAAATATGTATTATTAGTATTTTTTAAAGATAAAACACTACATGAGTTCATGCTGATACTTCCAATTTAATTCAGGACTACTGTGGGTTTTTTGTTGTTTTAAGGGGAGAATTGGCATAGGCATGGGGTCTCTCTGTGTCACTCAGGGTGCAGTGCAGTGGTACAATCATAGCTCACTGCAACCTCAAATTCCTGGACTCAAGCAATCCTTCCACCTCAGCCTCTGAGTAGCTAGGACTACAGGTCCATGCCATTACACCCAGCACATTTTTATTTTTCATAGTGTTTTTATTTTATTTTATTTTATTTTTGAGACAGAGTCTAGCTCTGTTGCCCAGGCTGGAGTGCAGTGGTGCAATCTTGGCTCACTGCAACCTCTACCTCCCGGGTTCAAGCGATTCTCACGCCTCAGTCTCCTGAGTAGCTGGGATTACAGGCATGCACCACCACACCCAGCTAATTTTTGTATTTTTAGTAGAGACAGGGTTTTGCCATGTTGGCTAGGCTGGTCTCAAACTCCTGTCCTCAAGTGGTCTGCCCTCCTCAGTCTCCCAAAGTGCTGGGATTACAAGCGTAGCCACCACGCCTGGCCTTGTTTTCATTTTTAATGCAACTTCATTGATCCTCTATCGGCTCTCCTTCTCTCATTCTGAAAACCTCCTTCTAAACATCACCAAAATAACTACACATTTTAAAAAATTATTATAAGGACAATGCCAACCTTAACACACAAATGTGATAACTAAAAACAGTTAAAATTGTCTTTTTCTTCGATTCTTGTGTCCTCAACATTGACGCTATTAGGGACAGACAGCTTGCTGTTGTAAAGTTACTTGGAATGGTTCCCCTCTCTGTGGCATGCTCCAAACTAGAATCAGGATTTGCTGATTATACCTCCTTCATTTTCCTGAAATTTTTAGAGATTGCTTTTTAATTTTAACTTTGTTCTATAAGTATATAAACTATTAACATCGTTCCAAAGTCAAATCTACAAAACAAAATGTATTCAGAGTTTATCTTCTGACCGGTTCTCTTCCTCCTTCTGCTGTAACCAAATTTTCCCCTTTTATCCTTCCATTTAAGCAATATAAACAAATGATACCCCTTTTATCCTTCCATTTAAGCAATATAAACAAGTGATAAATGATAGCATGCTATTTCACACTTTCCTGGACCCTTCTATTTTGCTTAAAATATTGGCTATCACTCCACAGAACCATATAGTATGTTTTCCATTATAAAATGCTCCATTATGACAGCATACCATTGTTTATTCAACCAGTCACTCCCGATTGACATTTGGGTTGTTTCTCGCCCTTTGCTATTAAAAATATTGCAGCAATATGCATATGTCTTTTGGTATTTTTCCCTTTGTATCTTTAGGGCCAATTTTTCCTCTGTAAGAATTACGTTACTTTCCGCCCCCAACAGCAGTGTATGAGCGTTTTTGTTCCTGAATCAAAGAAGGCCCCAGTGACACCTCCAGTTCTCCCATCTGCCCCACCCACCAAACCCTCCTTTGGAAGGACAGAGAGGCCTGAGTGGAGGGGTGTTCTACAGTTAGCCCACCTGCCTGACTTGGGTGTCTGGGTATCAGTCAGCTGCCACCAGGAAGAGACAAGAGGAAAACTGAATAGATCACGGGCACTTGAGCAGTAGATAGTTAGCTAGGATTCTGGATGGGTTTTAAAAATCACTTTTAAAAAATTATTATTCCTACAACACTACCAAACCAAAAGGAAAATAAGCCAACAACGAAATACCACTGCAGAGTCACAGTAAACTTGATGTGTTTATTGGGAGTCTGAGCATGTGCCCAAGGAGAGACATGAGGAAGTCAGACTCATAGGTCGTTCACTTTCCACCAACCACTGCCTCAGCTTTACCAAGCTCTTACTGCAGGGATGGAAAGATAAACTTTTATGACTCTTAGCTTGTACATATGAAAATCTCTAAGTGTTTATGAGCTGCATGAATATTCCTGAATTTCTACGGTGTCCCAGGCACTGTTCTACTTGCTGAAGTTACAATGGATAAGGTTGCCGAAGACACTGACTTCATGGAGCTTACATTTTAGCAAGGGGACAGATAATACATGTGTAAATGAAAACATGTAATGTAATGTCAAAGAGGGATGAGAGCTACAAAAACAAAAGCAGTGAAAGGGGTTTTTCAGTATATAGTAAATGTATATGTAATATATAGAATTAGAGTCATCCCTTGGTATCTGCAGAGGATGGGCTCCAGGACCCCCCACGGATACCAAAATCCATGGATGCTCAAGTCCCTGATAGAAAAATGGCATAGGGCTGGGTGCAGTGGGTCACACCTGTAATCCCAGCTCTTTGGGAGGCCAAGGCAGGTGGATCACCTGAGGTCAGGAGTTTGAGACCAACCTGGCCAACATGGTGAAACTCCATCTCTACTAAAAATACAAAAATTAGCTGGGTGTGGTGGCACACACCTGTAATCCCAGCTACTTGGGAGGCTGAGGCAGGAGAATCACTTGAACCCAGGAGGTGGAGGTTGCAGTGAGCCGAGATAGTGCTGCTGCACTCCAGCCTAGGTGACACAGCAAGACTGTGTACTCAAAAAAAAAAAAAAAAACAAATGGCATAGTATTTGAAGAGAGCCTATGCACATTCTTTTGCATAATTTAAGTAATCTATAGATTACTTATAATATCTGATACAATGTAAATGCTGTGTAAATAGTTGCTATATGTTTTAAAATGTATATTATTTTTATTCCTTTTTTCTGAATATTTTTGATATGCAGTTGGTTGATTGTGCAGAACCTGCAGGTATGGAGGGCTGAATGTATATCATCCACGTCACTTGGGTGTTGCAAACACTGTAATATGTGCAGTGAAAGTTGGATCCCATATAGGAGTTTGGCCTTAGGACTCAGAATCACTCCTGAGTGTTTGAATGAAGTAGTGATGTAAAGCCTTAGATGGCCATATTGGGCTCATGGGCACAAAGGAAAGACAACTTGTCTACAAACAGAACAATGATGTTGATGTGGGAAGGAAGGAAACAATAGACCATGGGGCTTGGAAGGGTAGGACTTACTTTTGTGTTCTGCTTATTATTGCTGCATAAAATATCCCAACACTTAGTGGCTTACAACTATTATTTTATTATGAATTATGGATTCGGTGGGCCAGGAGTTCAGAGAGAGCACAGGGGAATCGTTTCTATTTGCTCCACAATGTCTTTGCTTCCCTCAGCTGGGAAGACTCCATGCCTGGGGGCTGGGGTTACCTAAGGGTCACTCACAAGTCTGCCTGGGCTGGGGTGACCTAAAGACTAGGACTGATAACTGGAACATCTACCCTTGGGATCTCCATGTGGCTTAGCGCCTAGAACAGTGTGTAGCACACAGCAGACATTCAGGAATATTTATGCAGCTCATAAACACGTAGAGAATTTCATAGGTACAAGCTAAGAGTCACAAAAGTTCATCTTTCCCTCCCTGCAGGGAGAGCCTGGTAAAGCTGAGGCAGTGGTTGGTGGAAAGTGATCCATTTGAGTCTGACTTCCTCATGTCTCTCCTTGGGCACATGTTTAGACTTCCAATAAACCCACCTCTGAACCAGGTGGCCTCAGAGTAGTTGGACTTCTAACACAGTGGCTTGTGTTCCTAGCATGAGTGTTCCAGGGAACAAAGTGGAAGCTGCATGGCCTTTTAGGACCCAATCACATATTGTTACCTCTACCATACTGTTGGTCAAAGCAGTTATAAGAAGCCACTGAGTCCTGGGAGGTGGACATAGGCCAATGAGTACTTACTGAATTGAATTGAGCTGAGAGGTTTCAAAGGATTTTAGGGCCATATTTTCAACATGCCACTCCTGGTTTCCTGTTTGGGTTTCCAGTGCCTCATGCAACCTGGCTTCCAGTCTGTGGGTTTCATCAGATAGCCCTGTGTCCTTTCAGTCTTCCTTTGCATGCATTCTTTTGGGTGTTCTTTTCTTTTTTCTTTTTTTTTGAGACGGAGTCTCACTCTGTCCCCCAGGCTGGAGTGCAGTGGCGCGATCCGGGCTCACTGCAAGCTCCGCCTCCCGGGTTCCCGCCATTCTCCTGCCTCAGCCTCCCGAGTAGCTGAGACTACAGGCGCCTGCAACCACACTCGGCTAATTTTTTGTATTTTTAGTAGAGACAGGGTTTCACCGTGGTCTCGATCTCCTGACCTTGTGATCCGCCCGCCTCGGCCTCCCAAAGTGCTGAGATTACAGGCGTGAGCCACCGCGCCCGGCCGTTCTTTTCAAACCAATGATTTCTGCCTAAAATAAAACTTACCCTCTAGTTGAGAAGTAAGATCTCCACATCTGTCACAAGGGGGTACTTTTAACAGTGGTAGAAACAGAGTGAAAAATCCGATACGTGTGGTGCTGCAGGCTCACCAAGCTCAGAGGCTGGGGGGAAGGGGTCACTGGAAGAGTCAAGACCAATTCATGGAGAAGTTGGCACTTGATTCATGGAGAAGTTGGTTCTTATTAGAGGAAGTCTAATGGTAAACTTAGGCCACCCTTTGTCACAAAGAGGATTGCCAACAAAACACAGCATTGGCCAGACCACAGAAATATTAGCTGACTTCCAAACAAGAGACCATGATGATGAAAATTAGATTTGGGCTGATGGGATTTTCTGAATCTGACCACATTTAATGAAAAATTAGATCTTAGCAATCTAGTTTCTTAGCTCCGGGAGCTCTTTAGATGCATTCTTTAGGGGGAAAGTGTGCTCTGTCATATACTTTGCTTATTTATACCAGGATTCACCTCAGCCACGGGGTGGCACTTACACAATAGCTTGCCTTCCTTTCTTATGGTTGGCTGAGTGGCCGGACATGTTTCTGCAGATAAAGATCTCTGCCTCTTAGACTCATTTGCCCACCTGACCCAGGCCAACCTCCACCATAGGAAGAGTTCGCTCCTCATCCCTTGCTGGGGCCCTGAGTGGCAAGGTAATTTACTGCTCCCTTTCCTTCATTCCTGTCTTCGGTTCCCAGGGAGTGCCAGACCTGGGCTTGAAAGCTGTGGGAGATAAGAACAGTGCCCTCTAGGGAGTCTTTCCCATACCAGTGCTGGACTTCCTGGTATGTGAGATAACGTGGTTATGATTTAAGTAGGTTTCAGATGGAGTTCTTGTTTGCAGCCAGAAGCATCCCTACAGACCTGACCTGCTGGGATCCCAGCTCCGCAAAAGCAGGCATCTTGTCTGCATGCTCCCTGAGGCAGCTCCAGTACCAGCCTGTCCTGTGGGCAAGGTGATGGACAAGGCACAAAACAGTTGGCATTTGTGGTAGACATTAGCAAATTTGGCCTACTATTTCCTCCTCTCCCACCTCTGGGCCCATGATAGGCTGGCACTCTGTGCCCTCATGGGAGCGCATGGCACTGGAACCAGTGCTGGCTCAGAAATGGTGCCAGTCTCTTCCAGGCCAAGAAACTCACAGATGCTGGGACTCTCAGTGTTCTCTCTCCTCTCATATGGCCAATGGCTCCACTCAATGTAGAGGTTGCCCTGTCAGCTCAGGTGCCTGAGTGATCACAGTGAATTGCTGACCTATGAGCCTCAAAAGCATGAGCAAAAAATGATCCTTTGTTTTCTTAAGTCACAGCGATTTTAAGGTTGTCCTTTGCTCCAGCATAACTATCCTGACTGACTCATGGCAGAAAGGGAGAAAATAAAATGACAAGATCTCTCACTCATGGATGGCAAGATTATGCTGTGGACTGAGGAACAGAACACATTCGACTCCTTGCACCTGCCTTACCCCTCCCCCAAAATTAATTTCTTCTTCCTTTTTTTTTTTTTTTTTTTAGACGGAGTCTTGCTCTGTTGCCCAGGCTGGAGTGCAGTGGCGCCATCTCGGCTCACTGCAAGCTCCACCCCTGTGGGTTCACGCCATTCTCCTGCCTCAGCCTCCCGAGTAGCTGGGACCACAGGGGCCCACCACCACGCCCGGCTAATTTTCTTGTATTTTTAGTAGAGACGGGGTTTCACCGTGTTAGCCAGGATGGTCTCGACCTCCTGACCTTGTAATCCGCCCGCCTCGACCTCCCAAAGTGCTGGGATTACAGGCTTGAGCCACCGAGCCTGGCCTTCTTCCTTTTTTTTTTTTTTACGGGGGGACAGGGTTTCGCTCTGTCACCCAAGCTGGAGTGCAGTGGCATATTCTCGTGCCACCTCAGTTTCCACCTCAGGCTTGTGCGATCCTCCCACCTCAGCCTCCCAAAGTGCTGGGATTACAGGCGTGAGCCACAGCGCCCAGCCTGATTTCTTAAATTGCAAAACTCAGGCTAGAATGGCCTGTATCAGAGGTTAGAATATCCTTTCCAGCATCATGGAAGAGTCTGAGCAGGGCCAACCTTAGCTCTGTTCCAGCCTCTTGCCTGAGGAGCCTAACAGGCTTTGTGTTGTAGGCTGAACTGTGCCTCTTAAAAAGATATGTTTATGTCTGTATTAGTCCATTTTCATGCTGCTGATAAAGACATACCCAAGACTGGGTAATAATAAAGAAAAAGAGGTCCAGTGGACTCACAGTTCTGCATGGCTGGGGAGGCCTCACAATCATAGCGGAAGGCAAAGGTGAAGCAAAGTCATGTCTTACATGGCAGCAGATGAGGAAATTTGTGCAGGGGAACTCCTTTTTGTAATACCATCAGATATCATAAGACTTACTGTCACGAGAACAACACGGGGAAGACCTGCCCCCGTGATTCAATTACCTCCCACCAGGTCCCTCCCATGACATGTGGGAATTGTGGGAGCTACAATTCAAGATAAGATTTGGGTGGGGATACAGCCAAACCAAGTCAATGTCCTAACACCTAACATAGTACTTATGAATATGACGTTATTTAAAAATAATGTCTTTGCAGATATAATTAGTTAAGATGGGGTCATCGTGCAATGACTGGCATCCATAAGTGAAAACACACACACACACAGAGAGAGAGAGAGAGAGAGACATGCAGAGAGAGAGAGAAAAGACGGAAGCAGAGTTTGGTGTCATGCTTTCACAGCAAAGGGATGCTGAGATTGGTGGCAATCACCAAAAGCTAGGAAAAGGTAAGGAAGGATCATTCCCTGTAGCCTTCGAAGGAAGTGTGGCCCTGTCTATACCTTTAGTTCAGACTTGTAGCCTCCGGAACTGTGAGAGAATGCCACCTGCTTTGTGGTATTTTGTTCTGGCAGCCCTAGGAAATGAGCACACCTAGTATCCCAACCTCCCCTCGAAACATCAGCTGAGGGTCAGTCACCTGACACTGCTGAAAGGGGTCATCCCCATCCTAGGGAACATAGACAGCCACCAACTGTCAACCAGTCACTTCACTTCAAGTCCACATCCAGGCTCAGCCATCCTTTTCTTTGCCAACAATCTTGGAGCAAGATGATGACTTTATTAGTGTAATTGCAGCTAAATTTAGAGGCAGAGAGGAAAGTCATTTTGCAATGAGGGCAGAGTCATACTGGGACATTCAGGGAGCTGATTTTCAAACATTGTGATCATTTTCTATTTCTGAAAAAGACATTGACTAATTTTATAACTAGTAATGACATGATTCTACTCACTTCAGCAGTAAAAGATGAAACAAGGGGCTCAATCAGCATATTTCATAAAGAGATTCATTGACTGCAGGGATAGGAAGGACTGTGGAATCTTAATCCCAACCCTGGATTTGCCTGGAGAACTGCAAACAAAATCAAAGTCATTCTCTCCTCAGAATCTGCAGGATCCAAAACACTCCCTCTCCCAAACTTCCTCTTCCAGGCCTGCTGTCTCCCTCCTCCCTAACAATATTCCTGCAGCAGCTGATTCAGCTCTTACCCCTTTCTGTGGTCTGGATGTTTATGTCTTCCCCAACCACCCAAATCCATATGTTGAAACCTCATCTCTAAGGTGATGGTGTTAAGGGGTAGGGCTTTTGGGAGGTGATTTGTTTATAAAGGTGGAGCTCTCATAAATAGGATTAGTGCCCTTATAAAAGAAACCCAGAGGCATAGTATGGTGGCTCATGCCTATAATCCCAGCACTTTGGGAGGCCAAGGTGGGCAGATTACTTGAGGTCAGGAGTTCAAGACCAGCCTGGCCAACATGGTGAAACCCCCATCTCTACTAAAAATACAAAAATTAGCCAGGTGTGGTGGTAGACACCTGTAATCCTAGCTACTCGGGAGGCTGAGGCAGGAGAATCCCTTGAACCCGGGAGGCGGAGGTTACAGTGAGCTGAGATCACACTACTGAACTCCAGCCTGGGTGACAGAGTGAGACTGTCTCAAAAAAAAAGAAAGAAAGAGAGAGAGAGAGAGAGAGAGAGAGAGAGAGAGAAAGGGAGAAAGGGAGAGAGAGAGAGAGAGAGAAAGAGAAAG
>NC_045448.1:93284321-93322964 GCF_002776525.5 Piliocolobus tephrosceles | reverse complement strand
AGAAAGAAAGAAAGAAAGAAAGAAAGAAAGAAAGAAAGAAAGAAAGAAAGAAAAGAAAAGAAAGAAAGAAAAGAAAGAAAGAAAGAAAGAAAGAAAGAGAGGGAGGGAGGAAGGAAGGAAGGAAGGAAGGAAGGAAGGAAAGAAAGAAAAGAAAGAAAAGAAAGAGACCCAGAGAATGTGTCTGCTACCTTTCATCATGTGAGGACACAGCAAAAAGGCACCATTTATTTGTCATGAAATAGGTCCTCACCAGACACCAAAGCTGCTGGAACCTTGATCTTGGACTTTCCAACCTCCAGAACTGCAAGAAATAAATTTTTGTTGTTTATTAGTCACCCAGCCTAAGGTAGTTTATTATAGCAACCTGAATGCACTAAGATATACCCTCAGTAAAGTCAGGGAAGCCTCCCTCCTCTATAGTCTACCAGTGAGTCAGGATAACTAATTGGAAGCTCTGCTTTTATTAACTTCAGGTGACATTACAGAGCAAGTGAAGGACTCTGTGGGTTCTATCTGCATGCTGATTAAAGTCAGGCTCTGCCCTAAGAACCAGGATGCATGACCTACATTTCCTTTTCCTCTTAGACAAACAGAAGGGAAAAAATTTATAATCAAGATCAAAAGTGAGTCAAAAGACAAATGGACAGGAATTCCACAGAAATGCCTCCCAGGACAAGGCAGTCCCCCTATCTGAGAAACTGCCCAGGGTGTCTTTTCTCTTTTAGCATCCCTGCATGCAACTCTCCCTCTCTGCAAGGTGAGAGACAGTTGTAAGGTGGGCAGAGTCATTTCCTGGTGTCCATTTCTCTCATTTGCTACACTTTTCCAGCAATGGAGTGAAAAATTGCTCTGTTGGCAGCAAGGCTGTCAGGGAGAACTGAGAGTTGAAATGGAAGCCACAACTTTTCAACATGGCTGCTCTAGAACTAACCTATAAATGACACCCATTCAGAACATGAATGTCACAAATCATCTAAGCATAAACTCTCCTAACGTCCACTCACTCACACAACCAGACAAGGGTACTACTGACTCTTCCAGCAACTCTCTAGTTTATAAAATCTGACCCATCCCTCCCAGGATCATCCTATGACTTTCTCTGGTATCAAATGCCCTGTCTGACCCTAACTCCCTCCTGTTAAGATGTTCCCCAGTTCCTCTCTGCTATTGTTTGAATGTGCCCCCAAATGTTCATGTGTTGGAAAATTAATCCCTCTGCACTCATGAATGAATTAATGTTAGCTCTGTCTTCATGAATGGATTAATGGGTTAATGAGGCCTCTGAAGTCATAAATGGATTAATGTCACTATCACAGGAGTGGGTTCGTCATTGAGGGAAGGGCTTTATTATAGAAGTGAGCTCTCTCTGGCTCTCCTGCTGTTGCCCTCTTACCATGTGATGCCCTTCACCATGGTATGATGCAGCAAGAAGGCCTCACGAGATGCCAGTGCCATGTTCTTGAACTTCCCAGCCTCCAGAACCATAAGCTAAACATCTTCTTTATAAGTTACCCAGTCTGTGGTATTCTGTTATAGCAACAGAAAACAGACAAAGACACCACCCCCCCTCCCCATATGCAATCTCTTTTGCTGCAGCAGATAGTAAACCTGATTTTGTTGACTATATGTGGGTTTCTGGTGGTCTTTGACTGAGAGACATCAACTCCCAACTCAAGCAACCAGTGCCCTCAACTGCAATCTCTGATCCACTGGAGTGTGGTGATCAGCTATGAAGTGTTTATTAGGTAGTTGGTGGCTAGTATTAATTAAGATTCCCAAATCTGGAAATAACAAAGGAGTATGGCTTGCTCAGAAGGAACTGTGCAGAGCCATGGAGGACACCTCAGATGTTCATGGTAATGTCACATAAGGGGTGGCAT
Organism: Piliocolobus tephrosceles; assembly: GCF_002776525.5. Classification (NCBI taxonomy): domain Eukaryota; kingdom Metazoa; phylum Chordata; class Mammalia; order Primates; family Cercopithecidae; genus Piliocolobus; species Piliocolobus tephrosceles. The sequence goes on along the minus strand of NC_045448.1, from coordinate 93,321,084 downwards.
GTATGCAGCTGGCTTATGCATAAGGAACCACTAGCTGCATACTTGGCCATTCTCCTTTATTTCTGCCTTTGTCTGGGGAATTCTTGAATTACCTGAGCAGAAGGACACATAACTTCCATCTATGTTGTTTCATGGATAAGGCGTAAATTTTTTTTGTTTGTTTTTGTTTTGTTTTGTTTTGTTTTTAGACAGAGTCTCACTCTGTCCCCCAGTCTGGAGTGCACTGGTGCGATCTCGGCTCACTGCAACCTCTGCCTCCCAGATTCAAGCTATTCTCCTGCCTCAGCCTCACGAGTGACTGGGATTACAGGTGCCCACCACCACACCCACCTAATTTTTGTATTTTTAGTAGAGATGGGGTTTCACCATATTGGCCAGGCTGGTCTTGAACTCCTGAGCTCAGGTGATCCACCCGCTTTGGCCTCCCAAAGTACTGGGATTACAGGCGTTACAGGTGTGAGCCACCACGCCCAGCCTTAAACGTTTTTTAAAATCCTATTTATTCTCTTTCACTTAAAGGTCACCATTTTTCATATCATTGGATAGAAAAAAGCAGCATGCATTTAAATGTTTTAAATTTTAATGATTTAATGAATATTGAGCAAGTGCCTTTTATGTGCTTGATCCTTGCAGAGAATACAGCTTTGGACGGGGCAGGTACACTAAATGCCCTTCCACGGCTTCCAGAATGTCAGGGAGGACAATTTGAGACAAGGAGTGTGCGGGTTGCTGAGATCAAAGGGCGAGATGGACTCTTGCCTGATGCACTAAGGTTGCCTCTGAAAACAGAGGAAATGTGAGTGAGGCCTCTGAGGTAGGAGGCAGGGCCCAGTTACTGCTGTCCTGAATCTCTTTACAATCCTGTGATTTGACCTGGAGAGTTCTGAACAACAGACCCTTGCCCATTCATGGGTGGGCCCAGAAGGCTGTTTCATGGACCATCATGCAGCTCCCACACCGCAGCCTTGTCACAGGTCCTTGCCAAGATTTAACAGAAACAATACAAACGCCATAAACCCCAGCAGTGTCTTCCCAGGTGGAGATCTCCCAAGTCTCCCATTTGTTCCAGGGTACCCTGTTCCCTGCCTTGCTGTTCCAGCTCCTTGGCAGAAGGCCTGCACATCCTATTTTAAAAGTCAAGGGTGTTTTTTCTCTTCTTTTTATTCCCCCCGGTTCAGATTTAGGTGTAGGACACATCCCAAAGAACAGAGCCCTCCAGAACTCCAGGCAATCCAGAGTGGCAGGAGCCAGGGAAGGTTGGGCAGGTTTCTGTTTCCTGAGGGACCACTCACATCATCTCCCCAACTTAGGGAGAACATAGAATCCTTCACAGCTGCACAAGGACGGGCATTCAGTCTCTGAGATAATAAGGAATTCACAGCAACCAGGCTTTCCTCCTTCATGGACTGAAATGACTGTTTTATGTGTATTTGGCTGAAATAAGGAGCATTTCTGTTGGTTCCGGGTTTACCTAACTGAGTTCAGCTACATGAGGAAGTTTAAATTGGCTTACAGTCTGTGGGCATATGGGAGACTGAAAAGAGCTGGTGTGTCAGCAGATATGGGGCTGAATCACAAATTCATTCAGGAAGTCCAAGAGTAAAGTCTAGTTTATATTATTATGTAACAAATATACCTGCCAAGCAACACATCCAGGCAAATACATTTGAAGTATTTTTATGTAGGATACAGCTGGGATACAAAGCTTGTATTTATTTAAGACTTATGGGAATGGTAAATAAGACCACTTCTGTGGAATCTCTTTAAAAGGTAGTTTAAAAATTTGGAGCATGGAGTAAAGGTCCCAAATTCTTATGAACTAGGAGCTTCCTGCTAACAGCCATGTGCACTTTATCTGTCAATTGTTTACCGTCTCATTCCTCTGAGTGCAGTTGCGTTCCCCAGGAAGATGAGTCCCTGGACATGCCAGGCAGGGAAGGGGATTTTGAAATAAAAGTACTAGAAGATGGCATGTTCAATTTTCATACCAGTCATAAATACATATATAGTTTATTTATATATACTTCTACTTATATATACATACATAGATATGAAATATATTTAGAAATATATATATTTTAAAGTGCAGGGTTTTTTTTTTAAAGGTATTGTGATGTCAAACCATACTTAAAAGTGAGTTAAGGTTTCTACCTCTGGAATAGCAGAGTAAGAATCTTCAAAAATCCACTCCTCTATGAAAGACATAAAAACACTGTGAAAACAGTCAAAAATCAACTTTTTCTGAATTTGGAAATTAACTGAAGGCTAGCAACAATTTGAAGATAATTTATTCAAGTAAAACAGCTGAATCTTGGTGAAATGCCTGTGGCATTTTAACTTCTCTCATGTCATTCTCCTCTCCCCAGCTCCACAGAACAAGCCTTGAAGCCTAAAAGGCCTGCAACCTTAACAGCTATGAAAACTAGTACCTACTAGTCACTGGAGTGAGTAGAACAAGTTTGGAGCTCCTCAAAAACTCCACCCCTCCCCCCACCTCCCAAAACTCACTATTTGATCTCACAGCTTACTGAAAATCTACCTTCTCAGGGCTTAGACTCAAGAGCTCACTCTGTATGAACAACCTTACCATTTGTCAAAAACAATCAGTAGCAATTGTTTAATATTGCAGCTGGAGGTGTTGTTACCTCCAGAGCCAACAAGAGGCTGATCAAAACAAAACAAAACAAAAACAAAAAACAAACAAACAAAAAACTGGGAAACGAAATATCTGTAGGGGGCTTTGAAAAGTTCTGATACATCCCTGGGAATCTAGAAGACCATGCAAGTGCAGGGATGAGAACATGCCCAAGAAAGACCTGAAAGGGTCCTAAGTTCTCATGTCAGGCCAGCCTGAGGTATTCCTCATGCAGGAAGTAAAGCCTAAGGCAGAGTTGTAAATTCTCAGCCAGAATATTGAAGGTATGTTCCAACTCACACACAGAGTTCCTCTATGAAGACTAGAAGACTCATATGTTCCAGGTATTTGAGAAAATCTCTGCCCAGTCATGGGCTGTCTATTAAGCTAACTGAGTGCTGACTTTAAGATCCATATACAATAAAAAAATACAAACTTTACACAATTAGTTCAGGAAAAACACTAAACAAACAGCAATGACAATAAGCAGAAAAAAAGTAAACCCTGGATGCAGTAGTATGATTTACAAAGTTGACAAATTATATTGTTTAAAATGTCCAATTTTCAATAAAATGTTATGAACTTACCAAACAAAGGGGGCTCAAAGAAGTATGCTCCCATGCATAAACAGTCAATACACACTATCCTTGAGGAAGCTCAGAGCTTATGTATTAGTCTGTTTTCATGCTGCTGATAAAGACATACCTGAGACTGGGAAGAACAAGATGTTTAATTGGACTTACAGTTCCACATGGCTGGGGAGGCCTCAGAATCATAGCAGGAGGCAAAATGCACTTCTTACATGGCAGTGGCAAGAGAAAATGAGGATGATGCAAAAGCGAAAACCCCTGATAAAACCATCAGATCTCCTGAGACTTATTCACTACCACGAGAACAGTATGGGGGAAACTGCCCCACGATTCAAATTATCTCCCACCAGGTCCCTCCCATAACACGTGGGAATTATGGGAGTACAATTTAAGATGAGATTTGGGTAAGGATACAGCCAAACCATATCAGCTTACTAGAGAAAGACTTTAAATCAGCTATTATAAATATTTTCAAAAAAACTAAAGAAAAACCATGTCTAAAGGAAAGTATGAGGTTGTCTCATCAAGTAGAGAATATTGATAAAGAGATAGAAACTATTTTAAAAGAACCAAATAGAAATATTAAATTGAAAAGTATAACTGAAATAACAAACTCACAAGAAGGATCAAGAGACAATTTGAGCAGGCAGAAGAAAGAATCAGTGAATTTAAACATGGGTCATTGATATTGTCCAGCTTGAGGAACAAAAAAGAAAAAAGAAAGAAAAATTATCTGAGCCTTAGATATTTGTGAGGTCACCATCAAGCATATCAATATATGTATAATGATCATCTCAGAAGGAGAAGAGAGTAAGAAAAGACAGAAAGGGTATTTGAATAAATAAGGCAGGAAACTCCCCAAATCTGATGAAAAACACTAATATGCACATCCAAGAAGCTAAAAGAATTCCAAGCAGGATACAGACAAAAAGATCCACACTTAGACCCATCATGATCAAACTGTTGAAAGTCAAAAAGAATTTTTTTCTATTATACTTTAAGTTCTAGAGTACATGTGCACAATGTGCAGGTTTGTTACATATGTATACATGTGCCATGTTGGTGTGCTACACCCATTAACTCGTTATTTACATTTACATTACAGGGATATTGCTATCCCTGCCCCCCCCACAATAGGCCCCAGTGTATGATGTTCCCCTTCCTGTGTCCAAGTGATCTCATTGTTCAATTCTCACCAATGGTGAGAACATGCAGTGTTTGGTTTTCTGCTCTTGCGATAGTTTGCTCAGAATGATGGTTTCCAGCTGCATCCATGTCCCTACAAAGGACACGAACTCATCCTTTTTTATGGTTGCATAGTATTCCATGGTGTATATGTGCCACAGTTTCTTAATCCAGTCTGTCACTGATGGACATTTGGGTTGATTCCAAGTCTTTGCTATTGTGAATAGTGCTACAATAAACATACATGTGCATGTGTCTTTATAGCAGCATGATTTATAATCCTTTGGGTATATACCCAGTAATGGGATGGCTGGGTCAAATGGTATTTCTAGTTCTAGATCCTTGAGGAATCGCCACACTGTTTTCCACAACGGTTTACAGTCCCACCAACAGTGTAAAAGTGTTTCTATTTCTCCACATCCTCTCCAGCACCTGTTGTTTCCTGATTTTTTTAATGATTGCCATTCTAACTGGTGTGAGATGGTACCTCATTGTGGTTTTGATTTGCATTTCTCTGATGGCCAGTGATGATGAGCATTTTTTCATGTGTCTGTTGGCTGTATGAATGTCTTCTTTTGAGAAGTGTCTGTTCATATCCTTTGCCCACTTTTTGATGGGGTTGTTTTTTTCTTGTAAATTTGTTTGAGTTCTTTGTAGGTTCTGGATATCAGCCCTTTGTCAGATGAGTAGATTGCCAAAATTTTCTCCCATTCTGTAGGTTGCCTGTTCACTCTGATGGTAGTTTCTTTTGCTGTGCAGAAGCTCTTTAGTTTAATTAGATCCCATTTGTCAATTTTGGCTTTTGTTGCCATTGCTTTTGGTGTTTTAGACGTGAAGTCCTTGCCCATGCCTATGTCCTGAATGGTATTACCTAGGTTTACTTCTAGGGTTTTTACGATTTTAGGTCTAACATTTAAGTCTCTAATCCATCTTGAATTAATTTTCGTATAAGGAGTAAGGAAAGGATCCAGTTTCAGCTTTCTACTTATGGCTAGCCAATTTTCCCAGCACCATTTTTTAAATAGGGAATCCTTTCCCCCCATTTCTTGTTTTTGTCAGGTTTGTCAAAGATCAGATGACTGTAGATGTGTTGTATTATTTCTGAGGCTCTGTTCTGTTTCATTGGTCTATATCTCTGTTTTGGTACCAGTACCATGCTGTTTTGGTTACTGTAGACTTGTAGTATAGTTTGAAGTCAGGTAGTGTGATGCCTCCACTTTGTTCTTTTGGCTTAGGATTGTCTTGGCAATGTGGGGTCTTTTTTGGTTCCATATGAACGTTAAAGCAGTTTTTTCCAATTCTGTGAAGAAAGTCATTGGTAGCTTAATGGGGATGGCATTGAATCTATAAGTTACCTTGGGCAGTATGGCCATTTTCACAATATTGATTCTTCCTATCCATAAGCATGGTATGTTCTTCCATTTGTTTCAAAAAGAATTTTTAAACCAGTAAGAGACAAGCCCTCAAGTATAAGGGAGCCTCAATAAGAGTAACAGGTTACTTCTCATCAGAAACTATGGAAGCCAGAAGACAGTGGGAGGACATATTCAAAGAGATCAAAGAAAAAAAGCTGTTGACCAAGAATTCAATATCAGCCAAACTCTTCTTCAAGAAAAGAGAAACTTAGGCATTCTCAAATACAGAAAAATTGCGAAAAGGTATTGTTAGCACACATACCCCATAAGAAATATTAAAGGGAGTCCGTTAGGCTGATACAAAAGGACACTAGAGAGTAACTTGAATTCACACAAAGAAATAAAGAACACCAATAAAGGAAATTATGTAAGTAAATATAAAAAAAAATTTTTTGTTTATAACACTGTTAAATTTTACCTGATTTAAATGACAACTGCATAAAGCAACAATTATACAACTGTGTTGATGAGTTTATAATGTATACAAATTTAATTGGTATAAATAAATTAGTACAAAGGAAGGAAAAGGGAAAAAAGCCATATTGGAACAGGTTTCCATTGTCTACTACAGAAATTAAGTTGGTGTCAATCTGAACTAGATTGTTTTACATTGTTAATTATAATCCCTGGGGCAATCATTAACAAAATAACTCAAATGGCTATAGTAAAAGAAATATCAAAGGAATTAAAATAATAGCCTAGAAAATACATATTTAACACAAAAGAAGCCATTCATAGAGGAATAGAGAAACAAAAAGGACATAAGACATTCAGAAAACCAGTTAACAAAATGTCAGACATAAAATTCTAGCTAACCAGCAATTATATTAAGTGTATTTGGACTGTTACATATGCATACATTTTATATATGTATGGAGTAATTACTAAAAAAACTACACAAAGAGATGCACTCCAAAATACTATAGATAAATAAAAATGGAATTCTAAAAAATGTTCAAGTAACTCACAGGAAAGCAGGAAAAGAAAAAAAGAACAAAAAACAAAGAAGAAAATAATAAAATGGCAAATTTAAGTCTTGACATATCAATAATTACATTAAATGTAAATAATAGTCTAAATACACCAATTAAATCAGTTGCTTATATTTGTGTGGACCTATTTCTGGAATCTCTCATCCATTAAGTTGATACGTTTGTCTATCACTTCACCAGTGTCACGCTATCTTCATTACTATAGCTTATAGTAATCTTTAAAATCAGCTAGCATGAGTCTTCAAATTTTATTCTTTTAAAAAATATGTTTGGACTATTCTACTCCCTCTGCCTTTCCATATAAATTTTAGAATGAGTTTGTCTATATGTACAAAGAAATTATTTTGGGATTTTTATGAGAGTTGTGTTAAATCTAAATTAATTTGGAGAGAATTGACATCTTCCTAATGTTGAGACAGTGTAGAATTTGTGGTGTTTTTTTATAGATATTGGTAGAAGTTGTCAGTGAAACTATCTGAATCTGGAGATTTCTTTTGTATAAAATTTAAACTATGACTTCAATGTCTTCAGTAGTTACAAGGACTAATTCAGGTTATCTACTTCCTCTTATGTGGGTTTAGTAATTTGTGATTTTTAGAGGAGTTGGTGTATTTCATCTATAATCTCAAATTTGTGTGCATATAGCTGTTTGTAGTATTCTCTTATCTCTTTCATTTCTTGCAGGATTGCTGGTACTATTCCCATTTTTATTCCTAACATTGGTATTTTTTGTCATCTCTCTTTTGCTCCTTATCAGTTTGCCTAAAAGTTTACCAATTTTACTGACCTTTACAAAGAACTTGGTTTAACCGACTTTTTACAATTGATTTTAACTTACAAAGCTTTTGGTTTCATTGATTTTCTTTTTTTTTTTTTTTTTTTTTTGAGACGGAGTCTCGCTCTACTGCCCAGGCTGGAGTGCAGTGGCTGGATCTCAACTCACTGCAAGCTCCGCCTCCTAGGTTTATGCCATTCTCCTGCCTCAGCCTCCCAAGTAGCTGGGACTACAGGCGCCCGCCAAATCGCCCGGCTAGTTTTTTGTATTTTTTAGTAGAGACGGGGTTTCACCGTGTTAGCCAGGATGGTCTCGATCTCCTGACCTCATGATCCGCCCGTCTCGGCCTCCCAAAGTGCTGGGATTACAGGCTTGAGCCACCGCACCCAGCCTATTTTTCTGTTTACAGTTTCATTGATCTCTATGGTTGTCTTCACTTCATTCATTTTGCTTTGGATTTATTTTGCTATACTTTTTCTAGCTCTAATCCATTTTAGATTATTTACTTGAGATTACTGGGTTCGAGCAATTCTTGTGCCTCAGCCTCCCAAGTAGCTGGAACTATAGATGTACACCACCACAGCTAATTTTTATAGAGACCAGGTTTTGCCATGTTGGCAGGCTGGTCTCAAACTCCTGGGCTCAAGCAATCTATCTGCCCTTGACCTCTCAAAGTGCTGAGATTACAGGTGTGAGCCACTGTGTCTGGGCTTCTATTATCTTTCCTATTGACTGTTTTTTTTGGGACAAGATCTCACCCTGTTTCCTAGGCTGGAGTACAGTGGCACAGTCACGACTCACTTCAGCCTCAACCTCTCAGGCTCAAGTGATCCTCCCACCTCAGCCTCCCAAGTAGCTGGAACCACAGGTGCACACAACCATGACTGGTGGATTAAAAAAAAATTGTAAAGATGGGGTCTCACTCTGTTTCCCAGGCTGGTCTCAAACTCTTGGGCTTAAGTGATCCTTTTGCCTTGGCCTCCCAAGGTCCTGCGATTACAGGCGTGAGTCACTGTGCTCAGCCTTCTTACTGATTTTTAATCTAATTCCATTATGTACAGAGAATACACTTTGAATTATTTCAATACTTTTAAATTTGTTAAGTTTTATTTTACGACCCAAGATATGGTTTATCTTGGTCAATGCTCCATGAGCACTTGCAAAGAATGTGTATTTGGCCAGGCAAGGTGGCTCATGCCTGTAATCCCAGTACTTTGGGAGGCAGAGGTAGGTGGATCACCTGAGGTCAGGAATTCGAGACCAGCCTGGCCAACATGGCAAAACCCTGTCTCTACTAAAAACACAAAAATTAGCCGGGTGTGGTGGCAGGCACCTGTAATGCCAGCTAGTTGGGAGGCTGAAGCAGGAGAATTGCTTGAACCCAGGAGGCAGAGGTTGTATTGAGTGCAGATTGCACCACTGCACTCCAGCCAGGGTGACAGAGAGACTCTATCTCAAAAAAAAAAAAAAAAAAAAAAAAAAAAAAAAAAAAAAAAAAAAGAATGTGTATTCTACTCTTGTTTGAGGAATATTCAATAAATGTCAATTAGACCAAGTTAACTGATAGTGTTGCTCAGTTCTTCTATATATTTGTTCTGTCTACTAGTTATATGGATTACTGAGAAAAACGAGTGTTGAAGTTACCAAATATAATTGTAAATTTGTCTATTTCTTGCCTCAGTTCTACCAGTTTTTGCTTCATATTCTGATTCACGGTTTTTCGATGTGTACATATTTTGGATTGTAGTGTCATAACAAGTCACCCCTTTTGTTATTATGCAGTGACTCTATCTTTTGAAATTATCTTTGCTCTGGAGTCTATTTTATTATTAATATAGCCTCTCCATCTTTCTTTAGTTTGATGTTTGCATGTTGTATTTTTTCCCATCCTTTTACTTTTCACCAAAGTGACTTTATTGTAGACAGCATATAGTTGGGTCATTTAAAAAAAAATCTTTTCGACAATCTTTTTCTGTAAAGGCAGAAAGTAAATATTTTGGGCTTTGCAAGCCATACATCCTGTGTAGCAATTACTAAAGTCTGTTGTATTGGGAAAGCAGCCATAGACAACATGTAAACAAATGGGCATAGTTGTGTTCCAATAAAACTTTATTTACAAAAACACATAGTGGACTGGGCTGAACGTGGTGGCTCACGCCAGTAATCCCAGCACTTTGGGAGGCTGAGGCAGGAGGATCCCCTGAGGTCAAGATTTCAAGACCAGCCTGGCCAACATGGTGAAATCCCCGTCTCTACTAAAAATACAAAAATTAGCCGGGCATGGTGGCAGGAACCTGTAATCTCAGCTACTTTGGAAGCAAAGGCAGGAGAATAGCTTGAATCTTGGAGGCAGAGGTTGCAGTGTGTTGAGATCGCACCATTGCATTCCACACATAGTGGACTGGATTTGGCTTTTGAAGTTTAGACCATTTACATGTAACTGAGTTATTATGTCTGAATTTAGGTCTATGTTTTATTGTTGGTACTCTGTTTGATCCCTCCACTTCTTCATTCTTGTTTTACTGGCCATTTCTGTTTGGTATTCTTTGCTGAGTCCTCCTTATTTATGACTCTTAATTATGGAGTATCCTATGGTTCAGTACTGGATTACTATTCTCTTTTTATGTCCACTCACTTTCCAGATAATCTTATACAGTCTGATAGTTTTTAGTATTATCTGCATGCTGAAACTCCAAAATTTATATTTCCAGGCAAAAATTCTTGAAACAAATCATATCTTAAAAGTGACAACTTCAAATTCCTCTGACATTTAGGAATCATTTCATTTGTAATAACATAAATATATTTCTAGTCCAAAGGACCCAAATTAACCCTCTGGACCTATCTTGAATGAATGGCTGATTTCAGAAAAAGGTGATGATGATATGGCATTTGATTTGGACAATCCACCTCCTCCCCAAGATCCCTTTTGGTTCCCTTAAAAATGCATATTAGACAACTTCCATTGTATTGTCCCTTAAATTTTTCAGTGTATTTACATCCATTACCTCAAATCAAAATCATAATGTAGGCATGACAAATTTTATTTTTAGCTCATGTTCCAGATGAAGAAACTAGGTTTCAGGAAGATTAACTGCCAAATGGCACACAGCTTAAAAATGGAGAAAATGGGATTCAAACACAAGCCAATAATGAAAACAGGGTGCTTTTTCTCCTGAAACAGGCTACCTTACCCCCTTTATCTGTACCTCCGGCTGCTTGTCTGAAGGTGTTTTAGTATGAAGAGTGCTTCAGAACTTCTGAGTTTGACAGACATGGGTTCAAATACCAGCTCAATCATTTGCTGAATTACCCTGGGAAAAACTCAACCATGTTAGCTTTCTGGTGTGAAATGGCAATGACATCGTCTACCTCATAGGCTTACTTTGACAATTAGAAGTAATAAAGAAATATGCCATAAACTTAGGGAATGAAGAAATAATTTAATGGGCCACAGAGCATGGCATCCCCAGAGTGAGAAAGGGGAGACAGAGACGCAGTGTGTCAGAACATGACTACATTGAGAATGTCAACATGAGAGGGTAATCAAGCACGGGCTATCACCAGAGCCTGAGCAGGGTGAGGATAATGGAGTCAGACAAAAAGTGAAGTCACAAAAGGAAGACAGCAATCTGACCCAGAATGCAGGAACCCCACATAGGGAAGACAGGTGTCTTCACAGGATGGCCGCCTGACACAGTGAGAGAGCCCAAGCAGAGTGAGGAGGCCATCTGCTTAGAAGAGTGGCCCAAAAAAGGGTGTCAGAGCCAAAAGAGGGTGAAGAGGACATCTGCACAGGTCAGCGTGGCCTGGGATGTTGGAGGATGAGGGTGAAGTAGGATTAAAGGTGGAATCTATACCAAGTGGAGCCGGAGCACCAAGTGGAATGAGAGATGTTTGTGTGGGGAGTGGTGATGCTGGAAGCCCAGCACAGGGTGTCTGAGCCTGGGGAGGACACACGGTGTCTGAGGCTAGGCAGGGTAAGGAGGGAATTTGTGCAAGATACAGGGCACTGAATTCTGAAAGGGATGGGGAGGAATCCACATTGATGATGGCAATCTGACATAAGGTGTTGGAGCCCAAGCAGAGTGAGGGCAGTGTCTTTACGTGAGGTGGAGAATGTGGTGGCAGGGACATGGCTCGGTATACCTGAAGCCCAGAAGAGTATCAGAGTCTGATCCTTCACTCAGAGATGGGGTAGCAGTGGGTAGCTGCAGTGGCGATGGAGCTCATAATCAATTAAATGAATATGTGTATTAAAGATATTGGGATCCAGAATTTTCGCTGTTGAAGAAGGTTGTTAAAATTAAGGAAAGGTAGGGCCGGGCGTGGTAGCTCACGCCTGTAATCCCAGCACTTTGGGAGGCTGAGGCGAGCAGAGGTCAGGAGACGAGGTCAGGAGATCGAGACCATCCTGGCTAACACAGTGAAATCCCATCTCTACTAAAAACACAAAAAATTAGCCGGGTGTGGTGGCAGGCACCTGTAGTCCTAGCTACTCAGGAGGCTGAGGCAGAGAATGGCATGAACCCGGGAGGCGGAGCTTGCAGTGAGCCAAGATGGCACCACTGCACTCCAGCCTGGGCAACAGAATGAGACTCTGTCTAAAAAAAAAAAGGAAAGGTAATAGGCTGGGCACAGTGTCTCATACCTGTAACCCCAGCACTTTGGGAGGCCAAGAGAGGTGGATCACCTGATCTCAGGAGTTCGAGACCAGCTTGGCCAAGATGGCAAAACCCTGTCTCTACTGAAAATACAAAAATTAGCCAGGCATGGTGGCATGTGCCTGTAATCCCAGCTACTCGGGACACTGAGGCAGAAGAATTGCTTGAACCCAGGAGGAAGAGGTTGCAGTGAGCTGAGAGCATGCCACTGCACTCCAGCCTGCATGACAGAATGAGACGGTCTCAAAAAAAAAAAAAAAAAAAAAACGTAAGGAGAGGTAGAAAATTGGACTGGAATTCGAGATGCTGGTGTGAAATCATGGTTTCCAATATATGTTGAAATATAGATGTAAATGTGTGTACATTTATACACACATACAATACACATATTCCCTAGTTGTGTCTTAAGAAGGCACTAGATGCAGCGACATTCAGTAGTAATGAGCACATCTAGCAACCAGATACTGGTTTGCAAATACTATTCTCAACTAAAAGGAATCTGGGCTGCTTGGAGAAATGGCTGATCTGAGGGCTATGGTGGGAAGATACAAAATAAGCCTGGAGCACCTCTTCCAAGCTCATTCAGGTTGCTGGTAGATTAAGTGGCTGAAAAGACTGAAATCTCCACTTCTTGTCATCTGAGGGTTGCTCTCTGCTACTAGCGGCTGTCCACAAGTTCTAGATACATGGCAGTTTACTTCTTCAAGGCTAATAGCAGAATCTCTCTGATGCTTCCTATCTTTGACTTCAGAAAGGGCCCAGTCTCTTTAAAAGGCTTACTTGATTCATCGAGGTCTACCCATGATAACCTCCCCCACTTTTTTTTAGACTCTGAATCAACTGATTTGAGATCTTAATTGCATCAAATGTCAAATCTTCATATTTGCCATATAATAAAAATCACGGGAGTGAAATCCATCATATTCATAATAATGCCCACGTTCAGGGCAGGGATTATGTAGGTCATGTACACCAGAAAAGAGGAATCTTGGGAGCCATCTTAGAACTCTGCCTACAGAGAGGAGGAGGGGGCAGAGAACCACTCTTTTTCATTGAAAAAACCTTCATTATGCTTTTATAATTCATTAATCCATAATAAACTCCATAACAAACTTTATTTCACAGTAAACTTTTATTTAACTATGTACAACTTCAGTTAAAAATTTTATATATATATATATATATATTTTTTTTTTTTTTTTCTTTTTTTTTGAGACGGAGTCTTGCTTTGTCACCCGGGCTGGAGTGCAGTGGCCGGATCTCGGCTCACTGCAAGCTCCGCCTCCTGGGTTTATGCCATTCTCCTGCCTCAGCCTCCCGAGTAGCTGGAACTACAGGCGCCCGCCACCACGCCCGGCTAGTTTTTTGTATTTTTTTTAGTAGAGACGGGGTTTCACAGTGTTAGCCAGGATGGTCTCGATCTCCTGACCTCGTGATCCGCCCGTCTCGGCCTCCCAAAGTGCTGGGATTACAGGCTTGAGCCACCGCGCCTGGCAAAAATTATATTTAATAAGAATCTAAATGTCACTGAATCAATAAGATTCACCATTTCTTATGTATCACCAAGAAAGCAATAACCTGCTAATTAAAATGTGAGTCTATCAATTGTAAAATATATTCCAGTTTCAGAGATGTTAAATAATGTAGTTCAGAATAATATATAGTAACTAAAAACAGGTCTTTTTTTGTTTTTTCATGCCTCCAAGCCAAGTCTGAATTTCTTAGTTTATTTTTAAATAATGTAAATGAGTGTTACAAATTTCTCAGGAATCAACAGCACTTTTAAGATGAGTTGGGCATCTTGTCCCTCCCTACCCAAACATATACATTCTCCCCTTTCCTCTTAACCCCTCTAAATATATCTATTCTTTCTAGTTTTCTGTTCCTTGTTATGAAAATAGCCCTTCCCATCTTAATTTCTCTTCATTTCTTAGTCCATTTGGGCTATTGTAACAAAAATACCATAGACTTCAACAACACTTATTCCTCACAGTTCTAGAGACTGGGGGAGGTCAAGGTCAAGGTGCTGGTAGAGTCAGTGTCTGGTGAGGGCCTGTGTCCTGCTTTGTAGACAGCCATTTTCTTGCTGTGTCCTCACATGGTGGAAAAGGGAGACAGCTCCCCAGGGCCTCTTTTATAAGGGCACTAATCCCATTCATGAGGGGCTCCACCCTCAAAACCCAATCACCTCCCAAAGGCCCTACCTCCTAATAGTCCTAGGAGTTAGAATTTCACCACATGAATTTCGGGGGATGCATACATTCAGTGTATAACACTTCCTTACACCTGTTTCTTAATGTGTGCTCTTTGCAGGAGCTGAATACAATGAATGTAGTTTTTGGTGAAGAGGTTGGTGAGGGGAAGAAACATGGAGTTTGGGAAGAAGAATGTAGGTTTGCTTCTTGGTTCACATTTATTAGTTTCCCTTTGGCTGCAGGTAGCACAGTAGACGACCCAAATCAAAATGGCTTGAACAATAATGAAAATATATTATTTCAGGTGGTATGACATGAAATCTGAAGGTGGGGTCTCTCTAAGACTGGTTAACTCCATGGCTCAGCTGTTATCAAGGATCCAGCTTCTTCCCAACTTTCCTCTCTCTTATCTTCAGCTAGCACCCCTTGAAATCTTAAGACAGCTGCCTCCGTTCTGGTGTCATAATCCCTATTGTAAGATTGTAATAGAGACTAAAAATAGATTTAAAATGCATAGACACAATCCTAGCGTTCAGCAGGTGCACAACCTGAGATATTCTGATCTCACCAAACTCCAAATGTGGTATCTGTGCTTCTAATTGGCAGGAAGAGCCCCATGCTCATTAGGCACATCACCAAATCACCTAGTATTTTGACTTCAGCAAGCACAACTCAGAAGAAATCCCCCCCCCCGCCTTTTTTTTTTTTTTAAAGAAACAAGGCTCTGTCGCCCAGGCTGGAGTGCAGTGGCACAATCAGAACTCACTGCAACCTTGAATTCATGGGCTCCAGTGATCCTCCTGCCTCAGACTCCTAAGTAGCTGAGACTCAAGATGTGCACCTCCATGCCTGGTTAATTTTAAAATTTTCTGTAAAGATGATGGGATCTTGCTATGTTGCCAAGGCTGGTCTCAAACTCTTGGACTCAAGTGATCCTCCTGCCTTGGCTTCCCAGAGTGCTAAGATTAAAGGTATGAGCCATGCACCCGGCCTGAAGAAATCCTTGCATGTAAGACTCCCAATGGTTATGCTTATAAGAAACTAGTCAGTGAACTGAGACAATTATGCTGAAAGTCAGGAAACCTATTAAAACAGGGGACAGTCATTTAACATCTCTGGGTCTGAATTCCTGAAGTTCTACGATTGGATCAAGTCAAAACACCAAAAGGCTACATACCTGACCTATATTATCTCACCAACAGATAAAAACTGAATTCTGCCCGGGCACGGTGGCTCATGCCTGTAATTCCAGCACTTTGGGAGGCCAAGGTGGGCAGCTCATGAGGTCAGGAGATCGAGACCATCCTGGCTAACATGGTGAAACCCCGTCTCTACTAAAAATACAAAAAATTAGCTAGGCATGGTGGCACATGCCTGTAGTCCCAGCTACTTGGGAGGCTGAGGCAGGAGAATCGCTTGAAGCCGGGAGGCGGAGGTTACAGTGAGCCGAGATCGTACCACTGCACTCCAGCCTGGGCAACAAAGTGAGACTGTCAAAAAAAAAAAAAAAAAAAAAAAATTGAGTTCTACTATTATGTGGCTTTTAGTAACTGATCATAAAAAGACCCATATGAAACCTATCACACAGAATTTTATAAATCAGAATTCTGTCCATTCTATTCTGTGATGTCCATAATGAAGACCCACATAAGAATTGTTTTTATGAAATTAAGAGAGGTTTTGCCTCCTGCCTCCTTTCTGATATTGAGAGGTAAGTAGTTGATCACTTTATCCTGTTTGCTTTGGCTTTAAAGACGGTCAGGGATAAATTTAATAGAGCCATGATAACCATGCTGGCCAAATAAATCTGTGCAGATTTTTCCCATATAATTTTCTTGCTTTATTTCTCCTGGTTTGAATTTTTTAGACTATGGTTTTATTATATATCTATATAATATATACACACACACACACATATATTATATATTATATATGCTTGGAGCGGCATCAAGGGTCAGTGAGATTTACTTCACAGGAGGAAACCAAGGGGAGCAGAGGGAAGTAGGAAGCCCGGCTTGGTATGGCTACAATGGCTAGGTGATAGAGTACTTTGCACAAATGGCTCTTGGGACGAATGGCTCTTGGTTCAGGGAACGACACAGTGAGGGCATGGCTGAAGCAGTATACTTGGAAATCTGCTCTGAGGAACCAGAGCAAACTGTACAGAGGAAAGGGGAGAATGGAGCAATTGGCTGTGAGGTGCTGCCATAACCCAGGTAGGAGAGACCCACAGGCTAGCAGCTGCTTTGACAACACAGGAATCTCTCTCTCCTAACTTGATTCAACACAAGTTAAGATATTTCACTGACACAGGTATGCTTGTTTCTTAAAACAATTATTTGAAAAATAAGAGGTTTTTAACCTACTCTATTTGATTTCTGAGTCCCTCAAATCTCTGCTGTGTCTTTTAAGTCTACAAGTGAGATGGGTGCTGCCTCAGAAATATAAGAATTGTTTTTTTCCTTATATATAAACTTTATATATAAAATCTATACTTCATAAGTATCAAACTATACATGAGGTAATATTAGGAAATAAACTGCTCGACTATAGAAGATTAATTACAAGTATTGACAAGGCTCATGAAAATTAAAAATTAAGTATTCCTATTTACTCCCTTTCTATGCAATGAATTGCATTATCCACCTTATAAGGTTGTTATGAGACTTAAATAAGAAGTGCCTTGCCCTCCTCCCGAGCCACAGCTGGGAAGTGAACCAATCAACCTGGGCAGACAGCAAAAGGGCACTGAGAGATGACTTGCTCTACATTCTTCAGTTTCCTGCTTCTAAGGGTCTAGGATTTACCCTTGTTTCCTGCTTTCTTTGGTCTTGTCTGATAAACCTTTGCTTGGAGTATATGCAATTCCCTTTCTTGCTTTAGTGGGATTAGATAACAATGAAAATAACTTTGATTCCTATTTTCAAATAGGACTTGGCTAAGAAGTATCACTAGCTTTGGTGTACTCTGTATGTCCAGTAAGTTGGTAATAGTATTACTTTTCCCAGCAATAAAACAATATAATGACGAGTTTCCATTTCATGGTATTTGTCCAATAATAATAATATTACTATATAAAACTGCATATTTAGAATCTCATTATTATTGGTACTTGGAACATTTTGTATTTGAATCTTGTGTTAATGATACCATCACACTCCTAAAGTTTGTAATTTACACAAGTGTATAATCTGACTACAGTTTATAAACCAATGAGAAAGATAAATATTCTTGTATTTTAACAACAGAAAAGTTAGGAACTCCAAATTTAGAAATGGTATAGTAAGAGATGTTGTTTCACTTTATTTATAATAGTAAGAAACTGGAAATAAATGTCTAACAATAGGAAACTGGTTTAAAAAAATCATAGAACCATAATTTAAGCCCTAAAACGAAATTGTGAACAACCATTAAAAATATGTTGTGAAACTATTTAACGTCATAAAGAGAACCAACTCTGTTTTTATGTTCTGTCTACCAAGGTCTTCTGAGCAGTTCTCTCTCCTCAAACCTCCTCTACCTCTTCACCCACCCTCACTCAGCCTAACCTTGCGTCCTATTTTATTAAGGAAATCCAATCAATCAGAAGAGTTTTCTACAATTTACTATCATATTTACCCATCAACCAGCATCTCTGCCATATATGCTCCTCTCCTATTCCAATGGCTGGAATGTCTCAGTGTAAGACCAAGCCCTTCACTTGTACGTTAGATCCCAGCTCTCTGTCCCATCCATTATGGAAGCTGCACATCACCCCAGTCACACAAGAGGGCACTCTGAATGAGGAATCTTGTAAACTACTCCAAATCACCAGTCTTGAACAGTCTTGAACAGGCATGGGTGTTAAGTACTCTTCATCTGTACAATGCAACCTACAGAAGAAAACAGAGAACAAAAACACATCAGCTCATGAAAATTACCAGCTTAGCCACCCTTACTCCCAGCTCTCACCTCCCAAAACAACAACAAAAAACATATAGCTGAAGAACACAATTTAGCAAAAATCCAAACTGAATTAAATACCCCTCTTTGGGAAAATTAAAGAACATTCTGAATTGAAATTCAAAAACTAAGATTAGAACTGAAGCAAAAAATATATATATAAATAATGAGACAAGAATTGACTAATCTCAGAAATGACAAACAGGAAAAAAATAACATTACAAATTAAGAATTTGTTACAAATTACAAGAAAGAATAAATTTGAATGGAAACATGATAAACATTATCAGACAAAAGTGGAAAGAACAAGAAACGAGATGAAAAAAGAAAAATTTAATAGAAAACAAAGAAAATACATTATAAAGAAAGAAACAGTAACAATAAAATGACAGAAACTAAACCAAACATTTGGTAATTTTAATAAATGTGAATGATCTTAATCCACTTATCAGAAGAGAAAGATTTTTGGTTCAGTCTGCAGAGCAAAACCCAATTACATATGTTCCATACAAGAAACAAACCTAAAGATTATTCAGAAAAGCTAAAAATAGACCGGGTGCGGTGGCTCACACCTGTAATCCCAGTACTCTGGGAGACCAAGGCGGGTGGACCACTTGAGGTCAGGAGTTTGAGACCAGCCTGGCCAACATGGTGAAACCCCGTCTCTACTAAAAATCCAAAAAAATTAGTTAGACGTAGTGGCACATGCCTGTAATCCCAGCTATTCAGGAGGCTGAGACACGAGAATTGCTTGAACCTGGGAGGCAGAGGTTGCAGTGAGAGAAGATCGTGCCACTTCACTCAAGCCTGGGTGACAGAGCGAGACTCCATCTCAAAAAAAAAAAAAAAAAAAAGAAAAACTAAAAATAAAGTGATAGGTGAATGAATATTAAAAACAAATGGAAACAAATTTTCAAGTTGCAGTATGAAATCTGAAACCACATCAATGAACTTTTTATACTGTTATATTAAAATCCATTGGTCTTTATAGGGTGGATGGGTGCTTTATGCATGTATAATTTTGTCATATTGTGCATTGTTTATGTGGAAAATATCAGTTTACTAATCTATGCAGATCTTCTACGTTTCATTATATAGTACAGTGTTTTTTAAAAGTCACATTCGTTAATGTCACCAATGAACCTTGCCAAAACAGTCTTTAGGTACAGGAAAGCTTTCAAGCTCACAGGGACAGAGCAAATGTTCTAAAACTGTAATTTGTGCTTAAAAGCTTGAATTTTATCATTGAACACAAATATTTTCAGTTGTCCTCCTCAAAGTGACAGTCACTCTGTTCATTTCTGAAAAAGTTCCTGTCAAACACCTGTATCTGAAAAAAAAATTTGCCCCTCAGTTTTGTTTGTGTTTGTATGTGTGTCTGGTTTGTTGTGTTTTTTTTGTTTGTTTGTTTTTGTTTTTGTAGAAATAGGGTCTTACTGTGTTACCCAGGCTGGACCTGAATTCAAACTCCTGCCTCCACCTCCGGAGCAGCTGGGATTACCGGCTCATACCAGCACACCCAGCTCTCAGTTGTTCTTTCATGTAAAAATAGCAGTCATGAAAAACAACTCATTCAGCTTGCAACTCAGATAGCACAGCACATGTACTTTTCTTAGGAATACAGTTGCAGAAATACTTTGTATATCTTCCCATTCTGTTAGGCATAATATTGAAAAGACTATATGTGAGGTTTAATAACAATAATTGTTACTGTTTCATCAAGGATATTCTTAAATGAACCTGACCCCAAAGGCAGATGTTTTTAGAAGGGAACTCTACTCAAGGTTTAGAAACCAGGCAGTGTCAATGGAACATAGACTCTTCTAGTGGAAATGCCTCTACTGTTTGCCCTATTGAGTATGGTGCATTCCTATTAAGGTATAGCATATTTTACCATGTTAAAAAAGTATCCCCCCAATGATCTTCTATGTAGAAAACCTCAACACACAATAATCAGAACAATGAACAGTCTAAAAAGGAAATTAAAACAATTCCATTTACAATACCCAAAAAGAATAGAATACAGTTGACTCTTGAGCAACACAAGTTTGAACTGTATGAATCCACTTATATATAGATGTTTTTCAATAAATACTTTGGAAAATGTTTTGGAGATTCACTACAATTTCGAAAAATACATATATATAGATATGAGTCTACTTATGTGTTAATCGACTGTTTATGTTCTTGGTAAGGCTTCCTGTCAACAGTACACTATTATTAGTTATGATTTTGAGGAGTGAAAAGTTATATGCAGATTTTTGACTGCACAACAGTTCAGTAATCATAATTCCTCTGTTGTTCCAGGGCCAAATGTAATTAGGAATTAATTTAATCAAGGAGGTGAGACTTGTGTAATAAAAACTATAAAACACTGCTGAAAGAAATCAAAAGCACATAAATACATGGAAAGACATCCCATGTTAATGGCCTGTAAGACAATATTGTTAAGATGTTATTACTACCCAAAGCAATCTATGTATTCAATGCAATCTCTATTAGATTCAAATTGATGGTTTTTTTCCAGATATAGAAAAATCCGTCTTAAAATTCACATGGGATCTGAAAGAA
This sequence comes from Piliocolobus tephrosceles, assembly GCF_002776525.5. Classification (NCBI taxonomy): domain Eukaryota; kingdom Metazoa; phylum Chordata; class Mammalia; order Primates; family Cercopithecidae; genus Piliocolobus; species Piliocolobus tephrosceles. Next base: position 93,300,120 of record NC_045448.1, on the reverse strand, counting down.
TAGCCAAAATATATATATATATACACACACACATATGTGTATATATATGTGTGTGTGTATATATATATATAGAACAAATTTGGGGGACTCACACTTCCTGAGTTCAATACAAAGTGACAGTAATCAAAACAGTGTGCTAACAGCATAAAAGACAGACATATAGAGTAATGGAACAGAGTGGAGAGGCTAGAAATAAACCTTCACATCTGTGGTAAATAATTGTTGACAAAAGTACCAAGACCATTCAATTCAGGAAGGACAGTCTTTCAACAAATGGTGCTAGGAAAACTGGATCTCCTCATGCAAAATAATGAAGCTGGACCATTGTCTTAGACAACATACACAAATTAACACAAAATGGATCAAAGATGTAAATGTTAAGAGCTAAACCTATAAAGCTCCTAGAGGAAAACATAAGGGAAAGTCTTCACAACACTACTTACAATATTATTTACCCAGAAGCCATTCAGGACCAGGTTAACTTCCATGTAACTGTATAGTTTTGTGCAATTTTCTTTCTTTCTTTATTATTATTATTTTTTTGAGACGGAGTCTCGCTCTGTCGCCCAGGCTGGAGTGCAGTGGCACAATCTCGGCTCACTGGAAGCTCCGCCTCCTGGGTTCACGCCATTCTCCTGCCTCAGCCTCCTAAGTAGCTGGGACTACAGGCGCCCACCACCACGCCTGGCTAATTTTTTTGTATTTTTTAGTGGAAACGGGGTTTAACCATGTTAGCCAGGATGGTCTCGATCTCCTGACCTGGTGATCCACCCGCCTCAGCCTCCCAAAGTGCTGGGATTACAGGCGTGAGCCACTGTGCCCGGCCTTGTGCGATTTTCTTAGCACTGATTTCTACTTTTCTTGCACAGTGGTCTGAGAGTGTGAGTGGGGTGATTTTTTTTTTTTTTAAATTTGCTGTGGATTATTTTATGCCTGGTTGTATGGTCAATTTTAGAGTATGTGTCATGTGCAGATGAGCACATACATGAGTTATGTGTCATGCACATGAGTACAGAATGAGTACCTTCTGATGTTTTTGGGTGCAGAGTTCTGTAGATGTCCTCTAGGTCCATTTTGATCAAGTATAGAGTTCAGGTCCCAAACATCTTTGTTACTTTTCTACCTCAATGATCTAATACTGTGAGTGGAGTGTTTAATGTCTCCCACTAATTACTGTGTGGTTATTTAAGTCACTTCATAGGTCTTTAAAAATCTTTGTTGGTTTAAAGTCTGTTTTGCCTGAAATTAGAATAGCTAACTCCTGTCTTTTTATGTTTTTCATCTGCTTAGTAGACTTTTTTCCATTCCTTTACTTTGAGCCTATGGGTATCATTGCATGTGAGATGGTCCTCCTGAAGACAGCATACCATTGGGTTTTGTTTCTATATTCAACTTTCCAGTCTGTGCCTTTTAACTGGAGTGTGTAGCGTATTTACATTCAAGGTTAGTATTGACACATGTAGATTTGATTCTGTCATAACACTGTCAGCTGGTTATTATGCAGACATGTTTGTGTGGCTGCATTATAGTGTCACTGGCCTATGTACTTTTAAGCATGTTTCTGTAGTGGCCAGTAATGGTCTTTACTTCCCATATTTAGCACTCCCTTCAGGACCTCTTGTAAGGCAGGTCTGGTGGTAGCAAATTCCCTTAGCCTTTGCTTGTCTGAAAAGGATTTAATATTCCTTTGCTTATGAAGCTTAGTTTGGCTGGATACAAAATTCTTGGTTGAAAATTCTTTAAGAATGCTGAATATAGGCCTCTAATCTCTTCTGGCTTGTATGGTTGCTGCTGATAGGTCTGCTGTTAGCCTAAAGACTCCTTTGTAGGGCCAGGAGCGGTGGCTCACACCTGTGATACCAACACTTTGGGAAGCCAAGGCAGGTGGATCACCTGAGGTTGGGAGTTCAAGACCAGCCTGACCAACATGGAGAAACCCTGTCTCCACTAAAAATAGAAAAATTAGCCAGGTATGGTGATGCATGCCTGTTATCCCAGCTACTCGGAAGGCTGAGGCAGGAGAATCACTTGAACCTGGGAGGTAGAGGCTGTGGTGAGCTGAGATCGTGCCATTGCACTCCAGCCCAAGCAAAAAGAGCAAAACTCTTTCTCAAAAAAAAAAAAAAAAAAAAAAAAAATCCCTTTGTAGGTGACCTGCCCCTTCTCTCCAGTTGCCCTTAACTACTTTTTCTTTCATTTTGACCTTGGAGAAGCTGATGACTATGTGTCATGAGGATGATCTTCTTGTGTAGAATTCTGCAGAGGTTCCCTGTATTTCCTGAACTTGAATGTTGGCCTCTCTAGCAAGGTTGAGGAAATTTTCATGGATGATATCCTGAAATATGCTTTCCAAGTTGCTTGTTTTCTCTTCCTGTCTTTCAGGGACAGAAATTTGTCATAGATTTGGTCTCTTTACATAATTTCATATTTCTCAGAGGTTTTGTTCAGTTTTTGATATGGTTTGAATCTGTGTCCCTGCTCGAATCTCATGTTGAATTGTAATCCCCAATGCTGAAGGTGGGGAGGTGACTAGATCATGGGGGCAGATTTCTCATGAATGGTTTAGCACCATCCCCCTTGGTACTGTCCTAGCAATAGTGAGTGAGTGCTCGCAAGATATGGTTGTTTAAAAGTGTGTAGCTCCTCCCCACTCTCTCTCTCTTGCTGGTCATGCAACATGCTGGCTCCTCATTCACCTTCTGCCATGTCTGTAAGTTTCCTGAGGCCTCCTCAGAAGCAGAAGCCTCCGTGCTTCCTGTACAGCCTGCAGAACCATGAGCTAATTAAACTCCTTTTCTTCATAAATTACCCAGTCTAAGGTATTTCTTTATAGCAATGCATGAAGGAACTAATACAGTCTTCTTTATTGTTTTTACTTTATTTTTCTCTGACTGAGTTACTTTGGAGAGCCAGTCTTCCAGCTCTGAGCTCCTTCTTCAGCTTGGTTGATTCTGCTGATAAAACTTGAGATTGCACTCTGAAATTCTTCTCGTCTGTTTTTCAGCTCTATCAGGTCAACTCAGTTGTTTCTTATAATGGTCATTTGGTCTATCACCTCCTGTATTGTTTTATTGTAATCCTTAGATTTCTTGGATTGGGTTGACTATCTCCTGTATGTCACTGATCTTTGTTCCTATCCATATTCTGAATTCTATTTGTGACATTTCAGCCATTTCAACATGGTTAATAACCACTACTAGGGAATTGGTGCAGTCATTTGGAGGTAAGAAGGCACTCTGGCTTTTTGAGTTGCCAGAGTTCTTATGCTGGTTGTTTCTCATTTGTATGGGCTGATGTTCTTCAATCTTTGAAGCTGCTGTCCTTTGGATGGATTTTTTGCTTTTTTCTTCTTGATAACCTTAGGGGTTTGATTACAGTTGACTGGCTTAGATTCTAGTCTGCTCCTGGGTCTTGGAGGAGCCCTCTCTGATTACTGTCTCTCTGTGCCCGTGTTTCTTTTGTTGAGTGTTCTTGTCCATGGGGCTCTCCCTCAGACAGGAACCTCAGTTGACAGACAAGTTGTATCCTTGCTAGGTCAGCCCTAATCTGTTGTTCGTGTACTTCCTGGGTAAACATGGGGTTCGCACCTGCCTGCAGAGTTTAAGTAGAAGTGGGACCACTGGGTTGGAAGCTCTAGCAGGTGTGGCCTGGCCTGTCTGGCTATGAGAGGTGGGGGTGGGTACAGTTGCCTACCCTTCTGTCTGGGTGTTTCCAGGGCAACAGGAGGCTGTGCCCTAAAAAGAGAAGAAATTCTGACACGCTACAGTATGGATGAATCTTGAGGACATTATGCTAAATGAAGTAAGTCTGTCAAGAAGGACAAATACCATATGATTTCACTTATATGAGATACCTAAATTTGTCAAAATCACAAGGGACAGAAAATAGGACTGGTGGTGACAGAAATGTCTGTCAAAAAGGGTAAATGCTATATGATTTCACTTATATGAGATATCTAAAGTAGTCAAAATCACAAGAGACAGAAAACAGGATGGTAGTTGTCAAGGCCTTGAAGACAAGAGGAAATGGGGAGTTTCTGTTTAATGGATACAGCGTTTTAGTTTTGAGATTAAAAACATGAGCTCTGGTGATATACGTGGTGGTAATGGTTTCAAAACTATATGAATGAACTGAACATTACTTAACTACACATTTACAAATGGTTAAGATGGTAAACATTATGTTATGTGTATTTTATCACAACAAAAAACTTTTAAAGTATCCATCTATTCCTATTTTTAGTGTTTTTTTAAAATAAGAAATGAGTGTTGAATTTAGCAGAGAAAGCTTTTCCAGCATCTACAAAAATAATCATGGTATGAAGGACTGCTGTTTTTCCATGACAATTCTTGTATAACCTCTTGACTTCTTAAACTATCTGCATATATTACTTTTATAAGAATATTTAATTAAAAAAACTTTGAGGATATAAGTAAAAGAGTACATTAAGAGAAATTTATAGGTTTAGATGTGCTAAGAAAGAAGAAATGCTAACAATCAATCTTTGTGCAAAATAAGCCCAAACAATGTAAAAGGGCTGACATAATCTAGAAGATAAACTGATGAAACAGAAAATTAGTATAAAATAGAATTAAGGAAAGCAAAGTTGGTTCTTCCTAGAGAATAATGTAACTATGAAAGTCCAGGCTAATCAATCAAGAAAAACAGAAGGCACAAATAATCAACATAAGGAATAAAGGCCAGGCGTGGTGGCTTAGGCCTGTAATCCCAGCACTTTGGGAGGACAAGGCGGGTGGATCATTTGAGGTCAGGAGTTTGAGTCCAGGCTGGCCAACATGGTAAAACCCTGTCTCTACTAAAAATACAAAAATTACATGCCTGTAATCCCAGCTACTCGGGAGGCCGAGGCAGGAGAATTGCTTGAGCCTGGGAGGCAGAGGTTGTGGTGAGACGAGATTACACCACTGCACTCCAGCTTGGGTGACAGTGAGACCCTGTCTCAAAGAAAAAAAAAAGGAATAAAAAGGTAAACTAACTACAGATTTTACAGCTATTAAGAAGATACCATTAATATTATGCCAAATGTCTTCACATAATGATATTTGAAAACTTCACATTTATATTTAAAAATTTAGTTTATATCAGGAATGTAAGGGTGGATGAGTATTTTTAAATACATAGATATAATCTGTCACTTTAGCAGAATAAAAAGAAAAACTCCGGTCACGTCAAAAAGCATTCCAAAAAAGTCAACATCTCTTCATGATTATAAAACAAAGAAGCAAAAAGCCCAACAACTCTTATCAAACTACAATTTGAAGAGAATTTCAGTAACTTGATAGAGTTTCTACCAGAAAATTGCAGGACACATTGTATTCAGTGGGGAAAATATTAATAGCAGTCTCTCTAAAACCCAGGACAAAAATACACTATCACTGTTTTTATTTCAAATTACGTTGCCTCAAAGACTTGAACACAAATGTTCACTGAAGCTTTACTTATAACACTCAAATGTCGATCAACAGATGAATAAACCAGTATATCCATACAAAAGAACACAATTCAGTAATAAAGAGAAGTGTGCTGCTAATATACACATAAAAAAGGGAAGCATCAAAACACCATACTGGGCAAAAGACACAAGAGTGTAGACTATAGAATTCTGCTTATATGAAATTTTACAACAGACAAAACTAACAGATACTTACTGAAAGAATACCAGTGAATGCCTGAGGTCTGAGAGAAGGAGAAGAATGAGTTGTAGTAAAGTGTCACAGGGAACATTCTGGGGTGATAGAATGTCCTATTTATTGATTGTGGGGGTAGCTACATGGTTATACACTCATGTCAAAACTGGTGTCAAAACTCATTGAATTGTATACTCTCCATTTATTTAGATCTTCAGTTTCTCTCAGTTTTGTAATTTTCCATATACAAGTGTACACCTTTTAAATTTATTCCTATTTTATTCTGTTTGATGCTACTGAATGAAATTGTTGTTTAAACCTCATGTTTAGATTGTTCATTGGTAGTATGTACAAACAGAATTTATTTTTGTGTATTGATCTTGTTTCCCGAGACTTTGCTGAATTTGTTTATTAACTCTAGTAGGTTTTATTTTGCATGTGTGCATTTAAAATGGGTGCAATTTATTGACTGTTCTGTATACCTCAAAAATAGTTAATTGTTAAAGAAAAAAATATGCAACCCACTGGGGAAAATAATAAAATGTTATCAAAAGACATTTTGAAAGACTACAGACAACAATTAGCCAGGTGTAGTAGCACACACCTGCAGTCCCAGCTACTTGGGAGGCTTAGGTAGGAGGACTGCTTGAGCCCAGGAGTTCGAGGCTAAAGTGAGCTATGATTGTGCCACTGCACTCCAGCCTAGGCAACAGAGCAAGACCCTATGTCTAAAAAAAGACTACAGTCAACATATTCATAGATTAAAAGCCTCAATATCACAAAGCTGGCCAGGCAAAGTGGCTCATGTCTGTAATCCCAACATTTTGGGAGGCTGAGGTGGGCAGATCACTTGAGGTCAGGAGTTCGAGACCAGCCGGGTCAACATGGTGAAACTCGGTCTCTACTAAAAATACAAAAATTAGCTGGGCACGGTGGTAGGTGCTTGTGGTCCCAGCTACTCAGGAGGCTGAGGCAGGAGAATCACTTGAACCCAAGAGACGGAAGTTGCAGTGAGCCAAGATCATGCCACTGCACTCCAGCCTGGACAACAGGGTGAGCGTGGTGGCTCATGCCTGTAATCCTAACACTTCGAGAGGCCAAGGCAAGCGGATCACCTGAGGTCAGGAGTTCAAGACCAGCCTGGCCAACACGGTGAAACCCCATCTCTACTAAAAATACAAAAATTAGCCAGGTCTGGTGGCACACACCTATAATCCCAGCTACTTGGGAAACGAGGCAGGAGAATCACTTGAACCCAGGAGGTAGAGGTTGCAGTAAGTTGAGATTGTGCCACTGCACTCCAGCCTAGACAACAGAGTGAGACTCCATCTCAAAAAAAAAAAAAAAAAGAAAAAAGAAAATATTTTTATGATACAGAATTCAAAAGGTTTATAATACTATAAACAAATTTACACCAACAAAGGAGACAACTTAGATGAAATAGCGAAATTAATAGAAAGATACAAATTACCAAAGCTGTTTTTTTCTAAAAAAGAAAAATCTGAATAAACTTATAACAAGGACAGAAATTGAATCTGTTATGTAAAATCTTCTAATAAAAAAAAAAAGCAGCTAGGCGCGATGGCTCACGCCTGTAATCCTAGCACTTTGGGAAGCTGAGGCAGGCAGATCACGAGGTCAGGAGATCGAGACCATCCTAGCTAACACGGTGAAACCCTGTCTCTACTAAAAATATAAAAACATTAGCTGGGCATGGTGGTAGGCACCTGTAGTCCCAGCTACTCGGGAGGCTGAGGCAGGAGAATGGCATGAACCCAGGAGGCAGAGCTTGCAGTGAGCCAAGATTGCGCCACTGTACTTTAGCCTGGGCGACAGAGCGAGACTCCATCTCAAAAAAAAAAAAAAAGACACTCAGGCCCAGTTATCTTACTGGTGAATTAAAGGAGAAAGAATAACAATTTTTCATGAATTCTTCCAGAAAATAGAGAAAGCTGGAACACTTTTCAACTCTTTCTAGGAGGCCAGTATTACCTTGATATGAAGGCCAGAAAAAGACATCACACGAAAAGAAAGCTACACATGAATAACCCTCATAAACATGAAAAAGATGCAAAAATCCTTAATAAAATATTAGCAAATGAAATCCAATAATAAATTATATACAACATGACCAAGTGAGGTTTATCTCAAGAATGTAAGATTTGTTTAACAACTAATATATCATGTGAATAAAATAAGGGGAAAATTATATGGCCATCTCAACAGATGCAGAGAAATCATTTGATAAAACCCAAGATTCATCCATGATAAAAGTACTCAAAAAGCTAGAAATAGGAGAGAACTTCCTTGAACTAGAGTATCTATAAAAACCTACAGCTAAAATCATACGTAATGGTGAAAGACTGAATGCTTCTGCCAAATATCAGGACAAAGGCAACATTATCTGCTCTCACTTCTATTTAAACTTGTATAGAAGGTTTCAGCCAGTAAAATAGGGCACAAAAAGAAATGAAAAGCATCTAGTTTAGAAAGGAAGAGGTAGCTGGGCACGGTGGCTCACACCTGTAATCCCAGCACTTTGGGAGGCCAAGGCAGGTGGATTGCCTGAGGTCAGGAGTTTGAGACCAGCCTGGCCAACATGATGAAACCCCGCCTCTACTAAAAATACAAAAATTAGCCAGGCGTGGTGGCAGGTGCCTGTAATCCCAGCTACTTGGGAGGCTGAGGCAGGAGAATCGCTTGAACCCGGGAGGCGGAGGCTGCAGTGAGCCAAGATCGTGCCATTTGCACTCCAGCCTGGGGGACAAGAGCAAGAATTCATCTCAAAAAAAAAAAAAAAAAAAAAAAAAAAAGGAAGAGGTAAAACTAAAAAAAAGAAAGGAAGAGGTAAAACTATCTTTATTCTCAGATAACATAATCCTAGATATACAAATTCCTAAGGAATACATGCACACACAAAATAAAACCTACTAGAGCTAATAAATGAATTCAAAGTCTTGGGAAACAAGATCAACAACAAAAATAAATTCTATTTCTACATACTACCAGTCAACAATCTAAAAATAAAGTTTAAATGGCAATTCCATTCAATAGCATCAAACAGAATATGTAGGAATAAATTTTTAAAAAAGTGTACACTGTACATTTGTACAATGAAAATTACAAAACTGAGAGAAACTGAAGATCTAAATAAATGGAGAGACATTCCATGCTCATAGATCAGAATTCTATGTGCAATTTCCCACAGATTCAACGCAATCCCTATCAAAATCTCAGCATGGGTTTTTTGCAGAAATTTACGAGCTGATCTTAAAATTTATATGGAAAAGCAAAAGATGCAGGGTAGCCAAAACAATCTTTGAAAAGTAGAACAAAGCTAGACAGCTTACACTTCCTTATTTCAAAACTTAGTACAAAGTTATAGTAATCAAGGCACTGTGATAGTGTATAAGGACACACATACAGAGGTCAATGGAACACAACTGAGTACAGAAATAAATCCATACATTTATAGTCAGCTGATTTTTGACAAAGGCGTGAAGGCAAGTCAGAGGGAAGGGGCAGTCTTTTTTAAAAATGGTGCTGGTGGCCAGGCACAGTGGCTCACCTTTGTAATCCCAGAACTCTGGAAGCTCAAGGTGGGCAGATCACCTGAGGTCAGGAGTTCAAGACCAGCCTGGCCAACATGGTGAAAGCCTGTCTCTACTAAAAATACAAAAAGTAGCCAGACGTGGTGGTGCATGCCTATAGTTTCAGCTACTTGGGATGCTGAGGCATGAGAATCACTTGAACCTGGGAGGCAGAGGCTGCAGTGAGCCAAGACTGTGCTACTGCACTCCAGTCTGGCAAGAGAGTGAGACTCTGTCTCAAAAAAAAAAAAAAAGTTCTGGGACAACTGGATAACTACACGTAAAAAAATTTTGCCCTTAACTCACACAATTCCTAAAAATTAACTCAAAATGAATCATAGATATAAACACAAGAGCTAAAACTAGAACATTTTTAGAAGAAAACGTAAGAGCAAATCTTGTGACTTTGTGTTAGGCAATAAATTCTGAGATACAACACGGAAAGCATGATCCATAAAAGAAAAAACTGATAAACTGTACGATATCAAAATGAAAACTTTCATGCTTCAAAACATAACATTAATAAAATAAGACAAGCCACAGATTGGGATATTTGCAAATAAAGTATCTAATGAAGGATCTGTATGCAATACATGTAAAGAACTCCTAAAACTCAGTAAGAAAACAATCTAATTTTAAAATGGGCAGAGATCTAAACTGGCTAATGGCCAATAAGCACATGCAAAGATGTTCATAGTCATTAGAGAAATGAAAATTACAACTACAGTGAAATACAGCATCACTCCTACTGCAAAAGCTATAATCCAAATGACTGATACAAACAAGTGTTGCTACAGTAATTAAGATAGTATATGCTGGGCCGGGCGCGGTGGCTCAAGCCTGTAATCCCAGCACTTTGGGAGGCCGAGCCGGGTGGATCACGAGGTCAGGAGATCGAGACCATCCTGGCTAACACGGTGAAACCCCGTCTCTACTAAAAAATACAAAAAACTAGCCGGGTGAGTTGGCGGGCGCCTGTAGTCCCAGCTACTCAGGAGGCTGAGGCAGGAGAATGGCGTAAACCCGGGAGGTGGAGCTTGCAGTGACCTGAGATCCGGCCACTGCACTCCAGCCTGGGCGACAGAGCGAGACTCTGCCTCAAAAAAAAAAAAAAAAAAAGATAGTATATGCTGGAGAAAAAAAAGACAAATGGAGAACTGACATCCCAGAAACAGACCTTCAGATCTTCACTTGGTGGAAACTTGACATATACCAAAAGGGGCATTACAGGTTAGTGGGGGAAAGCAGGCTTTTTAATTAAATAATACTTGGGATTGGTTATTCATATGGGAAAAAGGGAACAACAGAAAAAAGAAAGGTATGAGGCCTCTGATACCATTTTTAAAAAGTCAATTACTATTATTTTTTCTTTTCTCCCTAGAGTTATAGTTATACTGTTTTTTCATTCATTCTAACAGTTCCTCCCACATGTAAAGTACAAAAGGTAGAGTACAGTTTCCTTCTCCTTGACTTTGGGCTTGGCCACATGACTTACTTTAGCCAAGTAAATGTGCTGTAAACAGGGCTTTGCCCTCTTGAGTTTGTGCCAACACCATGAGAAGAACATGCCCTACCTCGCCCACTGGTCCCAGGAAAATTAGATAAGAACTGTCCCAGCAGATCTGCCATATGAAACAGAGCCAACCCAACCAAGGCCAGATGAGATCAGCCAACTCCCAGCCAATCTATATATGCATAAAAAATAAGCACTTTGTGTTATTCACTACTGAGAACCTGGTAGTTGTTTTTGCTAAACACTATTACTGTACCAACTGTTAATACAATTCCCAATGGATTAAAATATAAATGTATAAGGCAAAGCTCCAAAACTTAAAAAAAGAAAGTTAAATTACTTTACAGACTCACGATAGGGAATAATTTCTTAAACGAGACACACAACACAAAAACTAGCCATAAACAAAAAGATTCCCAAAATAAGTAATTCTACTCACTGAGATGCCTTAAAAAAAAAGAAAAGACTATCCACAAAATGGGAGAAGGCCTGCCACACATAATTCACAAAGAATTATATAAGGAATATATAAAAATCAATGTATAGGCCGGGCGCGGTGGCTCAAGCCTGTAATCCCAGCACTTTGGGAGGCCGAGACGGGTGGATCACGAGGTCAGGAGATCGAGACCATCCTGGTCTACACGGTGAAACCCCGTCTCTACTAAAAATACAAAAAACTAGCCAGGCGAGATGGCGGTCGCCTGTAGTCCCAGCTACTCGGGAGGCTGAGGCAGGAGAATGGCGTGAACCCGGGAGGCGGAGCTTGTAGTGAGCCGAGATCGCGCCACTGCACTCCAGCCTGGGCGACAGAGCGAGACTCCGTCTCAAAAAAAAAAAAAAAAAAAAAAAAAAAAAAATCAATGTATAAAGGACAATCAGACCAATAAAAACATGGGCAAAAGACATTAACAGGCATTTCACCAAAGATGAAACTCAAAAGCCAGTAAGCATAAGAAAAGATGCAAATTAAGTTATGAGATTCTATTTTTATATCCACTAAATTGGTTAAAATTAAAGTACTGACAATCTAAAATACTGGCAAGTGTAGAATGACAGGAGTTCTTCTACACAGTTTGTAGGAGTATAAACTGGTATAACTACTTGAGAAAAAACTGATATTATATATTAAATTTTATGATGATATGATTCTACTCCTTGGCACATACTGTGGATAACGTGTGCACATTCATACCAAGAGGTATATATATGGATACTTACAAAAAGAGTTTGTATTTTTAAAAATTGAAAATAACTTAAACATTCATTAATAGAATGACTAAATAACTAACATAAACATAGAATGAAATGTTATATAGGAGTAAAAATGAATGACAGCTGCATGCATCTACATGAATGAATAATGTTGAATGAAAATAGCCATGTCATCAATTAATACAGACAGTATGATACAGTCTGAATAAAATCCAAACATAAGCAGAACTAAATATATTGTTTTGTGAATTATATGTATTTGGTAAATCTACAAATACAAGAGAAGAATAAAAATATACCTGATAGACAAGCCCACACAAGGAAGCAGGCTGATGTCGATCCACATAGGTATGTAAATATATCAAATATTTTATAATTCTTTTTTACTGGGGGAGGAAGAAGGAAAATACTTCTATTTGATAACCCTATTTGAGGTTGACATGCCAACTTCTGGAGATGTTTACACAAGAAAAAAAGAAATGTGGTAAATTCTAATTTTACCTTTTTATGTCTATTTTATTTACATGGCTTCTTTTCAGTATCCAAAACCTAATATGAAAAAAAAAATCACATAATCATTTTTATGCATTCATGTCTAATTCAGGTATACTGTCATACTCATAACTTTCAAATGATTCCAATCAAATTCATCCTAATAATCACCTAATATTATTTACTAATACTACAGGAACTGAAAGACTTATTTTATATATGTCACTTTTCCATATCTATTTCATACAAATAAACAACGGAATATTTGGTACAACTTCTAATTCCACATTAACCATTCATATTTTACAACCTAAAAATATCTATAAACAAGCACCTTTGACTTTGTAATATTTGCATATGCTCAAGGGAACATTTTGCCACAAGATCGTATGGTTGGCTTCAAAAGAATCTTTTAAATTTTTATGTATACTTAGATTAAATTTTTAAGAGACTAGCTCCAACTAACATGAGAAATGAAAGAATACAAATGACTGTAACTTTTCAATGACCTTTTCTCACAGACTGCAAGAATATCTGAAGAAAACATTTTGAAATTACTACTTAACTATTATCTGATGTAATTCTAAAATGTTTATAAACCTGTAACTTGTAACTTTCCTTCCAAGAGTCTTTATAACAGGCGTACTGTTTTTCTTACTTGATTTGCTTTGTTTAGCTTAGCTTAGCTATTAAAATGGCTAATTTTAATAACTGAAGATTTTACATCATTCAACTTAAATCAGCAATGAATATACATCTTCCTTTCAGCTATAAGGAAACATATACAAATGAAAAATATTTAAGCTGAATTCTTAAGTTATCAGTCCTAATATATCCCATATGCTAACCTAAGAGGCACTCTCCTTAATTATCTTCAAATTCTCATCCTTAGTTCAAACATATTCCTTAAAAAAGAAAAAACAAAACATTATTAAAAAGTATACTTACTTTAGCCAACAATTCTTGTGTTTCAGGAGTCAGTGGAGCATGAGAAAACTTGCAATATTCTCCCTGATAACATTTTGTTCCTGTATGGTAAAACTTACAAGGATATTCATGTAACCCAAGTGTTAAGGAAAAGAACAATTTTAATCCAACTGAAATGTTATTAACTTAATGACTTTGTTTTTCCTAAATAAAGACCTTTGTGGCCGGGGCAGTGGCTCATGCCTGTAATCACAGCACTTTAGGAGGCTGAGGTGGGCAGATCACTTGAGGCCAGGAATTCAAGACCAACCTAGCCAACATGGCGAAACCTCGCCTCTACTAAAAATACAAAAAATTAGCTGGGCATGATGGCACAGGCATGCCTATAATTCCAGCTACTCAGGAGGCTGAGGCACCAAAATCATTTGAACCGGGGAGGCGGAGGCTGCAGTGAACCAAGATTGTGCCACCGCACTCCAGCCTAGGCAACAGAGCAAAGAAAAAAAAAAGAAAAGAAAGAAAAGTAAAAGACCTTTCCTACTAGTAGAAACTGGATTTCTCTATTTAAAGTATGAGATAATAAATTAACTGGAATACATTAAAAAATCTAATTTTAGAAAGACTACATACATAAATCAAGTTTAACGGCTATCACAGGACATTTTCTTCCTTCATATCCTTCTTATAATAGAGTACAGGCATGTTTCATATATGAAAGGGGTATATATTTTAAATACCTTGACAAATGTGATCATTTTTAAAGCATTCCTTTGGGGGTGGAGGAATCAAAGTCAAAAACAACATATCTTACAAATCTGGATCCTTTGCACATTAGACTTGTTTACAACAGAATAAATCTATATAACTTCAATACTGTTTTCTAGGAAAACAATCCTCAAATTACATTTTGATACTCCTTATACTGAATGCCTGAAGAAAAAAAAATTTTGTGATGACTAAAGGTGCTATTAGCCTAAAATGTTTATATTCCATGTTTTTATAACTTGTCTGTGCCATTTGCACTGAAGAGCTAAGGCTATTCTACAAATTAAGGGACAATTAATTTCTACACAGTACAGAATACACAGAAAACAGGTACTCCCAAATTACGTAATCCCTGCCTTTTTATGAAGTAGCTTATTTGAATATAGATTCAATTAGTGTCACAGTAGAAATTGTGATATTCTTTCTGGGACTTGAAGAGGTCTCATGGACCCTCTATATCACCCATGTTGAACAGAAAGAATCATCATTTGAGAGATTTTCTAAAGAATTCCTCTTTTCTTGCTTATGAAAAAATCCAAGTACAATTTAATCACTTTGATACTAAGTTGGACTTGAATACTATCATTTTGGTATAGCTAAAACACTGGTTTCATTAAAAATTTTGCACATTTAAAATGTTCATGTAAATATTTATAAAGAATAAAGTCACTATATCTTGTGATAAAGGATATTATGCAAATACAGACAGTTTTCACCTCTGGTACAATATCCTTGTACATAAAACTTACACATTTCCTTTTTCTTCTCTATCTCTGCATCATGATCAAATTTACACTGGTCTCCCTAAGCCAAAAGAAGGAGCAAGGAAAAGCCATTATTTCTCATAGTCAAGTCATTATGATTTAATTCCTACTAAACTTTAAATAAGCAAATGATTCCAGAAAGAACCAAAGTCTTAGAGGTAGCACATTCTAATTGTTAATAAATTATAACCACATCACATATATTTGCTTAAAATTCTCTTAAGTCCCAAACATTTTTAAACACAAAGCATTTTTAAAAATTATCGGTGGCTCACGCCTGTAATCCCAGCACTTTGGGAGGCTGAGGTGGGCGGATCACGAGGTCAGGAGATCGAGACCATCCTGGTTAACACAGTGAAACCCCATCTCTACTAAAAATACAAAAAACTCAGCCAGGAGTGGTGGCAAGCGTCAGTAGCCCCAGCTACTCGGGAGGCTGAGGCAGGAGAATGGCGTGAAACCAGGAGGCAGAGCTTGAAGTGAGCCGATATTGCACCACTGCACTCCAGCCTGGGCAACAGAGTGAGACTCTGTCTCAAAACAACAAGAACCACCACCACCACCACCCCAAAAAATTATCTGACTTAGGTGATCCACCCATGTCGGCCTCCCAAAGTGCTGGGATTACTGGCCTGGCTACTTTCTTAAACATAAAAGAATACTTCACTTAAAAAAAAAAAATTGGCCGGGCGCGGTGGCTCAAGCCTGTAATCCCAGCACTTTGGGAGGCCGAGACGGGCGGATCACAAGGTCAGGAGATCGAGACCATCCTGGCTAACACGGTGAAACCCCGTCTCTACTAAAAATACAAAAAACTAGCCGGGCGAGGTGGCGGGCGCCTGTAGTCCCAGCTACTCGGGAGGCTGAGGCAGGAGAATGGCGTAAACC
>NC_045448.1:93249265-93283921 GCF_002776525.5 Piliocolobus tephrosceles | reverse complement strand
TTTTTGAGACAGAGTCTCGCTCTGTCGCCCAGGCTGGAGTGCAGTGGTGCAATCACAGCTCACTGCAGCCTTCACCGCCCAGGTTCAAGTGATTCTCCTGCCTCAGCCTCCCGAGTAGCTGGGACTACAGAGATGCACTACTACACCTGGCTAATTTTTGTATTTTTGTAGAGACAGGGTTTCACCATGTTGGCCAGGCTGGTCTTGAACTCCTGACTCAGGTGATCCACCCACCTAGGCCTCCCAAAGTGCTAGGATTACAGGCCTGGCTACTTTTTTAAACATGAGAGAATACTTCACTAAAATTTTCTAACTGAATTTTTCCAGAATGAAACAGCTTTAAAAACCTAAAGGTATGAATTAGAAAAGTATCAAACAGAAAGAGCAGTTTTACATTTTAGTAGATTTTTGTTTCCACATTTTTATACCTTAATACATTTCCTTTCAAGAAAATATTTACAAATTTGTTTTCCCTTGCGTTCCACTGTATGTTGGTTGATGAATGCCTGACTCAAATGCTGCTGCTTCTCTTTAGGTTTACCATCCTTTAAAAACAAAAACAAAAAAACTAAACGTAAGAAACAGAAAATTAAATATTTTATTCTGTTACACAAAATTATTTAAACCAGCTTCAAAGCCTTAAAGGGTGACTCTTCTAAATTGGCCTTCATATGTAAAATTTGGATTTCTGTACACCAGGTTAAAAATGAATGTTTTGTCAGTTTCAACAGCATTCCATCATTGAATATCAGTGTTTGTATTGATCTGTATATTTTATTATACATTGCCCTTATTTTGTAAAAATGAATGAAAAAAAATTTTAATGGGCCAGATGCAGTGGCTCACACCTGTAATCCCAGCACTTTGGGAGGCTGAGGTGGATGGACCACTTGAGGTCAGGAGTTCAAAACTAGCCTGGCCAACATAGTGAAACCTCATCTCTACTAAAATACAAAAATTAGCCGGGCATGGTGGCAGATGCCTATAATCCTAGCTACTCTGGAGGCTGAGGCAGGAGAATCGCTTGAACCCAGGAGGTGGAGGTTGCAGTGAACCGAGATTGCACCACTGCACTCCAGCCTGGGCAACAGAACAAGACTCCGTCTCGGGGAGAAAAAAAATTTTTTATTTTAAATGAAAGTGATAATATTTATGATTAAAAAATGAAGTCTAAGAACAAAGATCTTTAGAGCGATAGAGACAAAGTTGGAAACCAGAGTGAACCAAAAGCAGTGGAATCTATAGTTTCAATGAGATGCTCACTGGGTGTGAGTTGAGCACACTTATCAGCTCAAGTTAACAAACACAAGTAGCAATACACCATCATCAAAGATGGTGATAAAGGTATAAAAGGAGATTTTCATATTAAAAAAAAGAAGGAAATTTTATAATGCATTTAAGCTCTTCAGAAACATAAGGTAATTTTTACATGTTAACTTATGCTACCGCTTATAGCTTCTGTATACCAAATTTTTGAATACAGTCTTGGGAATACAGTATGTGCAAACAAGGGAGCTGACTGTACAGTCATTTACAATAATGTCAAATTTCCACTTAGCACCATCAAATTTATGTCTTATAAATATCTGCCAGTTTAAATCTTTTGTTTCATTTGGTAATGTTATTAAATTCTACTATTATGTTTAGAATTTGTTCCTTGTGTAGAAGGGCTGTCAGCTTTGGCTGAATAATCATTTGAGCCGTGTAAATCAAATCAAAGAGAATACTGACAGGGTGTTGGGGAACAAAATCCTAGTCCTGACTTGGCCCTGTGTGACTACGGGTAGTTATCTGAACCATAGGGCTTCAGATTCCTCATTCATAAAATACAGAGGCAGGGGATAGACTGTATATAAATGCTTTTCAATCTAGAATATTTGGCATTTCTAATATTTTACCACCCTTTACCCTTGTCCCCTATAACCAAGTGTAATAAAAAACGTTGCTATCCAGTTAAAAGCCCTCAGAAAAGTGGAATCCAGAAAAGGTACTTGTTATTCTACCCTGATTACATCTACAGACCAAGGAAAAGGAACTTCTAAAAAACAAAATCAAAATATAGGAAGATGGGGAGATTTGGTAAGGCCAATGATCAGAAATATTCATTTTTAATTTCCAGAGGGAGCCAGGATGAGGGACTTTAGATAGTAAAAAATTTGTAAGACTCAGTGGCCTCTGAAATGCCTCATGACTATTTGATCTTCTCTGGCTTCCCATTTTTCCAGAGTCATTGATAGTATAATACTAAAAAAAAAAAAAAAAAAATCAAGGAGCCTAGGCTGGCCACAGTGGCTCATGACTGTAGTCCCAGCACTTAGGGAGGTGGCGGGTGGTGGGAGCCAAGGCAGGTGGATCACCTGAGGTCAGGAGTTCAAGACCAGCCTGGCCAACATGGCGAAACCCTGTCTACTAAAAATACAAAAATTAGCTGGGCACGGTGGCATGCACCTGTAGTCCCCTCTACTCAGGAGGCTGAGGCAGGAGAATCGCTTGAACCCGGGAGGTGGAAGTCACAGTGAGCCAAGATTGCAACAACCTGGGTGACAAAGCAAGATTCCATCTCAAAATAATAATAATAATAATAATAATAATAATAATAATAATAATAATAATAATAATAATAAAAATCAAGGAGCTTGTGTACATATATTCAGGAACAACAGTGAGAACACTAAGGCTTTAAAGTAGTGTTGGCAGCTAATTAGTGGGAAAAAGAAAGCTGCAGTAAGAAGGAAGAACACGGAGAACCCAGTGATATTAAAAGGACATCTTCATCTGAAAACCCTGATTCTGTGGGATGCTTCCACCTCTCCATATCACACAGCACTTCTTGTCACTGAAGTGTAAGATAAAGTCCAAAAGCATGCAGGGGCCAGGTATTCCTATGTTCTTATACCTCTTCCTGTGAGCCACTGTTCCTCAGCAAAGCATTTGATCCTTTGTTTCCAGTGCCAGGCCATTTTCGCTTCATTTTCTTCTGTTTGCCATTTTTGTTACCAGCTTTAAGATTTTTTTTTTTTTGTTTAGCAGCTAAAAGTAAAAAATTAATTTAAAAAATGACATAAAGTTACAATAGCAGTTTACTTTTACGAAGTACGGGGCCAGGTGCAGTGGCTCATGTCTGTAATCGCAGCTCTTTGGGAGGCTGAGGCAGAAGGACTGCTCAAGGCTAGGAGTTCAAGGCCAGCCTAAGCATTCAAGGCCAGCCTAGGCAGCCTAGAGATCTTGTCTCTACAAAAACTTAGCTGGGTGTGGTGGGGTGCACACCTGTAGTCCAGCTACTCTGGGACTATAAGCTAAGGCAGGAGGATTGCTTGAGCCAAGGAGTTCAAGGTTACAGTGAGCTATGACTGCACCACTGCACTCCAGCCTGGGCAACAGAGTGAGACCCTGTCTCAAACAAATGGAAAAGAGAAGTATGATTTACAGTAATTGAGGAAAGTTCTCTAAGCCTCAATAAGTGAAAACTGGCATGATACTGACCAGTCTTTCTAGAAGTTCTGGGATTAAGGGACCAAAAAGAGAATTATGATAATACACCCTGGATTCTCCATTCTTTGTTTTTAAAAATATACAAGGTATTGTCAAGAAAAAAGTAAGATAATAAAATCAGTCTTACAAGCTCTAAGGCAGATCCTTTTGAAGTGTTCAGAGTATGATGGATCTAATTAGGAACTGTAACAGTAAAAACTTTAAGTGTTTAAAATGACCTCATATATTACTGTCAGATTTCTCACTGAAAACATTTTAAATAGATTAAGTTTTTATTTATTTATCTATCCATCCCTGCATTTATCCATCCATCCTGCAATGGCATAATCACAGTTTACTGGAGTCTCGAACTCCTGGGCTCAAGCAATATAGATCCATTTTAAGTAGAGAAAACAACAAAAAAATGACAGCATTAAAATTTCATTTTATTTTTTTGAGACAGAGTCTCGCTCTGTTGTCCAGGTTGGAGTGCACTGTGTGATCTAGGCTCACTGCAACGTCTGCCTCCTGGGCTCAAGTGATTCTTGTGCCTCAGTCTCCAGAGTAGCTAGGATTACAGGTGTGTGCCACCATACCCTGCTACTTTTTTTTATTTTTAGTAGAGACAGGGGTTTCACCATGTTGGCCAGGCTAGTCTCGAACTCCTGACCTCAAGTGATCCACCCGCCTTGGCCTTCCAAAGTGCTGGGATTACAGGCGTGAGCCACCATGCCTGGCCAAAAATTTCATTTATAATTGCCATTTACCCTCATATTTATGGCTAAATCTCATTTTAGT
This sequence comes from Piliocolobus tephrosceles, assembly GCF_002776525.5. Lineage (NCBI taxonomy): Eukaryota > Metazoa > Chordata > Mammalia > Primates > Cercopithecidae > Piliocolobus > Piliocolobus tephrosceles. Next base: position 93,279,652 of record NC_045448.1, on the reverse strand, counting down.
AATCCAGAAGAATATATTTCTGAGTTACAGTCTGACATACAACCATTCCAGTCAATTCCTCTTTAAATGACAACAACAGGATATCCTATCCTTCATACATGCAGAGGCCAGGGCTTTAGCATTCTCCCTTTAGAAATAGACATGGCCTTTGATAACCCGCCTCCATCCTCCATCCTCCTACAAACTGAGCATTTAATGCACCAAGTGGCCAGGTCTCAGATGAGGTCTCTGGCCATGCAAGCTCATGTCTGGTATAAATATCCATGAAAACCACAGTCTTACCATGAGAGAAAGTGCAAGGAAAAATCCTCTGTCCATATATGGACAACTATGACTGCTTCTCTAGATAAACTTTAAATGATAAAATAGTTTTGACTCTTACGCTGTAGAGTATCTTTTACTCCTTCTTTCTTTGTAGATTCTTCAGGTTGAGCAGTATTTGCCATTTCTCTGGCTTGTATGTACTGTTGAAGCTCTTTGGCAAAATTATCTTCTGATTCCTGACCGCAGATGTCATTATCACTATATACATCATAGTCCTTACTTCTTGATTTTCTGTGCAGCGAACTTTTTGGTGATATTGCAGAGTTTCCAAAGTGTCTAAACTAAGTAAAAATTAAAACTTCAATTTTAAAAACCCAGCATGATTCAAAACAATCTGGCTGTACAGAAGAAACAAGATTGGCTATGAACTGGTCATTGTTGAAGTTGGGTAATAGGTACATGGGGTTCATATACTATTCTCTCCACTCATATATTTGAACATTTCCAGAATTAAAAACAAACTAACAAACCACTATGATATATCTATCCTTAAAGATGATTTGAGGGAAGATTCTAAATGTGTACATTGTATGCATTTGACTGAATTAAACTTCTAAACCCCCAAATCTTAATTATTTGCTGTGAGAGGATTACAGTATTACAGTTCACACATTACATTTCTGCCTCTGCATTGACAGTACTTTTAAATGTCTTCAATAATTTATCATTTTGTAAAACACCAAGTAAACTGTAATGGTCCATATGAAAACCCACTTACACTTAAGATACATCTAAGTTACCAAAGCCTAGTCTTTCTCCTATAACTCACAGGAGTGGTAGCAACAATGATGACAAGGAATAAAGAACTACCCTGTTCTCTGTAATCGAGTTAACTTCACTTTCAGAAAGTTTCCTAACTCTGTTGTTGCAAGTGCCCACGGCAAGGGTGAAGAACCCAGGTATGGGAGCTAATCCTAGAGGAGCCCAAGCTGATCATAGCAGATGACTTAAAGCAATTTCTGCATAAAAATTTTCAGGTATTGGTTACACACATGTGTCTACGTGACACAGGGATATTAAACTATATAATTAGAATTAGTATGTATGACACATTTTAATCAGAAAGTTTATTTTTAAAAAATGACCAAGGATCATTTTTTAATGAATAAGATCAAAGGGCTCTTATTCTGATGTCAGGAAGAAATGGCATGCCTATCATTACAGTGGACAATGATTCTGTTTCAAAGCATACTTTGGGGTCTGGTCTCTTATTTGCTTTCACATGATAACTAAGAAGCAAACTCAAAACAAACAAACAAAAAACAAAACAGAAGACTCGTTATTATAAAATATATTAGGTGGTCCAATTTAACAGTTTACTTTTTTTTTTTTTTGACAGAGTCTCACTCTATTGCCCAAGCTGGAGTGCAGTGGCACGATCCTGGCTCAGTGCAACCTCTGCCTCCCAGGCTCAAGCGATTCCCTTGCCTCAGCCTCCTGAGTAGCTGGGACTACAGGCGTGCACCACCATGCCCAGTTAATTTTTGTATTTTTGGTAGAGACGGGGTTTCACCATATTGGCCAGGGTGGTCTCGAACTGCTGACCTCAAGTGATCCACCCGCCTTGGCCTCCCAAAGTGCTGGGATTACAGTCATGAGCCACTGTGCCTGGCAATAGTTTCCTTCTGATGTTTAACTTCAAAGTTAGGAGTTGTTCCACCAGAGGATTGATTATAAGCCTAGAAAATGAACTTGCTCCCTACTTATAAAGAATCCAAACAAGCTGAGGAAATTTCTTGATCTGACAATGGCCTCAATTATACCTTATCTTCACTACACCAGACAAGACTATCAACCAATCTAATATCTTCAGGCCACCAAACTTCTTGTCTCCAAGTCTTCAAGGAAGAGTGCCTTTTTCCCACTAACACCATAGAATAAACTTGTAAATATAACTTCTGGACTGATAGATCAGGGGTTGGCAAACTTTCAACTTCACTACCTGTTTCTGTAAATACAGTTTTACTGTAACACCAATTACATCTATTCATTTACATATTGTCTTAGTTGTGACAGAGACAACATAGCCTACAAAGGTGAAAGATTCACTAACTGATCCTTTATGAAAAGGTTGGCTGACTCCTGTGATAGATTATGTTTACCTTGGTTTTGGCCTTTAATTTTATTTAGTAGGCATGGGGGAACCAAAAAGATTATTCAGTATGCAGCAGCTCCTATGAAGTTCAGCTTAATCAAATACATAGAGGTGAGATTTTCTTCAGTGCATATGAATCAAAATATTAAAATGATCCAAATAAGCGATTAAGTTCCCTCTGCCTGCACAAAACACATAGGCCTACAGTATTGAAGCAGACTCTTTTTACGACAAGTAATAATATGTCTGACTTATATTAAATGAAGACATGAAACAATCTGGCAACATTAATAAAGCCAGGACAATCATCAATTGGGCTGTTTTATTACACAGTAGGGATGAATATTACTAATGATTCTTTTCAGAGGGCATTGAAATATATAAAATACAAATAATTGAATACTTTTCTTCACTTAGCAAGCTATAAACTCATTGCTTCGTTTGCTTTTTGTATAATTTAAAAAGTATATGAACATGATTACAACCCCTTTCTCCTTTTGTAATAGAGTCGAAATAACTCTTTTTATTCAAGATGGTTTACTGAACTAGTATGGCCTCCAGAAACCTCCAAAATTAAAGTACAGGTAACTGTGTGTGTGTGTTGTGTGTGTGTGCGTGTGTGTGCATGAAGTGCATTCATCAGGAATTAAGAATCAAATTTCTGACAGACAAAAAGGAAGTTAAGCTCCAAAGGTTGGGCTTAGGTACAGTGTGAGAAATGGGGCTATAAATGAGACTGAATTAAAATTCTACATAAAACAGACAAAGCTGTTACAACAAATTCTCTCTGCCTCTCCCTCTCCAGAACACAATCACCCAGGTACTTTCCCTAGGAAAAAAAGAGAAGGCTGTTATCCAAAGAAGTGAAATAGAATGTCTGGTAAAAGCTAAGATGTGGGTACTACGACCACCCACATGGAGGTACTAAATCTTCCACATGCTGGCATTTGGCAGCAACCCCTACCAGAAAAATACTCCATCCTACTCACCATAAAGCAGGAATTCTCACCCTGCTGTCCAGAGACCCCCCTCAAAGGCCTATGGATTGAATTCAGAAAATTCAGTGAACTTGAATGAGAAGAAAACCACATATTATTTTCATCAACCTCCAAATTGACATTTGGTATTTGAACAAAGGAAGTATGTTCAAATATGTTCTTCTGTTTTGAACATAGGACACAAAATATAGCAGTATCAGCAGCGCCTATGACTGTCACTAATACAAATTACAAATATTTTCATGTATCACATTATAGTTGCAGATCTCAAAATATCTTTTATGTTCACGATCACTGCAAAATTAGAATAACCAGACTAACTGCTCTGCTAGGTCTTAATATTCAATGTATTAATAAAGAACATATTACTCTATAGCATTTGTTTTTAATATTTTGATAAACTGGATTTCAATCAAATCAATTTCCTTTGTAATCAAAAATATTTTATTTTATACACTTAAAAAACTCAAAAAGGGGTCCACAGGCTTCATCAGACTGCTAAAGGGGGTGCATGGCACAAAGTGGGCTGAGAACTGTTAACACTACTGGGAAACCTCCTATCCGCATAGCCCACTCACTCACCACCCCGTCAGGCTTCCTATTTAGAGAAAAGGCCTTCAGAAACACAGACTTACCAATACAACAGCAAAGGACATCTAGTAACTCTCTGGACCTTTCTTAAATGAATGGACAACAAAAGAATACAAAAGAATGTGACAAAAATCTAGAGCTGGAGTCAATGAACTGCAACCCAAGGGCAAAATCCGCTCTGCCACCTGTGTTTGTAAACACCCACAAGCTAAGAATGAACTTTACATATTTTTTTCATGGTTGAAACAAAGGAAATCAAAAGAACATTTCATGACACTTGAAAACTATATAACATTCAAATTTCAGAGTCCATAAATACAATTTTATTGCAACACAGGCACACTCATTCATTTACATATTATATGGACTGCTTCTTTGCTACAACAGCAGAGTTGAGTAGCTTCAAGAGACCTTCATGGCATTCTCATCACTTCACAGAGATGCTCAGTGCACTACAAATTGCCCTGACAGTTATAAATTGTCAACATTTTGAGTGCCTCATTGAGTACCTCATGCCATTTTATTTTTTTTATTTCCAGAGCATACTTACCACATCAAAACACAAAAAGCAGACTTCAAAGGTCAAGTATTTAAAGGCACAGTGAACTGTGAATCATTATACTGTCGAGTCAGATGGCAAATCACTGTGGTTATTATGTAACAATACTACAGTAGTGCTAAAAGAACACAATGTATGTTGACATTAGAGTATTAAGCATTCATCACAATATTCCCAACTCACAAGAGAGTAACAGAAAAATGAGAAATTTTACTCCCGCTCTCTTCTGATTAAAATTATTACTTTTTTAATTAGGAAATGTAAAATAAATGATCAAATCCACAAATTTCTTTCTTTCCAAAAATAAAACAAAAACAAGGCTATAATCAAGTAAGTTTTATTTGTAGCCAAAGAAAGCTGGTAGTGAGTTAATTAAATCATGATGGATTATAGCAGTTAAAGAAATCTGTCCAGAGAAAATAAAGTTCTTAAGTGGCCTTTTGGCAAGAACAGCTGCTCAAAGATATGAGGAAACTGGAGCTTCATCAGACAATTTAAAATCAGGTAAATACGTCCCAGTGCTTTTCCTTGGCTTTTAATGAGTTCACAGGTGTTACTGATACTGCTCAGTATCACTGTGCTGTTCAAAGTTAACATAGGAACAAGATCTCCATACCCACATTAATTTGCAGCAGATACATTGTGCACACTCAAACAGTTCCGGAAGTGTTTTTTCAGACTTTAATGTAAGTGCTTCAGAATCCATTTAACTATGCGCGGTGGCTCAAGCCTGTAATCCCAGCACTTTGGGAGGCTGAGACGGGTGAATCACGAGGTCAGAAGATCGAGACCATCCTGGCTAACACGGTGAAACCCCGTCTCTACTAAAAAATACAAAAAACTAGCCGGGCGAGGTGGCGGGTGCCTGTAGTCCCAGCTACTCGGGAGGCTGAGGCAGGAGAATGGCGTAAACCCGGGAGGCGGAGCTTGCAGTAAGCAGAGATCCGGCCACTGCACTCCAGCCTGGGTGACAGAGCAAGACTCCATCGCAAATAAATAAATAAATAAATAAATAAATAAATAAATAAATAAAACAAAATCCATTTAACTATGCAACTTCCACCTAACCTTCGATTGGCAGTGATTCATCTGCAATGTAGTAACATGCTAAAAGACAAATCTAAGAGAAGAATAAAGTTCCATAAATGCCTTCCAGGCAACTAATATGCTCAATTAAAATTATATTCTGGTGAACTGATATCAGTATTTGGCAGTATCTATCTGTAGAGAAAAGATACTTTCACAGATGAAATAAAGTCTTATTATATCAGCTTAACAGATGAATCTTTGTAATCAATTTTGATGATAAAGAACAGTAACTTTGAACCCCAATTAAGCAAATAATTACCTGACAAAGAATCCCATTCTTCTCATGACTTGTATTTAAAAACGACTATTTCTCAAAAGAAGACATTCACACAGCCAACAGACACATGAAAAAATGCTCATCATCACTCGCCATCAGAGAAATGCAAATCAAAACCACAATGAGATACCATCTCACACCAGTTAGAATGGCAATCATTAAAAACTCAGGAAACAACAGCTGTTGGAGAGGATGTGGAGAAATAGGAACACTTTTACACTGTTGGTGGGATTGTAAACTAGTTCAACCATTATGGAAAACAGTATGGCAATTCCTCAAGGATCTAGAACTAGATGTACCATATGACCCAGCCATCCCACTACTGGGTATATACCCAAAGGATTATAAATTATGCTACTACAAAGACACATGCACACGTATGTTTATTGCGGCACTATTCACAATAGCAAAGACTTGGAATCAACCCAAATGTCCATCAGTGACAGACTGGATTAAGAAAATGTGGCACATATACACCATGGAATACTATGCAGCCATAAAAAAGGATGAGTTTGCGTCCTTTGTAGGGACATGGATGCAGCTGGAAACCATCATTCTTAGCAAACTATCACAAGAAGAGAAAACCAAACACCGCATGTTCTCACTCATAGGTGGGAACTGAACAATGAGCTCACTTGGACTTGGGAAGGGGAACATCACACAATGGGGCCTATCATGGGGAGGGGGGTGGGGGGAGGGATTGCATTGGGGAGTTATACCTGATATAAATGATGAATTGATGGGTGCTGATGAGTTGATGGGTGCAGCACACCAACATGGTACATGTATACATATGTAACAAACCTGCACGTTATGCACATGTACCCTAGAACTTAAAGTATAATAAAAAAAAAAACAAAAAACAACAAAAAAAAAAACAAAAACGACTATTATTATGTACTGAATTCTATCAGTCAAAGATTGTGGAAATTTGTTTTCTCTCCTTCATTATATAAGTACCTACATAACATCCTCAATTTTGCTTCTTGGCTTAAAAATCTAAAATATTTATTGTCTTGTCCTTTATAGAAAATGCTTACCGATCCCTGATCTACAGAACATAACAAAAAAGCAAGAAAATAACTGAAAAATAGATCCAGAAGAAGCAACCATCATTTGAGAAAAAGAACTCAAAAATTAAAAAATACACAAAGATATTCAAAATATATTCAAAAACAATGTTAGAAAGCTATCAAAACAAGAATAAGATCTTAGTTAAATTGTAATTTATGAAATGATGATAAATAGAAACAGAGGAAATATCTTGGGATATAAAGAAAAAAGAGATAAAAAGAGATCTGTCTCATATAAAAGGATGTAAGTAAATAATCTCACCACAATAGCACTAAGCAGAATAAAAAAAGATTCACAATCTCATAGAATTAAGAATGCCAAGAATGAAGAGAAGAGCCTTAAAGCTTCCAGAGAAAATGGGATACTTACAAAGATATTACAATGAAATTGGTAAGACTTCACCTTTGTAACACTGGATAGTAGAAGACAAAGGAGCAGTAACCTCAAACTTAATTCTATTTCAGCCAAACTATCTATCAACAATGAGGATAAATTCAAGATATTTTCAGAAATGTGAACAAGAACTCAAAAATCCGTCTTCCATGCATCCCTACATATGTGTGTATGCCAACCACTGAGAAACCAACAGCCAGAAAATGATACTTTAAAAAAATTATTCACGGCCGGGCACGGTGGCTCAAGCCTGTAATCCCAGCACTTTGGGAGGCCGAGACGGGTGGATCACGAGGTCGGGAGATCGAGACCATCCTGGCTAACACAGTGAAACCCTGTCTCTACTAAAAAAACACAAAAAACTAGCCGGGCGAGGTGGCGGGTGCCTGTAGTCCCAGCTACTTAGGAGGCTGAGGCAGGAGAATGGCGTAAACCCGGGAGGCAGAGCTTGCAGTGAGCTCAGATTCGGCCACTGCACTCCAGCCTGGGCGACATAGCGAGACTCCATCTCAACAACAACAACAACAACAACAAAAATTATTCACAATAGTTTCATTAAACACTTAGCGATAAATATAACAAAAGGTATATAAGATGTGAGATACCTACAAAGAAAGTTATAGGAATATCTTATTTTAATGTCCTTCATTTTACCGTGTGTTACAAATAACGCATTTCTTTACAAATTGAAGGTCTGTGGCAACCCTGCATTGAACAAGTCTACTGGCACCATTTTTCGAAAAGCATGTGCTGTGTCTCTGTGCCACATTTTGATAATTCTCGCAATATTTCAAACTTTTTTGTTATTACTATATCTATTACAGTGATTTGTGATCAGTGGTCTTTGATGTTAATATTGTAATTTTTAAATTTTGTTTTTTATTATTATTTTTTGAGACGGAGTCTCGCTCTGTTGCCCAGGCTGGAGTGCAGTGGCACAACCTTGGCTCACTGCAAGCTCCGCCTCCTGGGTTCACACAATTGTCCTGCCTCAGCATCCCGAGTAGCTGGGAGTACAAGCGCCCGCCACCACGCCCGGCTAATTTTTTTTTTTTTTTTTTGTATTTTTAGTAGAGATGGGGTTTCACTGTGTTAGCCAGGATGGTCTCGACCTCCCGCCTCGGCCTCCCAAAGTGCTGGGATTATAGGTGTGAGCCACTGCGCCTGGCTACTACTGTAATTTTTGAGGGGGTGCCAGGAACCATGCCCACATAAGATGGAGAACTTAATGGATAAATGTTGCATGTGTTCTGACCGCTCCACCAACCATCCTATCTCCTGTTTTTCTCCCTCCCTCTCTCCTCAGGCTTCCCTATTCCCTGAGACACTAAGATACTGAAGTTAGACTAATTAATAACCCTACAATGACTTCTAAGTGTTCAAGTGAAAAGAAGAGTCATATGTCTCTATTGAAATCAAAAGCTAGAAATGATTAAACTTAGCGAGGAAGGTATGTCAAAAGCTGACACAAGCTGAAAGCTAGGCCTCATAAGTCAAATAGCCAGCTTGTGAATGCAAAGGGAAGGTTCTTGAAAGAAATTAAAAGTGCTACTCCAATGAACACACTAATGATATGAACACAAAACAGCCTTATTGCTGATACAGAGAAAGTTGTATTGGTCTGGATAGAAGATCAGACCAGTCACAACATTCCCTTAAGCCAAAGCCTGATCCAGGGCAAGGCCCTAACTCTCTTCAAATCTGTGAAGATGGAAAAAGGTGAGGAAGTTATAGAAGAAAAGTCTGAAGTTAGCAGAGGTTGGTTCTTGAGGTTTATGAATAGACAATGTCTCCATCACATAAAAGTGCACGATAGGCCAGGCACAGTGGCTCACGCCTATAATCCCAGCACTTTGGGAGGCCGAGGCGGGCAGATCACTTGAGGCCAGGGGTTCGAGACCAGCCTGGCCAACATGGTAAAACCCCGTCTCTGCTAAAAATACAAAAATTAGCCAGGTATGATGGTGCACACCTGTAGTCCCAGCTACTCGGGAGGCTGAGGCAGGAGAATCGCTTGAACCCAGAAGGCAGAGGATGCAGTGAGTCAAGTCATGCCAATGCACTCCAGCCTGGGCAACAGAGCAAGACTCTGTGTCAAAAAAAAAAAAAAAAGTGCATGATGAAGTAACAAGTGCTGATGTAAAAGCTGTAAATTATCCAGAAGATCTAGCTAAGATCATTGATGAAGGTGGCTACACTAAACAACAGATTTTCAGAGTAAATGAAACAGCATTATATTGGAAGAAGATGTCACCTAGGACTAGAGAGAAGTCAATACCTCACTTCAAAGCTTCAAATAATACCCTGACTTCACCACTACAATCTATGCATGTAATCCAAAATTGCACTTGCACCCTCTAAATTTATACAAATAAAATACTTTAAAAGGCTTCAAAAAGACAGGTTAACTCTTGTTAGGAGCTAATGCAGCTGATGACTTTAAGGTGAAGCCAATGCTCATTTACCAGTCTGAAAATTCTAGGGCCCTTAAGAGTATACACTAAATATACTCTGCCTGTGCTCTACATATGGAGCAAAAAAGCCTAGATGGCAGTATATCCATTTACAGCATGGTTTACTGAATATTTTAAGCCCACTGTTGAGACCTACTGCTCAGAAAAAATACCCTTTTCAAAATATTACTGCTCATTGACAATGCACCCAGTCACCCAAGAGCTCTGATGGAGATGCATGTTTTCATGTCCACAAACACAACATCCATTCTGCAGCTTATGGATCAAGGAATTGACTTTCAAGTCTTAATTAAGAATGAAATACACTTTTTAAGGTTATAGTTGCCAGAGAAAGTGATTTCTCTGATGGATCTGGGCAGAGTAAATTGAAAACCTAGAAAGGATTCACCATTTTAGCCGCCATTAGGAACATTCGTGATTCATGGCAGAAGGTCAAATGTCAACATTAACAGGAGTTTGAAAGTTGATTGCAACTCTCAGGGATGACTGAGGAGTTCAAGACTTCAGTAGAGGAAGTAATTTGAGGTGTGGTGGAAATAACAAGGGAACTAGAATTAGAAGTGGAGATTGAAGACGTGACTGAATTGCTGCAACTTCATGATCAAACTTGAACAGATGAGGAGCTGTTTCTTATGAGTGAGCAAAGTGGTTTCCTGAGATGCAATCTATATCTGGTGAAGCTGCTATGGACACTGTTGAAATGACAACAGATTTAGAATATTATATAAACCTAGCTGATAAAGCAGTGGCAGGGGTTGAGAGGATTGACTCCAATTTTGAAAGAAGTTCTACTGTGGGTAAAATGCTATCAAACAGCATCACATATTACAGAGAAATCTTTTGTAAAAGGAGAAGTCAACTGAGGTGACAAACTTTACTGCTGTCCTATTTTAAGAAATTGCCAGAGCAATCACCACCCTGAGCAGCCATCAACACTGAGGCGAGACCCTCTGCCATCAAAATGATGACTCGCTGGTTGTTAACATTTTTTAGCGACAAAGAATTTTTAATTAAAATATATACTGTTTTCTAAGATATAGTGGTATTGCACACCTAACAGACTACAGTATAGTATAAATATAACTTTTATATGCACTGGGAAACCAAAACATTCCTGTGCCTAGCTTTACTGCAATATTTGCTTTATTGTGGTGGTATGAAATCAAACCCTCAATAGCTCTGAGGTAATGCTCTTTCTTAACTTGCAAAGTGTTTACCTGGGTGTTCTCTTTTAAATAAGCTGTGGTCGGGCATTGTGGCTCACACCTGTAATCCCAGCACTTTGGGAGGCCGAGGCAGGCAGATCTTGAGGTCAGGAGTTCGAGACCAGCCTGGCCAACATGGCAAAACCCTATCTCTACTAAAAATACAAAAATTAGCCAGGCAAGGTGGGTGGCAGTCACCTGTAATCCCAGCTACTCGGGAGGCTGAGACAGGAGAACTGCTTGAACCTGGGAGGTGGAGGTTGCAGTGAGCCAAGATTTCGCCACTTTACCTGCAGCCTATGCAACAGAGCAAGACTCTGTCTCAAAAATAAGTAAGTTAATTAATTAGCTGTGATATTTATTTGATAATGTATTCACCTTTTACGTACTTGTGAGTGAAAAGCCTGCGCTGAAGCAAGCCTGGTTGGGAATAACCTATCTTAGTCCATCTTCTCCCAATAGTGTTTTGTGGAAAGTACATAAGACAGTTGTAGAATGTTGTTTCTGCCCGTCTGCTGTGCAAGGTTATAACATATAATACAACGACTGGAGGAGCTAAAAGTGGGCATAAAAGACTGAGGCCTATGTGACTCAAGTAGTATAGAAAATTTGTGGGAACTTAAAGTTGCAATTTCTTGCCGTCAACTTTGGCTCTCATCTTTGGAAGCCACACAGGCCCCAGAGGGCAAAAGAAGTTGCTTACTTGGGTAGCTGAGAGGCTTCCAAGAAGATGAAGATACTGTACCTGCTTTATCTTCTGTCCTGTATTCTTTTATAAAGCTAAGGAGGCTGGGCATGGTGGCTCACATCTGTAATCCCAGCACTTTGGAAGGCCGAGGCTGGCGGATCACTTGAGCTTAGGAGTTTGAGACCAGCCTGGACAACATGGTGAAACCCCATGTCTGCTAAAAATACAGAAATTAGCCAGGTGTGGTGGCATGTGCCTGTAGTCCCAGTTACTCGGGAGGCTGAGGTGGGAAAATTGCTTGAACCTGGGAGGAGGAGGTTGCAGTGAACCAAGCACGCTACCGCACTCCAGCCTGGGCGACAGAGACTCCATCTCAAAAATAAATAAATAAATAAATAAATGAATAAATAAGCAAGCTAAGTAAAAGATATACTATTAAAAGTATATTTCTGTCTTATGAGTCTCAGTGACAATTTAACCCATTCTTCCATACTGTGTTAAAACTCAAAATTTTTTTTTTTTTTTTTTTTTGAGACGGAGTTTCATTCTTGTTGCCCAGACTGGAGTGCAGTAGCACGATATCAGCTCACCGTAACCTCCACCTCCCGGGTTCAAGCAATTCTCCTGCCTCAGCCTCCCGAGTAATAGGCACCTGCCACCATGCCTGGCTAATTTTGCATTTTTAGTAGAGATGGGGTTTCTGCATTTTCAAAAACAGAAAAGAAGGGCAAGACAGGAATAGACATTATCTTTGTTATGGGTTGAACTGTGCCCTCCTAAAATTCTTATAATGAACTTCTAATCCCTAATACCTCAGAATGTGACCTTTTCTGGAAATAGGGCCATTGCAAGTGTAATTAACTAAGATTAGGTCATTAGGGTGGGCCCAGTTCAATGACTGAGTTCCTTATAAAAAATGGAAATTCGTCCGGGCACAGTGGCTCAGGCCTATAATCCCAGCACTTTGGGAGGCCGAGGCGGTCAGATCACTTGACCCCAGGAGTTCGAGACCAGCCTGGGCAACATGGCAAAACCCATGTACGTTTCGTCTCTACAAAAAATACAAAAATTAGCTGGGCGTGGTGGTGCACACCTGTAATCCCAGCTACTTGGGAGGCTGAGAATTGCTTGACTCCAGAAGGAGGTTGCAGTGAGCAGAGATCGTGCCACTGCACTCCAGCCTGAGTGACAGAGCAAGACTCTGCCTCAAAAAATAGGAAATTCAGACAATTCAGACACAGGCATACAGGGAGAACACCATGTGAATATGAAGGCAGAGATCAGGATGATACTTTTGCAAGCCAACACCAAAGACTGCCAGCACTCCATCAGGAGCTAGGGGAGAGGAATGAATAGATTCTTCCCCACAGCCCTCAGAAGGAACCAACCCTGCCAAAACCTTGTGCTGGGACCTCCAGCCTCCAGATCCTTGAGACAATAAAGTTCTGGGGTTTTCTTTGTTTTTTGTTTTTGAGACGGCATCTCGCTCTGTCGTCCAAGCTGGAGTGCAGTGGCGGGATTTTGGCTTACTGCAACCTCCGCCTCCCGGGTTCAAGCGATTCTTCTGCCTCAGCCTCTCTAGTAGCTGGGACTACAGGCGTATAGGCGCGTGCCATCATGCCCAGCTAATTTTTTTTGTATTTTTAGTAGAGATGGGGTTTCACCATATTGGCTAGGCTGGTCTTGAACTCCTGACCTCATGATCCACCCACCTCAGCCTCCCAAAGTGCTGGCATTACAGGCGTGAGCCACTGCGCCCAGTTTAAGCCACCTGGTCTGTGGTACTTTGTTATGGCAGCCCTAATGAACTAAGACGGGCTTTAAGCTATAAATCATTAAGGTTGGTTAAGTTAACAAATCATAACTCTCAAAAATGTTAACCCAACTTGAAAGAAGCTTTTGAAACTGTTTACAATCCATTTTGGAAACAACAAAAGCCAAAATAAAGGCAATTATTAAAAATAGGTCATGTTAAATGACAATAATGTTATTGAATAATAATTTCTTTAAAAAGTATAACCAGGTTTCTTTAAGTAACTGGGTCCCGAATGCTGGTTAAAATGAGACAAGTAGGATCCTTCATTAATTTCTCATGTCCACTTCTATCTGTTTTTTCTTTTTTTGTTGTTCCATGTGAAACTGAGAAAAAAAAATGTGTTAACTTAAACAGTTGTCAACTTAATCTTACTTTTTTGGGAATTTGCTCATGCTCCAGTTTAATTTTCTCCTCTTGTGTTTCTTCAACCTCTGCATCATCTATTTCATCATTGATTCTGCAAAAATATCAAATAACACAAAAGGGTTTTTTCAACCGGAAGAGTTTATACCACAGTGTTACAATTCGCTGCTTTGGCTTGTCTTCACCTTATCCTCAAAGAAATTACAAATTCAAATTCTACACCAAATACTCCAGGTAATGTACAAAATTATGATGACCAATAAATGTCAATACATGTTTATGAATAACCTATAAAACTAAAATTTTAGATCATACCACCTTAATGTTCAAGCATTAGCAGCTATATAAATCATTCATTCATCCATCATTCCATTAATTCAACAGGCTCCAGGCCTTAGGCCCTGGACTACAACAATGAAAAATACAGACCCTGTCACTGTCTTCTGAGAGCTTTCCATCTGCTTGGGAGAAAAAAATAAAGCTATTTCAATATGGTATATGGTAAGTATAGGGGCATATACGCAGAACACAACCCAGACTTGGGGACCAGAGGCATTTACAGCCTAAATGATACTTATGAGTTAGCCAACAAAGAGGAGAAAGGAATGTGAGGAAGAAGGGTATTTTAGGCAGAATGCAGAGTACCTTTTGAGATTAGGAGCAAGACAAACACATTTAAGTGTAAAGACGAAAAAGAAGAACTGTTTTTAGACTTACAGGACTGAGAAGTTGACCACGCATATATACAACAGTCTGAGACAATTACTTGAGGATATTCCAGTGAAACTAAATATGAACCCAAGAGGGATGGGAAATAAAAGAAACTGGTGAACAAAGAAGCCAATAAAATGTATAGGTGTATCTAAATAATGGTTGATACTAGAGATACAGGGAGCTGAAGAAAATAGTGTCTTAGTAAGTGGTGACTACTGAACACAAGATTGGGAAAAGCTGTGAATTAAAATATGAGTTATACACCAGATAAAGGCAAGGAATTGGGCAATATGTCCCATCTCAAGGAAACATGTTACAAAGGGAAAGCACTGACAGCACAAGTAGAATGTGAACAGTGGCTCTCTGGCTCTTCTTTCAAAGTTACAGGAGCTCAGGCTTCACAGCTTTGTCCAATTCAACAGTTTACACTGACTCAGGGCTCCTGAGTTACATCCATCAGATGAGGTACCAAGTTGTGAGCCTTCTACCGAAGCCACCATTACAAGAACCAAAAATCCCAAATACTTGTGAACCTTTATTGCTATAGTTTCCAGTAATGAATCACCTCATGGAGTAGGAGGCAAACTCTCCTTAGGCAGAGGAATAATGACGATAACGACCTCGATAGCAGTAACAGCATCAGCCAACACTTGAATGATGCTTACTCTGTGCCAGATGCTGCTCCATACACGTAACACTTATCACAAACAACAGTGTTATGACATACATACTAAAAGCCCATTTTCTGGATGAGAAAACAATCACAGAAAAGATATGTAACTTGTCACAGAGCTAATACATGGTGGAGCTGAGATCTGAGCCCCAGCAGGCAGGCAGGGCTCCCAAGTATGTGCCCTACAATCACACTATTATTCAACACTGCCCATTCTAAATAGATGTCTCCTTTCACTATGAAGGTCTACAATACTCAGCACCCATATTAGACCTATGAGCAGGATAGGACAGAGTTGACCACCTCTTCTGTGTAAAACATGTTCTTTACTTAGCTTCAGAGATAGTGGGCTCTTCTAGTTTCTTCTTTCCTCACAGCTACAACTTCTCAGTCTCCTTTGTTGGTTCCTCATCTTCACAACTTTAAAAGTCAGTTCTCATCTCTTCTCTTCTTTGTCTATATTCTCATTCTAGGCTATCCCTTTCTATATCATCACTATGAATATCATCTGTATGTAGTTGATTTCAAAATCCAAGTCTCCAACCCAAACCCCTCCTCTTAAAACCAAACAGAGCTAACTTCCTACTCAACATAACCACCTGAACATCTACTAGACACATGTAATCTTAAAACATCCAACACTGAACTCTTGCTCTTCTCTCTGAAGCCTAATCCTTCTTGCTATCTAAATCGGCAATGCCATCGCTCTCAAGATCCCCACCAAAACCTTAAAGTCAATCTTGATTCCTCTCTTACATCCCCATCCAATCTCGGAGGAAATCCCGTTTGTTCTATCTTCAACATACCCACATTCGACCACTTCTTGCCACTAATACAATCCGAGCTGCTCTGGCACCCCTACATTCTACTCTCAACACAACTAGAATGACCCTGCTAAAATATTTCAAATGTCACTGCTGAAAAACCCTCCAATGCTCTGTTGTCTCATTCAGAGTAAAAGCCAAAGTCCTTATTTTGGCACCTACCAGTTACTCCATGATTGGGCTCCCATAACCCTACCCCAATACCTCTCAGACTTCCAAGTCCCTCTTACTCCATCCTAGGTGTCCTTCTGGCCACTTTGCTCCCCTAACCCAATCACACCAAGCTCACTTCCCCTGAGGACCTTTACACAGACTCTTCTCCACTCCTCTAGACTAAGAAACCCCCTCACCTCCTTCAGGTCCCTACACAGGTTTTTAAAACTTACCAACGTTATCAGTGAGGCTTTCCTTATCTACCTTCTTAAAATATCTACACCCTCCCGGCCGGGCACAGTGGCTCACGCCTGTAATCCCAGCACTTTGGGAGACTGAGGTGGGTGGATCACGAGGTCAGGAGATCGAGACCATCCTGGCTAACATAGTGAAACCCCGTCTCTACTAAAAATACAAAAAAATTAGTCGGGTGTGGTGGCAGGCGCCTGTGGTCCCAGCTACTCCGGAGGCTGAGGCAGGAGAATGGTGCAAAAGCGAAAGGTGGAGCTTATAGCGAGCCGAGATCGCACCACTGCACCCCAGCCTGGGCAACACAGCAAGACTCTGCTCAAAAAAATAAAAATAACAAAATAAAAAAATCTGCCCCCTCCCTACCATACCACCAGTACTTACTTTCCCCTTACCCTTCATTCACTTTCTCAGGGTATTTAAATACGATATATTTATGTAATGTTTTCTCCCCCTCCCCCAATAACGTAAATTCATTAGTACAGAAATTTTCATTTCTTGTTCATTTACCGCTATATCCCCAAAGCCATAGCAGGTGCTGAATACGATTTTTTTAATAAATGAGAAGTACTCCCATCACAAATTACTAGGAAAAAAACCAGAAACCGTATGAGAAAAGACTGATTCATTTGACTGGATAAAACAAAACCACAACATCCCCATTCCTTTATACATTGAAAAATAATGCCATAGGCAAAGACAAATGACAATTGGGAGTAAAGTACTCGCAGATAAGAGATCCCAGAATTTGAAAAAGATCAAAAAGAAGAAAAATGGGCAAATAATATGGACAGCTCACCATACTTCCATACCATCCTTCACCCATCATTTTGGCAAAATTCCAAGTGTCTTTTATGTATTGCAGTCAAGTTTTTGGGAATGGAATTTTTGTCCAATACACTTTCAAACTGATAGCTGCTGTTGGGATTTTTACATGTTGTGAACTTTTTTTTTTTGATGATGAATTCTTATGTATTTTACAACGTATCAATTAGTTCCAGTTATTTTTCTTAGTAAATTATATCATCTGCAAGTAATTAGAGTCTTTGTCTCTTTCCAATATTTATAGGCCTAATTTTATTTTAGTCATTTTGCATGAGAAGCTTGGTGATAAAATCATGGGTCCTGGACACAGTTTTTCCAACTTACACTGTGCAATCTCGGCAGGTTATTTAGCCTCTCCGTGCCTCATTTTCCCATTTGTAAAACAAAGACAGCATCATTTTCTCTTTAAGTTCGTTTTGAGGATTAAATGATTTCATGTAAAGCACGAGGTAAAGCTCTGGATGATCAGTTAAAATTTGAGATAGAGTGAACAGCTGAGCAATATCGAGAGGTAAAATCAACCATAATTGGAAATATATCTCAGTTGAGGGAAATAAAAGACGTAGGTTTAAGAACAAAGATAGTTTTTAGCATTTCAAATTCAAAGAATAAAAAGTGAACATCTGGGTGTAAGCACTACGCACTGCTCCAAAAATGAAATCTACAAATTAGGGCCATTTGACCAAAAGTCTCCTTTGCTTTTCCAACCTAATGGAAATATTAAGTCCAAATGATGTCTGTTGCTTTATTGTGGTCTTTAGGGTCTTTCCATGCCAATCAGTGGCCTAATGGCAGAGTATTCCCTATTCTTTACCTTTTAATAAACTGTGGTTTCGTCCTTTCTACAGAAAAGAGCCTAGCATGTGTCAGTGAAGAGGTCAAATCAGTGTCCTTTGGGAGTTTACGGTCTCGTGGAAACAGGCAACAATAGTAAAGACAGACGCTACCGGACCACAGAAGCGGGCTCCTAACCCGCTGCTGTGCAGAGAAAGGGGTGCATTCTGGAGCCTTCTGGCTTCCACCCCGCTCCCCCGCCCAGGCTCTCGGCAGCCCCGACCATGGCGGCCTACGCCTGAGCCCCGTGTTCAGCTTCTGCTCCCACCCGGACCCCGCACGAACTCTATAGGTCAGACGGTGGCGTCCGGCCGGCCCACGTGCTCCCCACGGGCTCTCCCGACTCGGGCCGGACGTGGTTCCGGACGGCCTCCAATCCAGAAGAAACTAAGAGGCGGAGTCCCGCTGAGCCCCTGCATTCAAAGGATGAAAAGATGTGGGATCACCTTTCGTCAGAGTCCGTGGCCGTTTTGCCGAGGGCCGGGTTGGGGGGTTTTGAGAAAAGATTCTCAAAATCCATGACCCAGACAGGTCCTCCCTTTCGCGAGCCGGGAAGCTACAGAGTAACAACCCGAGAGAGTGACAACTCGTACGCAACAAGACGGACCCACAGCCGCACCAGGGCCACAGGCTCCGCCCCGCGCAGCCCCACCCGCCCCGCACATGCGCCGATCCGCCCTCCGCGGCTCTGTGCAAGCCCGCTCCCTCCCTGCCACCTTCGCCTCGGCTCTGCGCAGGCGCCGCCGTTGTTGCCCTTCCGCCGGCTCTTTCGTCCATTACCTCAGATAGTAGACTTTAATTAATTAATTTATTACTTATTTATTTATTTATTTTGAGACAGAATCTAGCTCTGTCGTCCGGGCTGGAGTGCAGTGGCATGATCTCGGCTCACTGCAACCTCCGCTTCCCGGGTTCAAGCAAGTCTCCTGCCTCAGCCTCCTGAGTAGCTGGGATTACAGGTGCGTGCTACCACGCCCGGCTAATTTTTGTATTTTTAGTAGAGGCGGGATTTCGCCATGTTGGTCATATTTTTAGTAGAGACGGGGTTTCACCATGTTGGCCAGGATGGTCTCGATTTCTTGACCTCGTGATCCGCCCGCCCCGGCCTTCCAAAGTGCTGGGATTACAGGCGTGAGCCACCCCGCCCCGCCCCAGCCCAGAATTTTTAAAATGATTTGTTAGGATTCTGCTTTCACCTTGGTGAAAACTGTTCCATCAAAATCACAGTATTTGCAAGGGATGGTAGTAACAGCTAACATTTATCTGAGCACTCCACTACTATTCCTTAGAAATTGCGTTTCATATGTTAGCTAACTTAATCCTCACAACAGCCCTGTAAAAGATGTTCTATTACCATCCACATTTTTGAAATGAATAAGCAGATATGTGTCTGGTAATGTAACTTGTAGGGTCTCTACAATTGAATGGGATTAAAATGAATACACAAGTAACCTCAAGACCAAAAAGTCCATTAAAAAGTACCAAATACTAAGAGGATTCAGAAGAGAGAAAAAATTGCATCCAGTTGGGAAGGCTTCTTGAGAAGGGAGTATTTGGGCTGGGTCTTGAGATATTTCCATAGGAAAAGATGAAGTTAAGAGTAAATGGACATTCTAAGTAGAGAGAATTGTATTAAGGCAGGAAAATAGAGCATGCTGTTGCAGAACCGGGAATTGCTCAGTTTCACTCAATGTAATGCCATTTAAGGCAATAGTAGAAAGGAAGGCGCAAACCCTAGGTTGGGCCAGTGATAGAGAACCTGACTTGCTTCTGTAAGTGAAGGGACTGATTCTTGGCATGAATCAGGATCCCTCTACCAATTAGTGAAGGGAACTATTTGAAACCAGATATCTTCCAAGGGAAATTCTACTTTCCTGTGTTGTTTATATTATAGGCAATCACCTGTGGAACATGAATCATTACTAAAAATGGAGAGGAAAAAATGAATTAAGGAAATGAAAACTAGAATTACTCCCTTTTTAGCAGGAAGCACTATTATAGAACTCAAATGGTTACCATACACATTTTTTTATGTAAAATGTCCAGCATACAGCAAAAGATAACCAGACACAAACGAAAATTCGATTAGCAGGTAAAAAGCAGCTAAAACATCTGACCTGCAAAGGCATCAGACACTAGCATTTTCAGACAAAGACTATATATATAAAAGGCTACATACGTTTGTGTTAGATTGATGCCAAAAATGGCCCCAAATTCTCCAACTTTCCCTGTATCCACGTCCTTTGCGGTGACTTTGCAGCTCCTCCCACAAAGAGGTAGGATCTATTTCACCTCCTCTTTAATCTAAGTTGACTTTGCCTGATAGAACAGCTTATTTTAGCTAGTAGAATGCAGAAGTGGCCTGCCAATACCAAGCCAAGGCCCCAAGAGGCTTTGTATGTGTCTGCTCTCTCTTCTATGCCTGCTTTCTTCAGGACAGTAAGTTCAGGCTACCCTGCTGACGATAAGGGAGAGACATGTGGAAGATAAGGCAAATGGAGGAGAGCGAAAACACCCAGTCAACAGCTAGCAAAACCCTAAAAGCAAAGCCTCCTAGGCAGCATACAGCTGAGCACACACGTGATGGAGTCCTGCAGAGAACCGAAGACTCTCAGATGATCCCAGTCCAAATTACTAACCCACATTAATTGTGAGCTAAATAAACGGTTCCTGTTTTAAGTCACTAAGTTTTTAAGTAGTTTACTATATGGTAATATCTAACTAATAAAAAAGAAACTATAAAAAATCTCATCGAGGAACTGGGGAGAAGTAACCAAGTAGAACTTCTAGAAATAAAAAATATAATCCTGAAATTTTAAAAAATCAGTGGATGGGGCCGGGCGTGGTGGCTCACACCTGTAATCCCAGCACTTTGGGAGGCCAGCATCGGTGGATCACGAGGTCAAGATACAGAGACCATCCCGCCAACATGGTGAAACCCCGTCTCTACTAAAAATACAAAAATTAGCTGGGCGGGATTGCGCGCACCTGTAGTCCCAGCTACTCGGGAGTCTGAGGCAGGATAATCACTTGAACCTGGAAGGTGGAGGGTGCAGTGAGCCAAAATCGCGCCACTGCACTCCAGCCTGGCGACAGATGAGACTCCATCTAAAAAAAAAACCAAAAAAAAACAAAAAACAAAATCAGTGGATGGTGTGGTCATATTAAAATGTATTCAAAAATTCCTTAACACTTCTCCCTGCAAAAGGTGGAGACTTAGTCCCCTCTTCTTTAATGTGGATAGAATTTACTGATTTATTTCTAACAAATACAATGTGGCAAAAGTGATGATGCATGACTTGTGAGGTCATAAGAAGACATTGTAGTTTCTGCTTTATTCTTTTGAATTATCTGCATGAAGGGAAGTCAGTCACCATGTCATGAATCACTCAGGTGCCTGTGGAGAGCCAGCCATGTGGGTGAGGTACCTTGGAAACAGATCTCCCAGCACTAAGGAAGCCGGAAGACATCTTGACAGCAATCCCATGAGAAACTGTGGGACAGAACCACCTAGCTAAGCAGCTCACAGATTCATGACCCACAGAGGATATAAGAAGATCAGTGTTGGGCCAGTTGTGTCGTCTCATGCCTGTAATCCCAGCACTTTAGGAGGCTGAGGCAGGTGGATCACCTCAAGTCAGGAGTTTGAGAGCAGCCTGGCCAACACGGTGAAACCCCATCTCTACTAGAAATACAAAATTAGCTGCGCGTGGTGGCGCATGCCTGTAGTCCCAGCTACTTGGGAGGCTGAGGCAGGAGAATCGCTTGAGCCCGGGAGGTGGAGTTTGCAGTGAGCCTAGATCATGCCATTGCACTCCATGGGCAACAAGAGTGGAACTCCATCTCAAAAATAATAATAATAATAATAATAAAGAAGATCAATTTTTTTTAACCACAAAGTTTTAGGCTAATTTGCTATCCTGTATAGCAATAGATAAGTGAAATTCCCTATTATTATAAAGCAGCTGGCCTAAACATAAAATTATCATATGACCCAGCAATTCCACTCCTAGGTATATACCCAAAAGAATTGAAAATGGACTGAAACATATATTTGTACATTCATGTTAATTGCAGCATTATTCACAATAGCCAAAAGGTAGAAACAAACCAAGTGTGCATCCACTGATTAATGGATAAATAAAATGTGATACACACACAGGATATTATTTATCCATAAAAAGGAATGATGCTCTGATACATGCTGTCAGAACTGAATTTTGTGTCCTGGCTGAACTTTGAAAATAGTATGCTAAGTTAAATAAGTCAGGCACAAAAGGACAAATATTGTATGATTCCACTTATACGAAATATGTAGAATAGAGAACTGTATAGAGTCAGACAGTAGATTAGAGGTTACCAGGGACTGAGAGGGGGTGAAATGGGGAATTGTTGCTTAAAAGTGACAGAATTTCTGTTTGAGGTGATGGGAAAGTTTGGAAATACATAATGGTGATGGTTGCACAACAATGTGAATGTGACTAATGTCACTGAATTATACACTTAAAAATGACTACAATTGCTCACTCCTGTAATCCCAGTACTTTGGGAGGCCAAGGTGGGTGGATCATCTGAGGTCAGGAGTTTGAGACCAGCCTGACCAACATGTCTCTACTAACAATCCAAAAATTAGCCAGGCAAGGTGGCAGGCGCCTGTAATCCCAGCTACTCGGGAGGCTGAGGCAGGAAAATCGCTTAAACCTGAGAGGCGGAGGTGAGTAGGTGGTAGTGAGCCGAGATGGTGCCATTGCACTCCAGCCTGGGCAACAGAGTG
This sequence comes from Piliocolobus tephrosceles, assembly GCF_002776525.5. Lineage (NCBI taxonomy): Eukaryota > Metazoa > Chordata > Mammalia > Primates > Cercopithecidae > Piliocolobus > Piliocolobus tephrosceles. Next base: position 93,256,660 of record NC_045448.1, on the reverse strand, counting down.
AGACAGAGTGAGACTCCATCTCAAAAAAAAAAAAAAAAAAAAAGGTTGAAATGGCAAATTTTATATTTCTTTTACCAAAATAAAATAAAGCAGCTGACATGTTAAAATGGTGAAATGGCCTGTGATAACTCAGTTCCAGTATGAGCTAGGTATAATACCTCATGAGTATGTGCTATAAATCAGCAATCACCAATAGGTGGTGCTGTTTCTCCCATAGCCAGGAGACATGGGGTCTGGGAATCAAAGCTTGCAAGTGGGAGTAGATCCTCTCTGTATTATTCCTAGTGATGCCCTAGAATAATGTTTGCTTCCTATCTCCACGACTTTGGGCTCTGCTGGTTTAGAGCAGACTTTTTCAACCTCGACATTATTGTCATTTCAGCCTGGATGATCGGGAACAGTCTTGCGCACTGTAGACGGCTTGGCGGCATCCCTGGCCTCTACCGCTAGATGTCAGTAGCGGCTGTTCCCCCGTTGTGGCAACCCAAAATGTATCCGGACGTTACCAAGTGTCTTCTTGGGGGAGCAAAATCTTCCTCACTTGAGAACCACCGGTGTAGAGTTAATCCCGAAAGTAGGAATGTTTGCCTCAAGGAGCATGACAATGAGTCCATTAAACTTGAGGTTGAGACTGCTGTTTGGCCACCTGGGGCTCCTCATGCTAGGGAATGAACAGGTAAAGAAGGGGCTTATTGTATTGGCAGGGGTGATTAATCCTAACTAACAAGTTATCCTGACTACACAGTGAAGTTAAGGAAGAGTATGTCTAGAATGCAGGTGATTTCCCGGGCAGGGTACTAAGTAATCCTATGTTCCATGGTTGAAGTTAATAGAAAACACCACCACCACAGGCAGCACTGAAAGCGCCCCAAACCCTTCCGGGAAACCACCTGTTATCGGAAGGAGGGTACTTGAGCGTAAGTTGTGGTGGTCCTTGGTCTTTTCAACAAAGAATTAGACAAAACTCACAAAATGACAAAGGAATGAAACACAGGAACGAAGCAGCAAATGCAGGCATGCATTAAAGCGAGAAAGCACTCCAAAGGGTGGGAATGGGCCAGAGCAAGCAGCCCAAGGGCCCAGTTGCGAAGTTTTCTGGGTTTTAAGTACTCCTTTTGAGGTACCTATAGATGAAGGATTTGGTCTCTGGCTAATTGAAGGCTGCGGTGTATTGGCACCCTATGTAGATGAAGCGATGGCCCCTACTAGGCCCTCAGCCAATCCAGGGCACTTTCCTTTTCCATCTGAGATGTGGTAGAGGGGAGAGAGTTGTAGCGAAAGTAGCCTTTGATCCTTTGCTACCCTGGTGTGAGGAGATGGGGGGGGGGGGTTCTTTTGGTTCAGCTTTAGGATATTTACTAATATCAAGTAATTGGCCTTAGGGTCCCTTCCCCCAGACCCAGGTGTTTTCCTTTTGATCCAGCTTTGGGAAGTCAGTGTGAATTGGCCTCAGATTCACTGCCCCAAGACCTTGGTGTTTTTCCTTGATTCAGCGCCAATTGGCCTTAAGTTCCCTGCCTCCAGACCCTATTCTCCTGCCTCACACCCAGCAAGGAGTCAAGACCAGCTTGGGAGAGCAGAGAGAATATGGCAAAGGGTAGGAGCAGAAGGTGGTTGTACAAGTATCAGCTGCAACTGATACAGGAGCTTAAAATAAATTGTTTAGGCTGTTAATGAGGGTAAGAGAGTCCTCAGTAAGGTTTCCCTTTTAATAAAAAGCAGCTCCAAAATAATTTCTTTTCTAACAAAGAGCAGCCTGAAAAATCAAGCAGCAGACATAGAAAAGAAAGCTAGAACCTTGCAGAGGTAAATGCCAGCAGCTGTGCCAATAGAAAAGGGCTACCTAGGAGCCAGGCATATCCAACATGGAGGCTGTATCTTTCCTTTTCTTTGTCACCACATGTATAGTCAGGGAACAGGCAACATGGCGCCAGTCATGTACCAAACCCATCTGCATAATCAAAAATTAGGGTGAGGTTGCTACCTTCTTCAAGCACCATATAAATGGCACACCTGGTCCGACCAATCCTTTGCACCCTGTGTAAATCAGATACCACCTCCTCAAGCTCATCTATAAAACCACCCACATCTCTCCCTGAACCTGGAAATTTTGGGGACCCCTTCCTCTGCACAAGGCAGCTTTTCTCTTTCTTTCACCTATTAAACTTCTGCTCTTAAACTCAGTCGTTGTGTGTCTGCATCCTTGATTTCCTTGGCATGAGGCAATGAACCTCAGGAACTACCCCAAACGAATGATGCTGCTTCCCAGCTACATGACCAGTAGCAAAAATGATTGCAATATTTATGAATATATCATTCTTAATTTGATATAAATTTGTGGAAATATGGGTGTAGAAATACACACACATAGACACACACACACGCACATATATTTAAAATTTTCCCTTCTACTATTCCCCTCCCATCTGACACAAAATATGTTAATAGTAGTTAACTTTATATCTCGTTTAAGTTATGGGCTATAAAAGGAGGCATGTGACTGAGCTAAAAGAAGAATTCCAAGAAGAATGAACATCACCCAAAAGTGAAAAAGGTACGTTTTATCCTTGGGAAAACGGGTAGCATGTTTTTGGTTGAATGGGGGATTGTTGCATCATGTTAGGCTGAGGCATGACTTTGCTATTGCTTTTATCTGAAAACTAAATATGGGTTAAAGAGACATTTATAGGTACCTAGTTAAAAAGTGTATACTTGGGCCAGGCACAGTGGCTCACGCCTGTAATCCCAGCACTTTGGGAGGCTGAAGTGGGCGGATCATGAGGTCAGGAGATCGAGACTATCCTGGCCAACATGGTGAAACCCCGTCTCTACTGAAATACAAAAAATTAGCCAGGCATGGTGGCAGGCTCCTGTAGTCCTAGTTACTCAGGAAGCTGAGGCAGGGGAATCGCTTGAACCCAGGAGGCAGAGGTTGCAGTAAGCCAAGATCGTGTCACTGCACTCCAGCCTGGTGACAGAGCAAGACTCTGTCTCAAAAAAAGAAAAAAAGAAAAAAAAGTGTATACTTGGTGATTTTGTAACATGTCATCTTAGGGTATACTCGGTGATCTTGTAACATGTCATCTTAGCTAGGCTAACCCATGTTTTCCAGGATTCTTACCCTGCATTTTTCTAGTTAGAGTGAACCACAAGATAGATTTTGCATAAAATTTGGCAGGTGGAAGTAAAACAGCAGCCATATTGCTTTTTACATTCGGGAGGTCAGTGAAGGGGCAGAAGATGCTATTGCAACTCATGCACATTGTTGTTTACTGGTTTGCCTTGTTGATATGGGACAGCAACAAGACCTGATATAACTCACCCCAGATCCTCCTTCAGATTTTCTAAATTCTGGGCCAAGCATGTCTTTAGTTCCATGATAAAGGGCTCAAGATTCTCCTGCACAACGCCTACATCATTAAAGTACAGCAGACTAAGACACTAATACAGGTTATGGTTTATGCTCAGGGATTCTAGTTTGTCCTCATTCTCCCCACTTTACATCCAACTTCCCTTCCTGAATATGTGCCTTGTAGATTTTAAAAGTTTTTTAGACAAGGTCTTGTTCCATCAGTGGCAAAATTATAGCTCACTGCATTCCCATGGGGTGTCACTGTGTTGCCCAGACTGGTTTCAAACTCCTGGTCTCAGCAATCCTCCTACCTCATCCTCCCAAAGTACTGGGATTACAGGCATAAGCCACTGTGCCTGGCCCCACCTTATAGCTCTGAAGCTCCAATATCAGACAAGATCTTTACAGACTGTTTTAAACAGCTCCCACAATTGCATAAGGTCAAATCCCTGTAAATCTAGCTAGCTATCATCTGTCATCTATTTATCTATTTATCTTCTAGTGATTCTGATTATCCGATTAGACTTTGAGTAATAAGATGGCATTAATAGAGTAGACAGGGTTTAAAAGAAAATTGTGAACTGGAAGATAAGTCAGAAGAAATTATCCAGAGTACATCGTAGAGAGACTGCCACTCCAAAAAAGGGAACTTACAGAAGAGATTATTATAAAAACATAAATAATAGATTTAAATGTCTAACATATAACTAATAATAATTATAAGAAGAGAAGAAAAAAAGAATGAGTAGGAGGACATATTTGAAAAGAAAAGACTGGCCGGGTGTGGTAGTTCACGCCTGTATTCCCAGCACTTTGGGAGACTGACACAGGTGGATCTCTTGAGGTCAGGAGTTCAAGACCAGCCTGGCCAACATGGTGAAACCCTGTCTCTACTAAAAATACAAAATAGCCAGGCATGGGGGCTCACACCTGTAATCCCAGCTACTCAGGAGGCTGAGGCAGGAGAATCACTTGAACTCAGGAAGTGGAGGTTGCAGTGAGCCAAGATTGTGCCACTGCACTGCAGCCTGGGTGACAGAGCAGGACTCTGTCTCAAAAAAAAAAAAAAAAAAAAAAAAAGAAAGAAAGAAAGAAAAGGCTGAGACTTTGAGACTTTTCCTTTCCAAATTGTTGAAACTCACCAATTTACAGATCAATACATTAAACAAATACTATGCAGGATAATTAAAAGAAATCCAGACGAAGACACACCATACTGAAACTACAGAAAAGCAGAGAAAATATGTAAAGTAGCCACAGAAGAGTTTTAAAAGTTTACCTTCAGAATAATGACAATTAGACTGCCAGCTGTCTTCACAGCAGCAACAAGGGATCCAGAAGACAATAAAATTGTATCTTCAATAAATTGAAAGAAAATAAAACTTCCGAACTAGAATTCTATACTTTGAAACTATATTATTCAAAAATGGAGGTGATCTATAAGATATATTTAGGAAAACAAAAACAGAGAGGTCACTATGAGCAAATTACGAGAATTCTGAATAAATTTAGAAATTAGAAAGAATGAATTTGATAGCAGCAAATGTCAGGTGAAAGGTTTGAGTTATAAGAAAAAAATGGAGAATGAAGAAACTGATCATTCTAAGTAAATATTTAGTGAATAGAACAATATTACTAAGGTATTTGGTGGTTAAAATTTATACATATTGGGATTTCTGGTTCTGGGTAACATAGTAAAAGCACACTATATCCCCTGAATATAGGTTTACCTAGATAGGATGCATGGAATTGTTTGAAGACTCTAGAAAATAATTAAAGGAGGCATACTGGTGATGAAGATGAGAATTCAAAGTACCACTGAAATAGTGTTAAGTTTTTAATTTTCTTTTTTCTTTGGTCCTCCTGCCACTAAGCCCAGACATAGGTACAATTGCAAACGTGTGCAGAAGTGGGGCTAACTGAAGCTCAAGCTTTCTGGTTGGACAACCAAAAAATAAAGCTCCAGGGACCTGAAAAATTTCTAGGAGACCATAATGAAGAAGGGGCCTAGAAAAGTGACATCATAAATTTCTGAACCCCTGGGCTTACCACTGAGTTGTGCATGCATGGATCTGATCATAGACGCCATGCCAAAGACTTTTGAGAGTTGAATAGACATAATTCATCCATGTCCTGACTGGTCCCTGGTAGTACAGATCTAAGATTTAAATAGCATTGCAAAGGCATTCAGTTGAACAGGCACTGGAATCACAGTGGGTAGAAATCGAGGCCTGAACCTAACCAGGTCTATTACCTATAAAAACAAAAACATAAACATTCTGCATATGATTTAACTAAGATTTAACAGAGGCTTTATAGCATATTATTATTCCTAATCTCCAGGATACAATTCAAACTTATTTGGCATACGAAGAATCAGGAAAATCTCAAATTGCCTAGGAAAAGACAATCAACAAATGCCAAAGCTGTGATGACTTGTATGTTGGAATTATCTGACAGACTTCGAAACAGCTCTTTATAAAAGTGCTACACTAAATGCCCTTGAAACAAATGGAAAAAGTAGAGCATCTCAGTAAAAAAAGAGAAGACATAAAGAGGAACCAAATGGAATTTTGAGAACTGAAAAATATAAAAACTAAAATTAAAAACTCAATGAATATTCAAAGACATAATAAATAAATCAAATATGGAATATCCCAAAATGTTAAAGCAGAAAAGAAAAAAACAAGAGCAACAAGAGAATGAATAGAAAAAATGTTAAAGATAGACTTAAAATCAAACATATTAATAGGTACATTGAATGCAAGTGGGATAAATTTACCAAATAAAACAAAGGGGTTGTCAGAATGGATAAATATGATCCAGCTATGTGTTCTCCACAAGAAATTCATTTTATTTTACTTTATTTTATTTTATTTTATTTATTTATTTTTTTGAGATGGAGTTTCGCTCTTGTCACCCAGGCTGGAGTGCAGTGGCACAATTTCATCTCACTGCAACCTCCACCTCTCAAGTTCAAGGGATTCTCCTGTTTCAGCCTCCTGAGTAGCTGGGATTTCAGGCGCACTCCACCATGCCCGCCTAAGTTTTGTATTTTTAGTAGAGACGAGGTTTCACCATATTAACCAGGCTGGTCTTGAACTCCTGAGCTCAAGTGATCCTTCCACCTCAACCTCCCAAAGTGCTAGGATTACAGGTGTGAACCACCACCCCTGGCAAGAAACTCACTTTAAACATGATATAGGTAAGTTAAAAATAAAGGTTGGTAAAATACATACTAAGAAACGCTAAACCAAAGAAAGCCAAAGTGACTGTATCAAAGTGGACCTTAGAGTAAAAAATTAGCAGAGATAAATATAGATGTTATGTAACTACAAAAAGGTAAATTCACCATAAAGTCATAATGGTCCTAAATAGGTATGCACAAATATCCAAAGCACATGGAAAATTCACCAAGATAAACCATAAACTGGGTTATAAAATAAACTTTAACAAATGTAATAGTATTGAAATAATACAGAGTATATTCGCTAACCATAATGGAATTGAATAAGAAATCAATAATAAATAACAACAACAACAACAACAACAACCTCCAAATACTTAGAAATTAAACAACATACCTCTAAAAATTCCATAGGTCAAATTAGAATTCACGAAGTGAATTAGAAAATATGTTGAACTGAGGCCAGGTGTGGTGGCTCACACCTGTAATTCCAGCACTTTGGGAGGCTAAGGCAGGTGGATCACTTGAGGTCAGGAGTTTGAGACCAGCCTGGCCAATATGGTGAAACCCTGTCTTTACCAAAAATTAGCTGGGTGTGGTGGCACGTGCCTGTAATCCCAGGTACTCGGGAGCCTGAGGCAGGAGAATTGCTTGAAGCAGGGAGGAGGAAGTTGCAGTGAGCCGAGATTGCGCCACTGTACTCCAGACTGGGAGAAACAGCAAGACCCCGTCGCAAAAAAAAAAAAAAGGAAAGAAAACAAGATAGCGAGAAAAGAAAGAGAGAGAGAGAGAGAAAGAAAGAAGGAAGGAAGGAAGGAAGGAAGGAAGGAAGGAAGGAAGGAAGGAAGGAAGGAAG
>NC_045448.1:93168162-93249255 GCF_002776525.5 Piliocolobus tephrosceles | reverse complement strand
AAGGAAGGAAGGAAGGAAGGAAGGAAGGAAGGAAGGAAGGAAGGAAGAGAAGGAAGGAAGGAAGGAAAGAAAAATATTTTGAGCTGGATGAATGTGAAAATGCAACATAGCAAAATTTGTGAGATACTGCTAAAGAAGTGTTTATAGGAATTTTAGAGCTCTGAATACTTAAAGATCTCAAATAAATAAACTTCTACCTTCAGAAATTAGAAAAAACAAGCAGAAAGAATGATACATTAAAGATAAAGGCAGAAATCAATGAAAGATAAGAGCAGAAAAACGATAAAGTTAAACCAAAATCTAATGATTTGAACAGATAATTGATAAATCACTAGCAAAACTGAAAAGAAAAAGGAGAAAAGATACAAATTACCAATCAGGGCCGGGTGCGGTGGCTCAAGCCTGTAATCCCAGCACTTTGGGAGGCCGAGACGGGTGGATCACGAGGTCAGGAGATCGAGACCATCCTGGCTAACACGGTGAAACCCCGTCTCTACTAAAAAATGCAAAAAAAACTAGCCGTGCAAGGTGGTGGGCGCCTGTAGTCCCAGCTACTCTGGAGGCTGAGGCAGGAGAATAGCGTGAACCCGGGAGGCGGAACTTGCAGTGAGCTGAGATCCGGCCACTGCACTCCAGCCTGGGCGACAGAGCGAGACTCCGTCTCAAAAAAAAAAAAAAAAAAAAAAAAAAATTACCAATCGGACATGAAAGAGGATATTTCAGTACAGACTGTACTGATAAAAAAAACAAAAACAAAAACCGTAAGTCAATTTTATGAAACACTCTTAGATTAAAAGGCCAAATCCTCACAAACTACAAACCATGCAAACTCATCTAAGGTAAAGTATACAATCTAACAGAACAATAACTATTGAAGAAATTAAATTCATAGCTTAAAACCTTCTAAAATAAGAAATCTCAAGCCCCAGATGGTTTTTCTGGAGAATTCTACCAAACATTTAAGGAAGAAATACCAGTTTTATATGCTCTCACGCAGAAAACAGAAAAGAAAGGAACACTTCCCCAATTATTTTATTAGGCATGCATTAACCCAATTCCAAAAACAGTCAAAAACAAAGAAAGAAAACTGCAGACCAATATCCCTCTTGAACATAGATTTTTAAATCCTTAACTGTTTAAAATCAAATCCAACAATATAAAAAGAATAATATGCAACAACTAAGTAGAGTTCATATCAGAAATGTAAGGTGGTTTGCTACTTGAAAATCAACCAGTGCAATCCAACATGTTATGAGTCAAAACAAGAAAATCTATATGATCTTATCAACTGATGCAGAAAATGATTCGACAATATCCAACATCAATTCAGCAAATTAGGAATAGATAGGTTTCCTTAACAGAAAGATTTCCTTAATAGATAAACCTTAACAAATATAATAGAATTGAAATAATATAAGTATGTTGTCTAACTATGGTGGAATTAAAAAAGAAATCCATAATAAATAACAAAAAAACCCTCCAAAACAAAAAAAAATAGATTTCCTCCATCTGATAAGGGCATGTCAAAAACTATGGCTAATAGCATACTTCATATGACTGAATGTTTTCCCTCTAAGATTTTGAAAAAGCAAGAGATACAAAAACTGAAAAAAAGGCAATTTTTAGCATAAAAAATAAATGAAGAAAGTCATCTTTCTGAGTGAAAAAAGCCTTATACAAAACATCATTTATTCTATTTATAAATCATAACCATGTTTTAAATCAGGCAAAACTAATTTATAGTGAAAAAAGTCAGAGGAATGGTTGCCTCTGGATGCAGATGAGGATTGAATGGGCAGGGGCGGAGGGAAATTTCTAGGGTATAGTCATGTTTTATGTTTTCATAAGGATTTGGGTGACGCAGGTGTATGTATTTCCTGCATTTTTCAGAACTCATCAAATTGTTTTCTCAAGATTCTGTACCTCACTGTATGTAAAATTTACCTTAAAATGGTAGTGCAAAAAATATTACATTCTAATTAATGATTTGTATGCTGAAGTGTTGAGAAGGTGCTATAAATGGAATGTTTGTGTTCCCCCCAAATTTATGTTGATAATCTGAAATTCCATATGTTGAAACATAATCCCCAATGTGATGGTATTTGAAGATGAGGCCTCTGGGTGATGATTAGGTCATGAGGTTGGAGCCCTCTTGAATGAGATTAGTGCCCCTATAAAAGAGAACACAGAGGGTTCCCTTGCTGATTCCACCATGTGAAGACACAGTGAGAAGACAGCCATCTGTGAATCAGGAAGCAGACCAAATCTTCTGGCACCTTGATCTTGTACTTTCTAGCCTCAAGAACTGTGAGAAATAAATTTCTGTTGTTTATAAACCACCAGTCTATGATAATTTGTTATGGTGGCCCAAACAGGCTAAAACCAGTGAAGTCTGCAACTTACTTTGAACTGTCTAAAGATACAATCGGCTGATGGATGGATAAAAGAAAGAATAGATAGCTAATAGTGTAATAAATATGGTAAAATGTTAACAAAGTGACAAGTAACAGAGAAAATTGTGAAAAACTCTGGAGATGCAATGGTGATGGTGGAGTTTGTGGGACTAGGTGCTGTTTTATTTATTTATTTTTATTTTATTTTATTTTTTTATTTTTTATTTTTTTTCTGAGACGGAGTCTTGCTCTGCCGCCCGGGCTGGAGTGCAGTGGCCGGTTCTCAGCTCACTGCAAGCTCCGCCTCACCTCCCGGGTTTACGCCATTGTCCTGCCTCAGCCTCCTGAGTAGCTGGCACTACAGGCGCCCGCCTCGTCGCCCGGCTAGTTTTTTGTATTTTTTAGTAGAGACAGGGTTTCACCGTATTAGCCAGGATGGTCTCGATCTCCTGACCTCGTGATCCGCCCGTCTCGGCCTCCCGAAGTGCTGGGATTACAGGCTTGAGCCACCGCGCCCGGCCGGTGCTGTTTTAAACTGACGTCTGTGGGTTGGTGTCTTAGTATGTTTTGTGCTGCTATAACAAAATACCTGAGACTAGTTGCCTTAGAAACAACAAAAATGTATTCCTCACAGTTCTGGAGGCTGGGAAGTCCAAGATCAAGGCACTGCCATGTGGCCTGGTGAGGGCCTTCTTGTTGTGTCCCCACTGGTGGAAGACGGAAGGGCAAGAAAGGGAAGAGCACCATGTCCTCACATGGTGGAACCGCAGAAGAGAGAGAAGCAACTCCTGCAAGCCCTTTTTATGGCAGCATGAATCCATTCATGAGGGCAAACCCCTCATGACCTCTGCACCTCCCATTTGGCCCCCCTTTCAATACTGTTGCATTGAGGATTAAGTTCCCAACACATGAATTTTGGGGGTCACACTCAAACCCTAACAGTTGGTGTCTTGGGTCTGGGGCAGGAAGCAGCTTGGGAAGGTTGTGAGAGGAGAAATGAGAAAAGAAACAGTTCCAGTTGTACCCTTGTTTCCCTCACCACTGCCTTGGACAGACAGTGACCCACATTTTATACTGGTGTCCTCCAGACTAAAATCAGGGTAGTACAGAGCCTTGAGCTTGTGAAATGCTGAAAAAACAATGAAAAAAAAAGGCTCATTAGACAGAAACTAAGAAAGATTTTATAGCTATATGAATATTAAAGAAAAAGATTTAAAAGACTTTAGGAAAAACAGCATCATTAGAAAAGAAAAAAGTTACTAAATAACTTACTAGGAAGGGAAAACAACTTTAGACACTTATGTACAATGTCCTTGTAATAAATGAGGAATATGTGATATAACTGTAAAAGAAGTGGAGAAATACATCATTGTGAGGGATTTAAATTACTTTACTTGATTGTTTTATTAAACAGACAAAGAAAAATCTGCAAGGATATAGAAAATAAGATCTTTACAATGAATAATCTTGACCTACTGGACATATATAGATTTAACAATGAGAGAATTTACATTTTTAAAGCCCAAATGGAACATTTATGAAAATGAATCTTATACACAAAACCTCAAAGTTGTAAAGAATAGGTGTTATACAGACCAAAACTTATGACATTATGGCAGTGAAGCTAGAAGTTAAAAACAATTCTAAGTAACTCATAGGTTAAAGAATAAATTATAATAAAAATTGTAAAATAACTGAATGAAAATAAAAATACCACACATTAAAACTTATAGGATTCAGCTAAGGCAGTTCTTCAAGAGAAATTTATAGCCATAAATACTTATAATAGAAAAGATGCATCAAAATTAATGAATGAAGAAGTTAAAAATAAAATAATAACCAAAAAGAAAGCAGGAATAAAGATATAATATGATTGAGTGAAAATTGATGAAACAGAGACAATAAAAATAAGAGTGAAAAATTATGACCTACAGTAAAAGGTGAATTCTTAGGGGAAAAAACCAAGGATTCACTTATATGAGAATTTGTTTCAACCAGACTTGGGAGTATCGTAGGGGTGCAGAAAGCAGTGTATATAAAGGACCCACTTTTCATATAGTAGAGTTGCCAATAGAGTTTCATATAATATGCGTGGATTTTGGTATATGCAGGGGTCTTGGTACCAATCCCCCATGTATGCTGAGGGACAACTGTATATAAAATCTCCAGATATCATCCTAAATGGGAAAACTTTATAGTCATCTGGGGAAACAAGACAAGGATATCCAATAAAACCACTTCTATTTAACACAGGATTGAATGTCCTAGTGCTGGAGATCCTAGCCAGGGCAGAAAAAGAAACTGGAGTCCAAGGATTGGAAAGGAAGAAATAAAACACTAGGTGTGTGGTAACTTGTTATGCAGCAACAGAAAACAAATACAAACACAAAATACTTAAGAATAAATCTATAAAAGATGCAAGATATTTATATAAATGAAAGACACATAGGAAAAATTTCAACATTGTATTAAGAGATATGAGTCCTAAATAAATGGAGAGATATTACATATTCATAAAATGTAAGACATAACTAAGCAATTGTCAGTTCTTTCAAAATTGGTCTATTGATTCAAGGCAATGCTGATAAAAATCTCGTTTTCTTTATGGAACTTGATAACTCTAAATGTTGTATCAAATTATAAATTCTAAATGACTACTTCTAAACTCTATATTAAAACTTAAGGCCATGTGTGGTGGCTCAATCCTGTATTGCTAGCACTTTGGAAGGCTGAGGCTGGAGGATTGCTTGAGGCTGGGAGTTCAAGACCAGCCTGGGCAACACAGTGAACCCCTGTCTCTACAAAAATAAAGACATAGGAAAAAATTACAAAATTGTATTGAGAGAAATGAGTCCTAAATAACACAGCAAGACCCTGTCTCTACAAAAATACAAATAAATTAGCCAGCCAGGGCATATAGTAAGACCTTGCCTCTACAAAAAATAAGCCAGATGTGATAGAGTATACCAGTGGTCCCAGCTACTTGGGGCGGTGGGGGGGGGTATGGGGGGTGTGGACAGCGGGTGATGGTGGTGGCTGAGGTAGAAGGCTGCAGTTCTAGTTCTTGTATTATCTAGTGTGATATCTGTGATACATACACTCCTCCTTAACTGAGGCAATTAAAGACAAGGTGTCACAGATCACTAAACACTATAGTTGTGCCACTGCACTCTAGCACATCTGGATATGCTGAGGTCATAACAAGGCTTGAGGAGGCACATCTCACACGTGCTTTTGAAAATCTAATCATCATGCTTACGAGCTACAAAAGAATTGGAGGCAACATTTTAAAAATACTTTTTCAGGCCAGGTGCTGTGGTTCACACCTGTAATCCCAGCACTTTGGAAGGCCCAAGTGGGTGGATCATCTGAGGTCAGGAGTTAGAGACCAGCCTGGCCAACATGGTGAAACCCTGTCTCTACAAAATACAAAAATTAGCCGGGTGTGGTGCTGTACACCTATAGGCCCAGCTACTCAGGAGGCTGAGACAGGAGAATCACTTGAGCTCAGGAGGTGGAGGTTGCAGTGAGCCGAGATCATGCCACTGCACTCCACCTGGGTGACAGAGTGAGACTCTATTTTAAAATAAAATAAAAGCACTTTTTCAAAGACATGGCTACTGTTCAGATGCTTGTATTTTTAGGGTATGTGCGTGTGTTAAAAAACTTTCCAGTGAATAATGCAAGTATTCATTTGTAATCTCAATGTGTACTATACAGGGAATTATTCCTGCCAAATTAATTCTGCCTCTAAGCCCCTATTTTGGTAGGTAGGCAGAAAATAGTTGTAACTGGGGCTCCCTCCCCCTGCCTAGGGGCACATATACATTTAGGGTTTGTATAAGCTACCAGGAAGGATGGGGAAAAGGCCCCCTAATCCTCCAGCTAGGATGATCACCTAGGAGATGTCTTTGTCCCAAGCCTCATCAGTCTCTGAATGTCTAGTGGTCCGCAGCTCCTGTGTCACTTTGTTGCACTGTAATTTGTGCCAATATTGGGAGCCTTGGGATACCAGGGCTTATTCTTACCATCTGGGACAAAACATGGGCAATAAAAGGGATTTTTCTTAACACTAAATGTAAAGGAATTCAAAGTAGATTGGCTTTTTAAAGTATATCCTTGGCCAGGCACGGTGGCTCATGCCTGTAATCCCAGCACTTTGGGAGGCCGAGGCAGATGAATCACTCAAGGTCAGGAGATAGAACCCAACTTGGCCAACATGGCAGAAACCACCATCTCTTATTTAAAATACGAAAATTAGCGGGCATAATGGTGCGTGCCTGTAATCCTAGCTACTACTCAGAGGCTGAGGCATGAGAATTGCTTGAACCCAGAAGGTGGAGGTTACAGTGAGCTGAGATGGTGCCACTACACTCCAGCCAGTGATGACGTGAAACTCTGTCTCAAAAAAAAAAAAAAAAAAAAAAAAAAACAACACAAACCAACGAAACAAAAATAATGATATCCTTTCTACTTTTTTGATGTTAAAATGTCTTTTATGAAATAACCATAAGATGTTTAATATGTTTAATTTATTTAGCAAAATAAAGTGTTGGTACCTTTATGTCCATTACAATTTTTGTGTGCGTACGGGGTGGGGAAGGTTGTCAAAGATAAGTAAAACTGGACATTAAAGTGGTGAAAAACAATTTTATTCAGTAATTACTAACAGTAGGGGAAAGAGTAGCGTTCCATTTCAATGCAGAGGTAATTGAGCAGCTTACAGAGAGAATAAGGGAGGGCGAAAGAGCCGGAATGCATGCAAAAAATTTCAAAGTCAGTCAGTATAAAAGTGATTAGACCAGCTGTGTCAGCTAGCCGGCGATTATCACTGAAGTCAGGATTCTACCCTCCCACCAAGAATGGGAGACAGTAAGTAACTTTCGAGATGATTAAACTTCAAAGGAATGGCTTTCAGGTCCTTAAGAAAGATACTCCTGAATTGTAGGAGAGAACACATACATGTCAAGGGGACAGAGGAAGGACTCACAATTGTAAGCTCTTTTTTTGTAAATGCTCCAAGAAAGGGGGTCAAGGGCCTATGGCCAGGTGGGCAGTGTTGAGTTTTCTCTGGGAGACATTTAACCGAGAGGTCTGGGGAGAGATCTGCAGTCATCCTAGGAACACGACCTTATGCTGCTACAAGCCTCACTACATTCTGGTGGTCTCTTTTTGCTGAGGTTTTGACAAGGTCATTAAGTAACAAGAATTCTGTAGTTCTCCTGACCCATATGTCATTATTAGGTAAAATCCGTTAGGTTTAAAATTAATTAGTGTAATCTCTTTGATATCTACATTGCTCCTTAACTGAGGCAATTAAAGACAGGGTGTCACAGATGTCTAAGCACTTCCAGATTCTAAAAACCCATAGCCTCAAAGGAGCACTGCCCCTCAATGCTCACCCACACACCCCTCCCCTTTCTGTTACCTAGAGAAAAAGACCAAGCCCTGATGACAAATTTTATCATCAAACTTCTTAAGTGGCACATGCCAACAGTTAGAAAAGGAGGCTTTCCATCCAGAGAGAACTGCACTGTCCTACGCCATCACAAACCAAACACCTTAATGAAAAGTTTGAAAGCCATTCTCAGACCTCCAGATACAGGGGACAGGGAAAATAGAAGTGCAAGAAAGAACAGCAACTGTTTACCACAAGGGCCTTTGGATAACTTCAAGAAATCGGCTACCCAAATGAGCTGCAGAAAGGCCTAAATTAACTAAAAGTTACAATAAAACCGAAGTCCTAAGATTTTAATGTAACTCCAAATGCTAATATAGTTTCTTCAGATCTATCTTTCCAAAGCTTCCTAGAAATGTATTATGGTAAAATGTGGCTGTAAGTACAGGTCCTGTCACTGCCTGTATTCAACTGAAAAAAAAAAAAAAAAAAAAAAAAAAGGTAATCCCAGCACTTTGGGAGGCCGAGACGGGCGGATCACGAGGTCAGCAGATCGAGACCATCCTGGATAACACGGTGAAACCCCGTCTGTACTAAAAAAAAATACAAAAAACTAGCCGGGCGAGGTGGTGGGCGCCTGTAGTCCCAGCTACTCAGGAGGCTGAGGCAAGAGAATGGCGTGAACCCCGGAGGCGGAGCTTGCAGTGAGCCGAGATCCGGCCACTGCACTCCAGCCTGGGCGACAGAGCTAGACTCCATCTCAAAAAAAAACAAAAAACAAAAAACAAAGCACGCCTTTTTTTTTTTTTTTAAAGACGGAGTTTCGCTCTTGTTGCTGGATGGAGCGCAATGACTTGACCTCGGCTCACTGCAACTTCCTCCTCCCGGGTTCAAGCGATTCTCTTGCCTCAGCCTCCTGATTAGCTGAGATTACAGGCATGCACCACCAAGCCCGGCTAATTTTGTATTTTTAGTAGAGACGGGGGTTTCTCCATGTTGGTCAGGCGGGTCTCGAAATCCCGACCTCAGGGGATCCGCCTGCCTGGGTCTCCCAAAGTGCTGGGATTACAGGCGTGAGCCACCATGTCCGGCCTTTATTTTCAATGTATATGTTAATATCAAAAACTTTACATTTCTAATTTAATCCACTCATTGCAATTGTTTCTGAATGCATTCCATTTATGCATTAGTAAAATGCATTATTAAGGAAAGACAAATTAAAGTCAGATATTTGGATTAATCATTAAGTCTATTTTAGTATAAAGCAAGGAACTTTCCTTCAGGACATTTAATATATTAAATGGGCCAAAACACTGACTTGTCATTTAAAAAATTTTTAAGGTCACGTTCATAAGTGTAAAAAAAAGCTATGCATAGCCGTGCGCAGTGGCTCACGGCTGTAACCCCAGCACTTTGGGAGACCCAGGCGGGCAGATCACCTGAGGTCAGGAGTTCGTGACCAGCCTGGCCAAAATAGGGAAACCTCATCTCTACTAAAAATACAAAAATTAGCCAGTCGTGGTGGCGCGTGCCTGTAGTCCCAGCTACTAGGGAGGCTGAGGCAGGAAAATTGCTTGAACCCAGGAGGCAGAGATTGCAGTGAGCGGAGAGCGCCAACACCACACTCCAGCCTGCGTGACAGAGCGAGACTCCATCTCCCACCAAAAAAAAAAAAAAAAAAAAAGCATGCCTAATGGTTATTTATAAAATACTCGCATACATTTTACGTTAATATTATTACAAAATAAAGTAACGTTTATATAATTATTTCAATAGCTATTCCTATTTCAACTAATAATGGGTAAATATAGCACCAAATATAAAACAAACTGCATGGGCAAGCTGTTTTCCTTAAAACACGATGCTGAGCACTAACCGTTACAAAAACAGATACCTGCTACAACTGTGAAGGATAAACCGCATTTCCCTATTATTGCAAGAACAAAGGTTTTAACAAAAAATTTTAAGGACTCTACAGCCGCCTTGTTCTTTGTTATCCCATCCCTGCCCGCCTTGGCTAATACTTTTGGGGCCCATTTGCTTGGTGCGTCCGGAACTCCCCAAGCGGCGGGCCTCTGGCAGGAAAAACCGCGGCCCGCACTGGGCCGGGAGCTGAGGCGCTGGTGGCCCTCGTTGGTCCCGTGGGCCGCCTCCCCCTCCTGCAGACACTCGAAAAGCCATCCGGCCGCGTCTCTCGCCGCCCGGCCCCGCCACTAGGCTGCCGCCTCCGCCGCCGCACGGAGAAGGGCGAAGACCCGCCCCTGCAGGTGATTGACGGGCAGTCTCCTCCAATGGTCAACGCGCTCGGCCCCGGCGGGCTGGGCAAGGGCCGCGGCTCGCGGAGGAATCTCTCTTGCCCTTTAGTCCCGGGCAAGGTGTTGCGGCCGGCGCCATTTTCTCGAGCCGCCTGTTTCGGGTGCCGCCATGTTGGTGAGGAGAAATCACCGTTACGGCCACTGTCCAAATCCCCGCGTCGCTGCACGCCGCCCGCCCGCTCCCACGCCACAGCCACCGGCGGCGAATAGAGACTAGAGCGGCAGCGCCGGCAGCGCGGGGCCGTTGCCCAGTGTTTGCAGTTAGAGCCCCACCTCTCTGGCGTGGTTGTTAATAGACTGGAAAGTCTGTGTCTGTGTCGCTCACTAGTAACCGTGAGTTTTTACCACTTCGTCACCTGTCGGCGGCGGCCGGGAGCAGGTTCCCGCAGGCGGCGCAGGGGTCTTCCCAGCGCCCCGTCGCCGCCGGCCTCGCAGACCTGCCCTCCAGCCCCGCCCCGTTCTTGACCAAACATGACAGACTCTGAACATGCAGGGCACGACAGGTTGGGAACCCTTCTTGTCTGTCTTTCTGTCGGATGAGAGGAGGGATCTGGGGCGGCGGGAGCGGGCCGGGGCCGGGCGCCTCCTGCATGACCTAGACGTCTCTGTGTGGCTCCGTCAGTTCCATGACGCGCACCCTTATGTAAACTGCTGGATCGCGGCCGCGGGGGAGGTCGGCCCGGCCGCGCCCGCCTCCCCGAGCCGGGGTCGCTGCTCGCCGGCGCCGGCCCCGCCCCCGGCTGGGCACGTGCGAGCCCCCCGCCCCCGGGCGGGTTCCGTGTGCGCGGGGCGGCTCTCAGCGTCCCGGCTCGGTGCTGCGGTCCTGCCTCTTGCCGTCCAGGGGTCGGTGCTCCCGGCCAGATAGGACCAGCCAGGAATTTTCAGGAACGGGTGTTTTAATATTTGACTACTTCCAGAGAACCGAGAACACCTCTAAAAAATAAACATGTTTGGTTTTCAGGGAAGTTTTAAGCAGCACCAAAAGGCCATCTGTTGTATACAGTCTTACCCCTTGGAATTTGAGATGGCAAGTTTCAAGTTCAGTATGTTAACACAAAATACTTAGGTTTTGCAGAAACTTAGTGTAGCATAGTTTTACCCTAACGGAAAAACTCCATGGATTATTCAGGCTTGCCCAATTTTCTAGATGGTGTGTATCACTTGAATATTTAATTGAGATTCTGATTTTTTATTTTTTGCTCTGTGCCTTAAGAGGCACATTCTGGATTCCATTCAAGTTTGGGGACATTTACAAAATATACTGTAGTATACTTAAATTTTGGTTATAATTCAAATTCTCGTTCGTATATATCTTTAATAATGAGAAAGGGTGGCTTTCATTCATTAAACTTACTGAAACAAAATCCATTGCATCTGATTCTTACTTAGAATATTAATTTGAAAATCTAGAACCTCACAGTTACTCCTTTGTGAATAGAAGTAATCAAAAATATACATTTTACTATAGACTATATACATTGCTGAAGTTTTATCTGTAGTAATGTGATCTGCTTGGTAAAGCATCCTAAACACGTTTTTAAAACCCAGAAGGAAAAATCACAAACACTGCTGAAATTTGAAATATCTAAATGCCTAGCAATCTTGAGAGGGATAAAAGTGAGATTTCAACAACTTCAGTATTGTAATAATAAAAGTGGATTCCCAGACGGCACGTCAATCAAAGGTATAATAAGTTTTAGAAAGTAAAATGCACTCTTAAAAATGATAAGCTTGCACTTGGCATATTTTTAATGATTTTTGTAACGTTATCTTTTTTATTAAAAAGAATGTTCTTAGAATGGGTTGACTAATACCTTGAGAAGTTTCCCACTCTTGAGTATCTGTGGACAAACCAATGATGGGGTTTTGCTAATGGAGCTAAAATCCTTTTTTATATGGAAGAAGGAAATCTGTTTCCCTCTCTTAGTGCACAGTATAACTTCAATATATATATTGTACATCATGAAAAAACCATGTCATCAAATATCAAAATAATTTTGCTGGTAAGGAACTGTGATGACAGACCTTTTAAATAGCTTGAAATTTTAAGATACTGATTTAGAGGTTAAAAAGAAAACCTTAAATAATTATTTGTAAGATATGTTAATAGCTTGGTAATAGGAGCTAAAGATTAGTCTATTTTATTTAAAATTAGGACTAAGAGTATTTTCCAGCGATTTCTGAAGCAAAAAGGTTAGCTCCGCTTTAACTTAGCCAATTGTTAAGTGGCATCTTGGTTCTGAGGTGAAAGAGATGGTTTATTTTTTTCACACTTTTTTTTTGTCAACCCACATGAAAAACAAAACAACTACATCAAAAACAAAGTGAACTAGAAGTCAGGAGAAATTCTACAAGATCAGATCGATGGTTCTAACCTTCCCTGGGGAACTTTTTTTTTTTTTTTTTTAAGTATTGCTGCTATTTCTGTTGGTCTGGACCTCCGCCTGGGTTTTAAGAGTTCTAAAAGCTCCCCAGGAAATTGTAATATGTGCCACATTGAGAACCGCTATACTGGATCAGTGTTTCCCAATGTTAGTTAATCATCAGAATCACTTTGGGGAATAAATTTTTGTTCTGCCCAGAGCAACTGAATCAGAATCTCTAAGGTATTTTTCATAGGCTCCCTGGATAATTCTTAAGAAATTTGGGGAAAAAAATGGACTAATCTGCAGGATCCCAAAATACTGTATCTTTCCATGTTATAGCTATTTTATGCTGTTATAAAAGTTTCTGTGAATTAAGTGGAGAAAAAGATAAGAAACTTGGTGTATGGAGCTAGGCTTTGTCTCAAGGATTATTACTATTTTTTATTTTTATTTTTTTTGAGATGGGGTCTCACTCTGTTGCTCAGGCTAGAGTGCAGTGGGGCAATCTCGGCTCACTGCGAGCACTGCCTCCCAGGTTCATGCCTTTCTCCTGCCTCAGCCTGCCTAGTAGCTGGGAATACAGGCACCCGCCAACACACCTGGCTAAGTTTTTGTAGCTGGGAATACAGGCACCCGCCACCACACCTGGCTAAGTTTTTGTATTTTTACTAGAGACCGCGTTTCACCATGTTGGGCAGGCTGGTCTTGAACTCCTGACCTCAAGTGATCCACCATACTTGGCCTCCCAAAGTTCTGGGATTACAGGCGTGAGCCACTGCGCCCAGTCAAGGATACTCTTTTTATAACATTTTCAAAAATTAAGGCATATTGTGTGTGCAGGGAAAAAAACGAAGCCTATGATTTATATTTACAATTGCTTTGATTTTATACAAATTAAAATATTACTGTTTATGTGAAAATGAGATTCTAAATGTAAATGGAATTCACAGAATGCATAGTATTTTTCTCCTTTAAAGAATAGAGTCTCGCTGTATGCCCAGGCTGGTGTTGAACTCCTGGGCTCCAACCATCCTCCCATTTCAGTCTCCCAGAGTGTTGGGATTACAGGCGTGAGCCACCATGCCTGACCTTGTACATGTTATATAGTGAACATTTTGCACAAGATTGTTTGTCAAATGAATAACTTTAAAAAAATATCTATTTAGTGTACTTTCCTTTAAATATTTTCACACCTGGAGTTAAAACATTGTATTTTATAAAATGTTATTAATATAAAAATATTTGTAAATAAACTTGTGGCTATGTAGAATGTAGTCAAGGACTTTTGCATAAGCCTAGAGCCTAGTTTCTAAAGGTCTTTAGAAATAGGTAATAGATTTGGAGAGGAAAGAGTTAGGGGAAATCAGAGGGAGGTATAATTCTGGTCTCTTGTCAGTTCTCTTTCATTCAGTTCTCTCAGGCACAACTCCAGCAGCTTAGTTTTATATTTCAGCTGGATGTTCACCCAATTAAAACAATTCGCAAACAACAACTGAAGACGAAACACTGAGTCCTTTCTTTGGACACATCTGTAGTAGAGTAGGAAAAGATAAATATAAGGCAAGTAATTGTTACAGAATTTTCTGAAATATACTAATGGTAAAAGGTTTTATAGGGCCTGTACTGGGGAAAAAGATAATTTTTTAACATGAACCATTTAAGAGCTTGTAAGTCTCAAAGAGTCTTTAATTGATAGGTGGTATGAATAATACTCTCCTTTGGGAGGAAGTTTATAATATATAAACAACCTCCCCGCCCTTCCCTCGCTGCTTCTGTCCTGTACAACAAGAACAACAAAACTCCAACTAGTCAGAATTGCAGGTGGTTTATGCCCCCCCGCCCCCCCAGTATAGATTGAAAACTTGCTAAGAGACTGCACTGGAGAATCTGAAGGGATGAGGATGGAAAAGATGATTATACTTTTCATTTGCAACAGGACTTTGATTCTCACATCAATCCCATGTAGTAGTTAATTAAGGTAGTATTACAAGGTTCAGTGAATTGTCGAATTAAGAACTCACAAGTACAACCTAGATAAGAACCCAGGTATTATTATTTTCACTCTTGCAGTATTATTTTCCTACTTGGATATTGTTTTCCCTCTTCGTTAAGTTTGCACAGCAAAGTAATGGAATAAGTTCTGGGCTTTGATTCTTGAGTAGCTTGGAATTGTAATGTGTTACATTTGAGAGAGAGCCCTTCATTTTGAATAAAACCATGGTTCTGATCCTGATCTTCTAAGTTGGTTAAAGCTCTTCCCCCTTTTCATGATTTTTTTCACTTGTGAAATAAAGTAGTTACACTAGATCATTTTCAATTTTCCTTCCCACTTTAAAAAATCAATTTTAGTTTAAAAAATTGCAGATGCGGCCGGGCGCAGTGGCTCAAGCCTGTAATCCCAGCACTTTGGGAGGCCGAGACGGGCGGATCACGAGGTCAGGAGATCGAGACCATCTTGGCTAACACGGTGAAACCCCGTCTCTACTAAAAAATACAGAAAACTAGCCGGGCGTTGTGGCGGGCGCCTGTAGTCCCAGCTACTCAGGAGGCTGAGGCAGGAGAATGGCGTGAACCCGGGAGGTGGAGCTTGCAGTGAGCCGAGATAGCGCCACTGCACTCCAGCCTGGGCGACAGAGCGAGACTCCGTCTCAAAAAAAAAAAAAAAATTGCAGATGCCTTTTCTCAGATCAGACTACACTTTTTGCTTCACACAATATCTGGTTTGTAAATGAGTATGTTCCGTGGAGTAAATACCTTTCCTGACTAGCCATTAACTCAAAACTTTTTGATTCCTGAATCCACTAATTTAATTACTGTTGAAATTACTGTGGGAAATTTTTCTTTAGCAAGTGTAAAAACTCCTATCAGGTCTCAGGTTTGATGTTGGAAAGCACTCTGACTCTTAGGAAGACTCTTTTTTCCCCCCAACCTCTCATAAAGAAATTATTTCGTTCATTTTAAAATTTCATTCATTACATTTTCATTCTTAAGACAGTGTTTCCTCTCTGCTAAGTATAGTGTTAAGCACTGGCAAAACAACTCTGGACACAACATCATGAACTTGCTCTCTGGGATCTTATAATCTAGTTGCAGAAACAGATTGGTAAATACGTAGTTATAGCACAAGTACTGTAATGGAGGCCTGAACTGAATGTTGTGGGGGTACATATGAAGGCTTCTGGGAGACATCATGGCATAGCTAGACCTGGAGGATGAATAAAACTTGGGCCCAGTAAATGCAGAGATACACAAAAAGCTTGGAGAAATGGCACAAGTTGGTTCAGGGATGATAAAAGTGTTAGTATGTGGAGAGTGTACAACTATTTTGGGGAATGGGGAAACGGATTAAATTTGGGGCCAGACCCTGAAGGATGTGGGGATCCCATCAAAGTCCTTTAAGCAGGAGAATGATTAGATGCATTTTTTGGTATACTGCCTGGGGGATAGGAAGACGTGGACTACAGAAGGGGAAATCAGTAGAAGGAAGACAAGTTAGGAAGCTTTTCAGTCATTTTCATTAAACATGAAGCTTAATACAAATTGTTCTAGGATTAGGAATACAGCAATGAAGAAAAAAAAAATCCTTGCGTAATGAAACTTACATTTTCTTGGGAGAGACAGAAAATAAATGTGAAAAACAGATGTGTTAGATGGTGATAAAGCAGAAAGGGAGATGGGGAGTCGAGTGGATGTGGGGAGGGTGTTTAGGGAAGCACTTGTGAAAGAGTAACATTTGAGCAAAGAACCCTGATATAAGATAACAATCCAGACCCAAGATATTTGAGGAAAGAGCATCCAAATAAAGGGAGTGGGAGGTAGAGAAAGCCTGGACCAGGAATGAGCCTGATTTGATTGAGGAAAACACAAGGGATGTGGCCAGAGAAAAGAATGAGCAAAGGGGAGAGTAATGGAATAAATTAGAGGGGTAATAGGCAATTGTATAGGGCCTTGTAAGCCATTGTGTGGACCTTGGATTTCACTCTTGAGTGGCCTGGGATCCACTGGGGGATTGACCATAGGAGGGACAGGATCCTCTGTGGTATATAGTAAATGAGTAGTATGGTAAATGCGGTAAATGAGTAGTAAAAGGAACTGCTGTGGTAATTTAGGTAACAGATGATGATGGTTTAGGTGAAAATGGTTGGATTCTGGATATGGTTTGATTGGTGTTAGAACCAATAGGATTTGCTGGTGGCTGGATGTGGACAATGAGAATAGAATGAGCCAAATCTATTGTAAACATCTCGAAATCAGGTGAGGACTTGATCAAAGGCATTGGCAATGAGGAAGTAGACAGGCAAAATTCATGAGGTATTTCTTAGCATTGATAGAGTTGGATATAAATATCTGGAATTTTTAGCTGATTGAAATGTTAGTTGAAATGAATGATACCACTCCCAAGTATGTATGTCAAGAGGTATGGAGAAGAGCACAGAAGTTTTTGGAAACTAAGGGAGAAGAAAAGAAGGGATAGTCACAGCAGTAAAGAAAAATTAAGGTTAAAATAGGTCACAGGATATACCTTATACTAAGTTAAAATATTTTAAGGTTTGAATGAAAGGGTGCTGCAGGGTTTGCACACTGGTGGGCTTCAGGCTTAGAATCTGCTTATACTGTTTTTGCGTGACAGAATGTTTTAAAATATCTGTATTTGAAAGCATTTAAGGCTTGATTTGTGCTCTGCCCTCCAGTCTTATCACTCACAGTTTCTTGGCAAACTCACCACTCAAGGTGTCCCTCACTTATCTAGGGGATCTGCCTCACTAGGGTAGACATTTAGGTTTATGACTCTTATGTATTAAGTCAAGTTTTCGCCTGGACAGATTGGCTACCAAAAAGAACCTCATAGATGGGTGACCTTGAATTCACCAGATCATGCCTTCAGTTCAGAGCGGCCAGAGAACTCTATTCTCTTGTGCATTGATGCCCCCGGAGTTGTGGAACACAGTGGCCCTGCTTTAATTTTTCAGATTTAGAAACTGATCAGTGTCAGAACAATCAGACACAGGAATGTTAATTCATGTTCGAAAATAATAACAAGACTAGCATTTGTTTAGCACTTGCTATATGACAGGTGCAGTTTTAAGTGCTTTACATGAATTGTTTAATCCTCACAACAACCCTGGGAAATAGGTCCTATTATTAGGTCCCTTTTCAAGAGATGAGGAAACAGACAACAGATTGGTAAGTTTCCCAAGATCACAAAGTCAGTCAGTAGGAACTCAAAGTAACCTGACTCCAGAGCCCACACTCTTATCTGAGCATATACATCCCCATCACAAGAGAATGCCAGTTTATTTAAGTAAAATAAGGACTAGAAATTTACATCAGGGAGTGTATTCTTTCAATGTAGAATGCTGAATGGAAAACCAAATTTCAGTAGTTGCCTGCTGAGCAAAATCATGAGATAATAACAAGGGAGTTGATTATAAATGACTAGAAGTTTTAAATGGCATCAGCTCTGATAAAGTGATAATCCCAGCTCCATAATATACTTTTCAAGCAGTTGCTTACATCAATCTGCCTTATAGGATATCCTTTCTCCTGGGTAATGCTTACATGATAGTGTTTTGTACTTTTTCACTGCTTCCGTTGCTGACCGAACTACTCACCTCCATATTTCTGGTAGATATAGTTCTTTTCATTGCATGTTAGTATCTTAAATTTAGTTAGTCCTATCTTTTACTTGATCCTCTGTGCTTGACTTCCTAATCTCTGTTCTGGTTTATGTTTTAGTTTTACAGTTGAGCTTTCTGAGGACATTCTTATTCCCAGTATCTTTTTTTGGTGGTTGGGTTCTGGGAGGTGTTATTTGACTGCTGCTGATGTGTACCAACCAAGACAGTAGTCATTGAGTGACTAACAATAACGATTTCAGCAGATTATTATTACTCTTGGCAAAGAGCAAGCTTCCTCTATTATGATTTTGTATTTGTTTTATTTTGCTTTATTTGTAATTTGAGTATTAATTTGACATTAATACTTCAGATAATTGTTAATATACTTTCATAAGTCATACCCGCATTCTTGAGTGGCAAATAAATAAATAAATAACCAAGTTCCAAGTAGTTTCTAAAAAGAGTAAACATTAAAAGTAAGCATAAAACTACATAAAAATCAATCGCAGTCTATCATACAGTTGGTATGAAAATAACGTAGATTTGGAACCCTCATGATACTCAATATTTTACATATATCAGAGTTTATAATTTCTGTAACTTCATTTGGTACATATAGACAGAGAAGATATTAATATATTCATTTTGTAGTTTAGGAAACAGACTTGGAAGGGCAAATAACTTGTCCAAGATGACTAAGCCCTGGGTGAGAACCACAACCTATCTATGGTATTCAGTTTCAGCCATCTTTCCCTTGCTTCATAATGATGGTTACTCTGGTATCAGTTGCTGGATTGGGATTTTGGACATTTATAAATGTTTTTTATTTTGGATATTACTGAATCACAGACAATTTTATCTTAATTAGAAATTCATCTTATGTGACACTTGTCTAAATCTTAAAATACACCTTTTTCTAAATCTTAAAATACTAAAATTTTAATGTATAAGGGTGTTAATAATCTTTATATGTTAAGAGACTATGAAATCAAGTTTAGCTAACTTAGATCTGTAAGTTTTTAGCTATAGAAAGCAATTCTATTGTGTACAACTTTCAGTCTGTGAAGGGAATTCATTGAAAATGCATAGAGATCAGAAGAACTAACACCTTTCTTGCATGGATTTTTCTTGATTATTGGCAGTTAACAATAAAATGTTATTAGATCACTGTTTTCTAAATGTTATTAGATCACTGTGTGCTTCTGTGTGGGGTTGAGTTTTTGTGATATCCCCTGTTAGACCCATAAGGGAGGCTGTTTTCTACATCCTTGGAATATATAAGATCCTCTTTTAAAATTATATTTTGTATAAGCACATGAAAATGGAATTAAATAATGAATTGATATAGGAATTACCTAAGTATTTTGGCTGTACATTTAGTGCACAAAATATCCCTTTTTTGACTGCCAAATGGCCAAGTGTGAAAACAAATATTTGTTAAAGCTAGAGCAGAAGTCAGTATCATCATCATAAACTTCTGGCATATGTTAAGATATGAAATGTTATCCCTGAAGTTATTATAATTTATTCTTAGAAATATTAGTAATCTTATTTTAAGAGTAGGACATTGTAGTGCAGTAACGATAATTTTCTCAGTGCTGCCTGTTGCTAAATTGTTCCTGTGATTGCTGTAATGCACATGCAGACACTAAATTGAGGGTCACTTTCCACTAAAGTTAGTGGAATACAAAATAGGTGGAGGAACTTTCTTCCTCTAACGTCTTTATATGTGTCTGTGTTTATATATGTGTGTGCGTATATAAATATGTATACACATATCTAATATCGAGCAAAAATGATTATGTTGTACATAACTTTGGAGGTTTTCCTCATAAAATTCTAAAGTGGTAGAGTTTATAACATTCTGCTTTTAATTTATCTACAAAAAAAGTGAAGAATCCTCAAAAAAGATTTTCTCTTAGAAGATTCATGGATTTTGAGTGAGTCTCAGAAAAGAAAAGGAAGAAAAAAAATTCATGGAATAAAATGAAAATTAAATATAGTCTTTAGAAATGATTTTGTTTAGTATAATGAATACTGGTAATGCAACTGGATGCAATTGAAATTATGACAAAATTTCTATTCTGCTTTGTATTTTTCATTAAAGGTTTTATAATTATTTGTTGTCTGAAAAAGGATTTAATATTCTTCTTAAATTCATTAGCTAACTCTCAATATTATTACACTATTTGCCTATTTGAAAATTGTTAATTTCTTTTGTACATAAATAGCATTCATAATTATTGTGACATTTTCCTCTTGCATTAATGTACATTTATACTTCATCTAATTGAGAAAATTTCAACATATAAAGTGAAACAAAAAGATTTTCATTCCAAGTTTTATGTAAAACACCTTAAATTGGAAAATGAATATTCAGATACTGAGAGTAAATTTTTTTTCTTTTTGAGACGGGGTCTAACTCTGTCACCCAGGCTGGAGTGCAGTGGTGGGATCTTTGGCTCACTGTAACCTCTGCCTCCTGGGTTCAAATTATTCCCCTGCCTCAGCCTCCTGAGCAGCTGGGACTACAGACCCACAACGCCATGCCTGGCTAATTTTTGTATTTTTTAGTAGAGATGGGGTTTCACTATGTTGACCAGGCTGGTCTCAAACTCCCAACTTCAAGGGATCTGCTGGCCTCAGTCTCCCAAAGTGCTGGAATTACAGGCGTGAGCCACTGCACCTAAATGACATACTTGCAAAATATTCTCAGGCCAGGTGTGGTGGCTCATGCCTGTAATCCCAGTACTGTGGGAGGTTGAGGGTGGATCACCTGAGGTCAGGAGTTCAAGACCAGCCTGGCTAACATGGTGAAATCCCCTCTCTACTAAAAATACAAAAATTAGCTGGGTGTGGTGGTGTGTGCCTGTAATCCCAGCTACTCAGGAGGCTGAGGCAGGAGAATTGCTTGAACCCAGGAGGCGGAGGCTGTAATGAGCCGAGATTGCGCTGCTGCACACAGCCTGGGTGAGAGAGCGAGACTCTGTCTAAAAAAAAAAAAAAATTCTCACTTTTTGTTGTTGTTGTTCAATGATTAATAAACTATTTAAGCAAGAATATATATAGTCATCATTGCCAGACTTTTTGACAGGTTAAATGTTGGATCCAATTTTTGTTCCCAGATAAGTTTTTCTTTACTATCCCTGTCAGTTTGAAAACATAATACCAGAAGAAGAGGGGCCCAATTCCACGCAGAGCTCCCAAGAGTGAGTTTTTAGGAGTGGGTCTGAAATTAGGAAAGACATTTGCTGATCTTGCATAGGTCCAACGAAATCAAGGCAGGATTTTCGATGAGTCCTTGGCAGTTAGGGTAAGCAGGTTTCAGCCAGGCTTTTAATGGTCAACCATTTGGCTTGTGCCTGCTGGGTTTCTGGAAATATGTCCTATTTGGCTGGGTCGAGGACATAGTGGCCAGGCGCTAAGGAGTATACTTTGGGAATGACGTCTTGGCGACCCAGTGCACAGCTTACTTTGTTTTGGAAACGAGATTGGCTCTGTCGTCCAGGCTGGAGTGCAGTGGCACAATCTTGGCTCACTGCAACCTCCACTGCCCGAGTTCAGGCGATTGTCCTGCCTCAGCCTCCCAAGTTGCTGGGACTATGGGTGCATACCACCACGCCCAGCTAAATTTTGCATTTTTGGTAGAGACGGGGTTTTGCTAGTCTTGAGCTCCTGGGCTCAAGTTATCTGCCCACCTTGGCCTTCCAAGGTGCTGGGCTTATAGGCATGACACTGTGCCTGGCCAGATTTTTATTACACTGTTTAGATATAATGGTAACTGAATGATCATGCAACAATCTCTGACTTTGTGACATTCAGGGATACCAAAAATGACTTGAGATGGGCCAAAGCAGAATTGGAGAAGCATACTTTGGCTGAATACTTAGGCCAAAGTATAATTTGGAACATTTCTTTTAAAAAATCTACTCCCCTTATGCTGTTGCAGTACCTTATAATTATAGTTAATCTAGTAGGAGATACTGGATTGGGATATTAGATATTTACAGGCCAAATGCCCATTTGGGATATTACTAGGTAATAGGCCGTTCCACTGTGGTTCATTGTAGATTCATCCAGTAAGCATTTCTAGAGAACTACTATATGAAAATATTGTGGAAAGTATCAACTTTTTAAACTTTCGATATCATGACACCTAGAAGATTATTTTCTGATACTCACATTCTAAGGGAATTTTATTTTCTGAGATTTGTTTCCGTGGAATTTCTAGTTCTCCAGTCTGCACTAAAAGCCTAAATCAAGAGGATAATTTGAAAGGTAATGAAAGTAAATCAATTCTAGCTTAGATACCCAAGAGAGTAAATGAAATATAAAAAGAATAACTTTTAAAATGTCCCAAAAAAAAGCCATGGCAAGTTAATTCACAGTTTGGTTTATTCACGCAATACTCTGTCTCTGCTTATGACATAAAGCATAATATATTTTAGGAATAGTGTGGTTTTCTTCATGTTGTCAAACATACAAGCTTATGGATATATTTTAAAATTCTTAATTTTCTAGATTAATGTTCACTACTTCTTCCATCTTGCATTGGATGGGGGCAGATAATTAATAATTAGCAAATATTTTCTTATCAAAAACCAATTTGTTGGAAAAAGGAATTCTTTGTAAATAAAATACATGGCATGCCTTTCTGTTTTACCAGTTGCTGATTTATCCTTTACTTGGTTACTTTGAATGATCATTAACATCTGTTGTCACCATAATCCCTGTGATCACTAGATGTCATACTCCATTTTGTGTTTTAGTGTTGCCTTGGGGAGACTTTGAGAATATGAGAGGTGTTCATGCAGACTGCTGCCGTGTATTGCGTAGAGATGGAATAAAGTACAAATATCTTCAGGAACAGACTCCAAACTTGGTTTATTCCAGCTTCCTTTCATTTTTTTTTAAACCTGTTCCAGATAATTTTTCATTGTTATCCTCCGAAGGAAAATAAGAGAAATTTCCACGTAGAATCCCTTCTCCTTGGATTTATAACCTTTCCCAGTTCATTTCTGTGGAAGTATTTGTAGTCCAGGGTAGTAATTCTATTCAGATATGTATAGTTAGGTAAGTCACGAAGGGAAAGGGAGCTTTCATTGAGGGCTATCTACTAGGTGGTACAATGATAGGTAATTACTTAACTTTGTCTCAATCCTTAAACAACTCTGCAGTGGTAAGAGTGATTAATTCATCCCATTTTGTAGAGAAGGAAACTGAATGTTAGAGGGATGGCATAATTTGTTCATGTTCATATAGGTAGTACGTTGGGAAGCAGAATTTGAACACAGATCTTTCTGATTCTAGAGCTTTGTGTTCTACCTTACTATGATGCTAAGTAATTAGTTTTAATGTGCCACTTAAGTTTAAAGCCTTAAGTAGTCCTTTTAAGAAATCTTTTGTTGCTGGTTATTCTCATTTAACACTCCTATTTTAATTTCCAGGTTCGGGTGACCTCACTTTGCCAGAACCGTGGGTCTTCATTAAATAAGATATTTCATTTGGTTTTTGTTTTGGTTTGGATCCTCTCTAACTTTAGGTAGAAATTGCTGTTCTGACAATCACCTACCTCACTATATTTCACTCTCTCTTCTAGATATTGGTGCTCAGCCCTTTTCTGAACTGCAAACCTTATTAATAAAATAGTTTTCATTTCTTTGAGCATTCCTCTTCTCACGGCCACCACCCCCCACCACTGACTTTGATGTGTAGCTGAACTGAGCCACTCTTTTTTTTTTTCTTTTTTTTTTTGAGACGGAATCTTGCTCTGTTGCCCATCCTGGAGTGCAGTGGCACAATATCGGCTCACTGCAACCTCCACCTCCTGGATTCAAGCGATTTCCAGCTAATTTTTGTATTTTTAGTAGAGACAGGGTTTCAACATGTTGGCCAGGCTGGTCTCGAACTCCTGACCTCAAGTGATCCACCTGCTTCGGCCTCCCAAAGTGCTAGGATTACAGGCGTGAGCCACTATGCCTGTCCCTGAACCACTCTTGTTTTTTTGAGATGGAGTCTCGCTCTGTCACCCAGGCTGGAGTGCAGTGACGCGATCTCAGCTCACTGCAAGCTCTGCTTCCCAGGTTCACGCCATTCTCCTGCCTCAGCCTCCCGAGTAGCTGGGAATACAGGCACCTGCCACCATGCCCGGCTAATTTTTTGTGTTTTTTTAGTAGAGACGGGGTTTCACCGTGTTAGCCAGGATGGTCTCAATCTCCTGACCTCGTGATCTGCCCGCCTTGGCCTCCCAAAGTGCTGGAATTACAGACGTGAGCCACTGTACCTGGCCCTGAATCACTCTTTACCAACTTACCTGGGACCCTGAAATGAAATAGGGTGACCTATTTTCCAGCTTTATATGATTTTCTGGCTTCCTATGGTTAAGCCTTTTTACTTTTTTTTGTGTGTGTGTGACAGGGTCTCTGTCACCCAAGCTGAAATACAATGGCCCAATGATAGCTTGCTCTAGCCTCGACCTCCCAGGCTTAGGCAATTCTACCACCCCAGCCTCCAGAATGGGTGGAGCCACAGCCACGCACCGTCACACCTGGCTCATTTTTGTATTTTTTTATAGAGACAGGGTTTTGCTGTGTTGCCCAGGCTACTCATGCTCCTGGGCTTGACCAGTTTACCCTCCTCAGCCTCCCAAAGTGCTGGTATTATAGGCATGAACCACCGTGCCCAGCTTTTGAAAAACCTGTACAATAAAAGGTTTGGACTAATGTTATTTGAGCACTTAAAAAAATGCTATTCAATTAAAAAAAAAAAAAAACCTATAGCATCTTATAACTCCAAATCCCATGCTGTCACCCAGCTGGTCTGCCCTGGTAGCCACCATTTCCTGACAAACATTCAAATAACTCCTGAGGAATTGAAATAATTCACATTTATGACACTGGCCTTGTCTCAGTTCCTATAGTGTGTCATACTCTTTTTCTACACAGAAGTTTTGTTCATCCTATTCCTTTGTTTGCAGAGGTCCCTTCCCCATCCCCTGTCTCTCAGGCAGACTCCTCATCTCAGTTTATTTATGACCTCCTCAGGGAAAGCCTTCCACACTTCCCTGACAGATGACTTTCCCCTGTTGTGTGCGCTCATAGCACCATTTACCTACTTCATATACTTGTGTGGTTATTTTATGTTTATTTGTGTGATTCTTCGGTGTCTGTGCTACCCCAAGATTAAAAACTTCATGAGAGAAGAAACCATGTCTTTTTCTTGTTTTTGTTTACCATTGTATCCCCACTGAGAATGTGGTGAATAAATACATGTTAAATGAATGAATGGCCTTTTTTTTTTTTTTTTAGCTGGAAGGGCATACAATTTTTACATGCATATAGTTTTTAAGAATTGCGACTCCGGATATTTTGGATTTCATCTCTGGATTAAGTGAGAATGTCAGACAATTGTGTACTCGCACAGTAGTACTTTGTTCCTTTACATAATTGTTTTTTCTTAATTGAACTTTGGTAGTGTGCCCTTGGCTCAAATTGGCATATTCTGTAAGCAATAAAATGTTGCATTGATTGTATGGACACTCTTGAGGACAGTGTCTGTCATGTCAAGTACTGTCCATTACATCAGGTAATATTGTCATTATGAGGACTCAGAGGAGAAATTTCTCTCTGGTCTTACTCTCAGAAAAAAAGTGTGGTTTTCTTGAGCAACTGGTCTGTTTTTGTCTTGGAAGTACTGTTGTCTTAGGCCTAATTTTTGTTTCTTGAAGCTCAAAGCCAGATTTGCCACTCACATCTAAAAATTAGTTAGGGGTTTCTGGCATACACTATGTAAGCTAATCTCAGTTTTAATTTCATCTTAATCTCTAGAATTTTAACTGTGATTATGTGATTATTTACATATTTTATAGATTGTTCAATAAAATACTTTTTTTTTTTTTTTTTTTGGAACAGAGTCTCACTCTGTCGGCCAGGCTGGAGTACAGTGGCACGATCTCAGCTCACTGCAACCTCTGTCTCCTGGACTAAACAATTCTCCTGCTTCAGCCTCCTGAGTAGCTGAGATCATAGGCATGTCCCACCATGCCTGGCCAGTTTTTGTATTTTTAGTAGAGATGGGGTTTCACCATGTTGGCCAGGCTGGTCTCAAACTCCTGACCTCAGGTAATCGCCCACCTTGGCCTCCCAAAGTGCTGGGATTACAGATATGAGCCATCGCGCCAGGCCTCAATAAAATATTTTATAAATACTTCTAAGAAATAATACAAATACCACCAGGGCTTAAATAAATAAATCTAAATCAATCTGCTTGCTGGTTAAGTAATGTTTCTCGCCACACAGAAAGTGGAAGAGATAGATGAAGAAGAAAATAAAGCTTATTACATGTTGGGAGGGATTCTAGGCACTAAGTTCCTTTTTTTGAGACAGAGTCTCATTTCTGTCACCCAAGCCAGAGTGCAGTGGTTGGATCTCAGCTCACTGCAACCTCTGCCTCCCAGGTTCAAGAGATTCTCCTGCCTCAGCTTCCCAAGTAGCTGGGACTACAGGCACCCGCCACCACGCCTGGCTAATTTTTGTATTTTTAGTAGAGATAGGGTTTCACCGTGTTGGCCAGGCTGGTCTCGAACTACTGACCTGAAGCAATCTGCCTGCCTTGGCTGTCAAAGTGTTGGGATTACAGGCGTGAGCCACTGTGCTCGGCCGATTCTAGGCATTACGTTCTAATTGATTCACTTGGGGACTAGAAATTCTACACTTTGTTTTATTTTATTTTATTTTATTTTTTCTGCTTATGTCACAACAAAGAAGTCTGAGATGGGATGTGAGTGTTTGTTAAGCTAAGGGACATAGGGTCAACACTTTTGAGTGCACAGACTGGGAACCTGGCAGAGGTTTTGGTTTTTGTTTTGTTTTTTTTGAGATGGAGTCTCGCTCTGTTGCCCAGGCTGGAGTGCAGTGGCGTGATCTCGGCTCACTGCAAGCTCCGCCTGCCAGGTTCACGCCATTCTCCTGCCTCAACCTCCAGAGCAGCCGGGACTAAAGGCGTGCGTCACCTCGCCCGGCTAACTTTTTGTATTTTTAGTAGAGATGGGATTTCACTGTGTTAGCCAGGATGGTCTCAATCTCCTGACCTCGTGATCCGCCCGCCTTGGCCTCCCAAAGTGCTAGGATTACAGGTGTGAGCCACCGCGTCTGGTGAACCTAGTAGAGTTTTAACAATTCGCTCCCCTATTTTGATCATCCCTTAGTCCTGTAGAAATAGAACAGGTAATTACATCATTCACTGCTGTATGGCTTATTCCCTTTGTAGGAATTCTGACTGAAGGACTTGGCATTTGGCCTGACTAAATGTCAGAATCCCTTTATTTTTCCTTCCATTGCAAAATAATTTTTTGTACCATCAGTGAAATAACAGCTATGCAGTGGCATATACAGCTCTGGAGACCAGGCTGTATATGTGAGACAAGAATAACCAGAATGATGATAAGGAGAGACTGGAAGTCACTTTAGGTTGATGACCAAAGATTTCCTTACTTTGACCAGGAGATCAGATCTCAAGGGTCCTTCTGAGTCCACTTGTGATTAGCCAAATTGTCTTTTCTTTCAGTTTGACTATAGGTTAGTCAACCTTCCCTCCACATTCATCAGGAAATGTTAGCAATATGTCCTATTTTTTTTTCTTGGCGTGCCATTAAGAAATCTAAAGCTATGCTGTTACCCGTAACCACTTGGATTAATTATTTTAGATTAGTTTGTTATACTTCTAGGGCTTTATGGCTTTATCTTTTCAGTCAGCATTATTAACCAAGTTTTGATAGCTTTTTCAAGTTTTGTAACCCCCATCTAGGGAGATCAGTGTCCTCTTGGACACTCCCAGGTAAGCATGATCTCCTGGAAGACATGAGAAGTCTCTTAAATCATCTAATTATTACATTGTTACTTAGAGTTATTATGTGTATATGCAAGTTAGGTTCTAATGAGGCAAATAAAAGTAAATATGTTGTTGATTCAGGAGGTAAAAATTAGCAGAGCCACCTGTAGTTTCAAAAACAAAAGAGGAATTACTTGTAACAAAAGTAAATAAGAAAGGAATTCTCAGTTATCTCTTGGGTAGAGATATGGTGCATAGAGTTCAGCAAAAATTGAAAAGGTTGTCACAGGACTATGGAGGCCATTAGGCTAATTAAAATTTATAATATTTCCCATGTATTTGTACTAAGTCTCATTCCTGAAGGATTTTATATTTGGGTTGAGGCTTTGACAAATTCTAAGATGGGCTTGAGGAGTAAAACAAACCAAGTAAAAATTGCCATGGCTGTAGATAGTCAAAAAGGGGTAAGCTAAGTTTCTGCAAACTAAATAATTGTAGAGGTGTAAGAATGTATTGGATAAAGGATAAAGATAAAAAACACTTTGAAAACTATTGATACTCGTCAGATTTTACTAATAATTTTTCAAGAGGAACTGTTTATGAAACTATAAAGAGAAAATGGAGATACGGAAAGCCATCCAAGATACAAATGCCCAAGGCCAAGTTTTGAGATAAACAGAAAATCACAAAAACTCATGTCAAGTGGATCTTCCATGGCCCCAGTGTGAGCAGACAGTATTTTCCTTGAGGAGAAATATCTAGTTTGGTAGGGGTAAGGTAGGGAGTTAGTTTAACAGTTAATCAAGAGAACTATACATGTGCTATTTATGTTGAGGGAAAAGATCACAGTAGGCATGGGCAAAGCCTAGACTCAATCCAGTTATCTATCAAGCATGCTGACAGAGTCAGACAGTTTATTAATTACATAGACAAATGCATGATCAGCATGGTGTCAGCTGCTCATCCACAGGATAACACTGAAACCAAACGGGGCCAAATGATAGGTAACATGAGTGGTGGGCACTCTGTTGCTGAGGAACAGTTTCCATCCTGTAGCTAAGCAATTTTTTAGCCTACAGCTACATCCTAAGGAGTGGGCAAGGTGGTGAATCTCAGACCTCATGGAACCAGGGAAGGTGGATGAGAAACTGCCTCCCAGCAGGCTCCCACAAATATGGAGGTAGGTAAGAAATAGCCTTGTAGCAGCACCTCACGAGACTGCCTATCTTTCCATATTCTGAAGGAACACAGGGCATTCTGCCAAGGCTTAGGTCAGCCTATCGTTGGGCTTACCTAAGTGGCCTGTGTGGAGGCATGCAAGTTTTCCAGGGCAGCAGTACAGAGCAGTTATCCTACCCTATCATCTATAGTAAGGAAGAAACGACTGTGAATTCGTACAAAAGCATAAACAGAAAAATGTTATAAGTAATCATTTCAAACATCTAGGAAATTTTGTTCTGTTGGTCTTAGGGTAAGCAGTCTAATTCTATTAAGTCGCTTGCTCCAGGACTGGAAAGAAATCCTAGAGATTCCGACACAGTCACTTGGTACATTCTGAAGATTGTCTTTTTTTGTGATTATCGCATTATCCCAAGAAGTTTGCATTCATGAGTAATGTCTTTGTACTGTCATCTATCAGGAATACTTGTATAGTCTTTTATAGAGGCTTTTGTGTTTCTTCCAGAAGACTCAGTTTCTGATCTGTAGCTTGTAACAGGAGCCTTTAGGCAAGCATAAAGAAAAAGCAGAAACTACCTGTGGAGGTAAGACTGAATAGTTCAGGTTAATTTATTTTAATAGCCATCAATATCAGAATAGAAAAAAGTAGAATCCTCTATTAAGGCACATCAGTTTGTAAAGATTTAATGAATAATTACCTTAAAATAAGAACATCATGAATGACAAGGGTACTAACCATTTTCAGAGTCTTGAATTTTGATATCATAGTGTATTATGATTTTCCCCAGGTGTCTCCAATCTAGAGATTTAAATCTAGAGAAAAAATATTTTTAACTGTTTTTAAAAATAACAGCTTTATTGAGATACATTTCACTTTTAAAGTGTACAGTTCACTGGTTTTTAGTATATTCAGAGTAGTACAGTCATTACCACTATTTAATTTTAGAACGTTTTCACCACTCCACAAAGTGACCCTTTACCCACTGGCAGTCACTCCCTGTTTTTCCCTTTAATCTACCTGGCAACTACTAATCTACTTTTTATCTATATAGATTTGCCTAAGAGATAAAATCCATTAAAACTAATTTTGTTTATTAACTGGACAGTTACTTACCAGTCATTGGTACAAGAACATGAATATGCTCCTTTTTTAAAAAGGACATAATCTCTCTATTATGTTTATATTAATAAAACATCACCTATATATAATTAATTGACTTAGGAACTTATCTATTTGATGTATTACATTTTTTAAAAATCTTGTGTTTAGTAAACAAAACAGCTCTTGTAGTATTAAGGTAGTTCAAAATCTGGAGAATTATAAGCAGTCTTAATTCTGTTACCTCTTCTAGGTGTTTCTCAAGATCACTAGGTTAGTATCTGATACATTACTAGGTGCTCAATTAAGAAGCTTTTTTTTATTTTGGTGATAGAGCTGGAGTAAGAATCCAGCTTTCCTCCCATGAAATCTCCTTCTCTTTCCATTATACCACACATGCTTTCCACATGTGTCTAAAACTGACTTTCAAAGGGTTTGGAAGCAGTTCATAGTGTGAATCGTTGTTCTCTATTTCCTCTTTCTCTCGCATTTTTTGTAGCCATACAAAAATGTACAAGTTTAAGTCTGCTATTGTGTGAATGCTGAAATGATAAGTAGGGTAAGGGAAAATAAAGAAAAAATTTTAAAAGCTTGCAATGTTTTATGTCTCATAACAAATATAAATGGCCCATATTTCACATTTAAATAATGTATGTAAAGTAGGACATGAATTTATGGGCATTTTTAGCATGTGTACTTTGTGTTTAAATAGCTCTAGTTAAAATGCTAAATATGAAGCAGTGATTTCCAGGTGTAATTTTTTTATGCTTTAAGGAGCTCACGTTGAAGGAGAGAGGCAGTAAAAGAAAGGATAAACACTTACAGATCTTTTTGTCATTTGTGTTTTAAATTTTATTGTATAAATAGAGATAGCAAAGTACACAGTACTTAAATGTGTAACTTGATGAGTTTTTACAAATATGTATAGTGTATATATGGTAATCACTACACAGATCAATATACAGAATATTTCAATACCTCAGAAGTTTCCTTAATACCCCTTTTTATGTCACTTGCAGTCCTGCAAGAGGTAATCACTATTCTGACTTCTGTTATATATTGGTTTGTCTGTTTTCGAAGCGCATCTAAATGAAATCATACAGTACTGTCTCGTGTCTGGCTTATTTTGCTCCTCATTATGTCTATAAGATTCCTCTATATTTTTTGTAGCAGTTGTTAATTTTTTTCTTTTTAGTATTCTATGATATAAACAAAGTATAATTTATATATGTTTGCCTGTTGATAGAGATTTGTTGTTTATAATTTTTTACTATTAAGACTAGAGCTGCCAAAAACATTCTTATACTTGTCTTTTGGTGAATATGTGCACTCATTTTCTTGAATTATAAGGTTTTATAGTTATAAAAGTTCAAAACATTTTAATTGAAATAGCCAGAATGTCAAGACTGCCTCATAAGCAATTTTCAAGTCTAAGTGAATATGTATCTCTTTGATTTTATAATAGAAGCTGGGGAAAATTCCAGTGACTTTACAGCCACTTCAGGATAGTATCATATACCTGTTCTATGATGCAAGAGTTATGGTTATTATACATTCATTCAGTCATTCAGTAAATAGCAAGGTGCCATGCTTTCACCAATGAACAAACGAGTCATTTGACATAGTGTATGGAGTGCAATGATAAGAGAAATGAGAGCTAGCAGAGGAGTACTTAGAATGAAGCATCTCACCTAAACCTGGGTAGTAATGGGAGACATCTTATAGGAAATGACATCTAAACTGCATCCGAAATATTGAATTGGAATTAGCCAGGTGAAGGAGTTGTGGTGAGGCTGGTGACGTGAGCTGGGCATTGAGAGATTTTAGGCACTTTTTAAGGCTTGTAGACTTGAGAAACTGAAGGTAGCTGAGTAAGCAGAGGGAACCATTGAATATTATCTTTTTATTACAGAACCCCTTAAATGTATAAAGAATAGAATGAATCCTCATATACACATCCCACAGTTTCAGCAGTTTACCAACACATGGCCAATCTTATTAAGACCATGTCCACTATCCGTAGTGGATTATTTTGAAGCAGATTTGAGATATCATATCATATCATTGAAGATTTATGGCAGGAGAGTGACATTTTCAGTTTTGTGTTTTAGAAATTACACATACCTGGTAATTCTAAATTACCTTTAAAATGCACACACCATAGTTTAGTAGTTTTTCATTTGCTGCCATATATACATAGACATTTGCCTTTCTGCATGTGCTGTTTGTAGTAGTTTGCATTTTTTCAAACTATAGTGTTTTGGAAGTATGATTAAATGTTAAAATTGTTTTATGTATTCATCTTTCCATGTGTGTCGATTGGTTTATTTGCATTTGAAAATACTGTTAATGAATATTTTGGTTTCCATCTTCAAAAATGTCGTAATCAATGTAAAAGTCAGCTTGTTTCTAGGATTCAGCCTCCATAATAGCAAAGATACTAGTATTTGGAAAGAAATTAGATTTATAGTTTTATTATGAATCTTTTTTACAGATTCACGTTGAGGAATTGTTTTGTGGCTTGAGTTTTGTTATCTGTATGAAATTTTGTTTTTTTTTTGTTTGTTTACTTAGTGTTTCCTTTGTTGGTAAGAATTAATATAGACTGGCTGGGCATGGTGGCTCGTGCCTGTAATCCCAGCATTTTGGAAGGCCAAGGCAGGCAGATCACTTGAGGTCAGGAGTTTGAGACCAGCCTGGCCAACATGGTGAAACCCCCATCTCTATAAAAATACAAAAATTAGTCGGGCGTGATGGCGTGTGCCTGTAATCCCAGCACTGGGGAGACTGAGGCACGAGAATCGCTTGAACCTGGGAGGCGGAGATTGCAGTGAGCTGAGATTGTGCCACTGCACTTCAGTCTGGGTGGCAGAGTGAGACCCTGTCTCAAAAAAAAGCTTTTTAAAAACTTTTTTTTTTCAAATTAGGAAAATCATTCGTATTAAATATGACCAACAGTACTAGTTTTGAATAAAATTTTATACAGATAAGCTTAAAAAAATGGTATGACCCCAATCCAAAAGAAGGACAGTGACACAAACAGGCAAAGTATGCAATATAACAGGCAGGGAAAATTCAACTTCACTAGTCATCAAAGAAAGTAAAATTTTAGACCTATTAAGCTGGCAAAAAAAAAGCAACTGAAATTCTACCACCACCATTAGTAAAGTTGTAGTAAAACTAATCCACTGATTCACTGCCAAAGATCTAAATTGGTGCAGCCCTTGTGCAAAGCATTATTGGCGATACATGTCAACATTCCTGAGCATGGTAATTTCTGTAGACCATATATCTGACTCTTAAGTAAGCCCCATATCAAGAATAAAGTTCAACCAAAGAATAACTTCACACTTAAAAATGCTTATTGCTGAGTTATCGGTAAGCAGTCAAATGCCCAGCTCTGTGAATTATTTGTGATATAAAAGAACTTGATCAAATAAATATACAGACATGAAATGTATAATATTTAAGTACAAAATACAAATTGTGCCATGTACACCTACTAAAATTTCTGAAAATACATAAGCACAGGAAAGGGAACATGTAATAAAGAAAAAAGTTATATTCAAATGAAGAAATGTTTAATTATTTGATAGTGATACAGTATTTTTTAACTTAAAATGAGACAAATCCTTTTGTGCCTTTTGAGGTTTGCCTTTAAGCCACATGCCTGTATTATCTATTTAAATAATTATTTTTTAGAAATAAAAATAAAATAATAATTTAAGGACTGTACGCATAGTGACAAGCCATAAGCTGCACCAACCGGATCCTAGATCCTCTTTCCCCAAGGGCAGCCCATTCTTGGTTCTTAGGTTGCTTTTAGTTTAAAACTATAGCTGTCTATGAGCTACTAAGTTAAAAATACCTTCTTGTAAGTCGAGTGTTTCTTATAGCATTTTAGTTTAATTCCTTTTTTTGAAGAAAGTTTAGTAGACGGTAACTGTCGCAGTACTTTGGGATAGCACTGTATTTATTCATGCATTCATTTTGTGAGAATCAGTGATTTTAATCTAAGAGGTTTGCAAACTTCGGCTGCTGAGAATGGTTCTTACATTTTTAAAGGAATGTTAAATGAAGAAGAATTTGCAACAGAAACCATATACAGCCTGCAAATGTAAAATATTTACTATGTGGGCCTTTATAGAAAAATTTTTCAAGCACTTGTCTAAATGAATATAACATAAATTCTTAGCATATGCTTTTTTTCTTTTGAAAATCTTTCTGTAAGATTTGTTTTAGAATTGATATTTGAAAATTAAAATTTTCCTTCTGTAGAGAAGATGGCGAATTAGAAGATGGTGAAATAGACGATGCAGGATTTGAAGAAATACAAGAAAAAGAAGCAAAAGAGAATGAAAAGCAGAAAAGTGAGAAAGCCTACAGAAAATCAAGAAAAAAACATAAGAAAGAGAGAGAGAAGAAAAAGTCCAAAAGGAGAAAACGTGAGAAACATAAGGTTAGTTAGAATCTACTTTTTATTCTTTGATAAATTTTTATGAAATATAAAATATTGAAAATTAGAAAGCAGAAGTCATGATTTTATTATAAAACATATGGATTAGATATTTTCAT
The DNA here is from genome assembly GCF_002776525.5 of Piliocolobus tephrosceles. Taxonomy (NCBI): domain Eukaryota; kingdom Metazoa; phylum Chordata; class Mammalia; order Primates; family Cercopithecidae; genus Piliocolobus; species Piliocolobus tephrosceles. The sequence continues at coordinate 93,214,484 of NC_045448.1, read as the reverse complement.
GTATGTGATTAAACTTTCTAAACAAAGATTATATGAATTATCTTAAAGATTTAAAAAGTAATTAAGTTAAATATTTTTTTGTTGTTGGCACAGGGTCTGTTGCCCAGGCTTGAGTGCAGTGGCACAATTTTGGCTCACTGCAGCCTCAACCTCCCAGGCTTCAGTGATCCCCCACTCAGCCTCCTGAGTAGCTGGAACTACAGGTGCATGCCACCACATCTGGCTAATTTTTTTTTTTTTTTTTTAGTAGAGAGAGGGTTTTTGCTATGTTACCCAGGCTGGGCTCAAACTCCTAGGCTCAAGTGATCTGCTGATCATGGCCTCCCAAATTGCTAGGTTTATAGGTGTGAGCCACCACGCTGGGCTTCAGTTAAATTTTAATACAGATTGAAATAAATAATATTTTAATTGATGGAAAATTGTATACATGGATATTGGAAGGTTAAGGAAAGAGAGTTTCATTCTCTACAGATACAGATTAGCGCATTCGCATTGTCCATCTATTTATTCACGTATATTCATTTATATGTATGATCGAGTGCTTAGTATGGAAATCTTTATGCTGTGTGCTGAGGGTTATAGTAGTGAGTGAAATAGTTGGCTCTTAAAGAGATTACATTGCAAGGGGAAGGAGAGAGGCAACACACAAGTGAAAAACAGATGCTATCAGAAAAACAGCAGGGTACTGGATGGAGAATTATGTGTATTTGGGGTAGGGAAGAAGGGGAACCTATGCTGACTGAGAAATCATGGACAAGTTGGCAGCAATGGAGGAGCAGGTTTTGAAACTCCCTGAATTTTCTCCATTAAAATCGCATCAATTAGGATAACACAACCAAAACCCATTGACAACATCTACGAAAGAAGGAAGAAACGAGTTATCTCTAATAAACCTAAAAAATACAAATGACTGGAGCCAAACCGTAGACAGCAACAAGACCAGTGTCGCAACAGCATCAGTACAAATGAAGCAGAGGGAAAATAAAGGGACTTCCAGAAACCAAGTTGCCAACAGATATTCACCTCAAATGGTCCATGCCCAGCATGGAAACCTGATGGGCCTGAAAACAGCAACAGAAACTGGGAGGGGCTATACTATCATCACCAGTTCATGCATGAATGTAAGGTGACCACAGAAATTGGATGGTGCTGAAAAGATCTGGACCTGATGAACCCCTAATACGAATCAACCAAATCCCTTTTTACTACAGTCCCACACTGAGGAGGTAACTGCTGGAAGTAGAATCTACATTGAGAAACAGGCATATAGGGCCAAGGAAAGAAAGAGATAACAAGTGGGGGAAGGAAGCAGAAGAGGCATAGCTCAGAAAATAGCCATATTTTTGAATACTTCATGCTAACAGCAGAAGAGATAACCCTAGAGCTATGAAGCTAGGAAAGCTTTCTTGGCCCATTCCATCCGTTTTTTTCACATGAGAAGCAAGATAGGACTATGGTCACATTTCATAGTTGTTATTGTAAGGTAAAAGGGAATAATGGAGAGTAAATCTTCCAGAAAAGAAAGCATGCCCACAAAGCATATGAAAAATTTAACCTAATACTTAAAAATGACAAAAAATTAAGAAAATATAAGCTATGATCAAACAGCATAGAATAATAACAAAACAAAAAGGAAGTACTTAATAAAGTTATGAGCACAAGTGAATGCATTAGAATGAAAGCCAATAGTTTTTTTAAAAAGATCAACAACATATTTATCATTGACCAAACTAATCAATAATAAAAAGGAAAAGAAAAATAAATGTATATATGCTGAGGGTGAAATAACTATCAAAAAGGAAATTAAAATCATAAGAAATTTATGTATATAATTTTATGAAAATAAATATTAAAACCAAGATGAAATGGAAAATTTTCTGGAAAAGTACTACATAATGAAATTAATTCCAGAGAGTCAAAAAGTCTGAGACTTTTTGGAGTTTGTAATTTACCCTACCAAGAAACACAAGGACCAAATCTCTTCAGAGTATAATTCTATTAGTATTTTTCAGGTGAAAAGTTTTCCTTAGAGCTGGAGCGGCAGCTCCATGGCAGCTCTCATGGTGACTGAGCAAACTTGGCTTTTAAATATATACTGTTTATTTTAAATCCTAGCCAAGAATGATTAGATACTTAAAGTTGAAGCGTTTGACAGCATAATTAAAAAATATTTCTTCATATCACCTATCAAATTAGCAAAGACAAAAGCAATAAAATCATAAAAACCAAACTCCAGACCATTTAGGAACAAGATGAAGGAAAGCAATTTGTCTTTCCTAAAATAACATTTCAGGATGGGTTAGAGAAAAACAGAGCCTGCCCTTATAAGAGCATCAGAGTTCAATCATTGCAGCAAATTTTTACTGAGTTTGTACTAGATCTAGATGCTGGGACTGCAAGGATAATAATACACAGAGCCAGTGTCTTCATTGCTAAGAAATGTAAGAACTCTTTAAAGAGAATGCTCAACTCGGGAGGGTAATCATTTTGACCAGATGGAGAAGATTTGGTCCCATTTTTTTTTTTGAAATTATATTAATACTTGAAAACCATTACTCTTGATATCAATTATCATTATACTTGACATCAATAATCATTATCAATTACTTACGCTTTTCATTTCACTTTTGTTCAATTTTGTGGGACAGATTTATTTTATTTTTGTAATTTGTAATGTTTTGGTATCTTTTAATTTTAGGGTACTCATGCAATAGAATAAGAACTCCAAAGCCATTTTAGGTAAAAACAAATTAATACATATTCTACTCATGTTCTATTACCCTTTTTGGTGATTTAGGAGCCAATTTTACTTTCTTTAGGTTTAGCTTAAATGTAGATCATTTTAGAGCACAGGGGCGGAGTATTTCTGTTTAGGTCAAAGGGATAATGAGGAAAATGTCATAAAGTCTCTGAGCAGAGAGGAAGATATACTTTCTTCTCAGAAAACCTCAGCGAAGTTGGAATAGTGGTGGCCTTTGGAGCAAGAATTTTTCAGTAGTACTTCAGAGTCTCCTGGAATAATATAATCTACTGGTTGGTACCTTTGGCTGAAACAAGCTTATCTAATTACTAGTAAAATTTTCTTTCTTTTGCAAATGTAACATATTTGTCTTTCCCCTCTCTTCAGCATAATTCCCCATCTAGTGATGATAGTTCGGACTACAGCCTTGATTCAGATGTTGAACATACAGAAAGTTCCCATAAAAAAAGAACTGGTTTCTACAGGGATTATGACATTCCATTTACTCAGGTATTGCCATTTTTTTTTTTGTGATAGAACATAGATAGCATAAAATGTACAATTTTAACCCTGCAATTCAGTGGTATTAAGTATATTCACAGTGTTGTTCAGTCATCACCACTTACCCATTTCTAAAAATTCTTGATCATTCCAAACAGAAACTCAGCACCCATTAAGCAATAACACCTTGTTTTCCCCTGCCCCCAGCCCCTGAAAACCACTATTCTATTTTCTGTTTCTATGGATTCGCCTATTCTAGGTATTTCATATAAGTGGAATCATACAGTATTTGTCCTTTTGTATCTGGCTTATTTCACTTACCATAATATTTTAAAAGTTCACCCAAGCTGTAGCATGTGTCAGAATTTCTTTCCTTTTTAAGGCTGAATAATATTCCACTGTATGTATATATCACATTTTGTTTATCCATTCATCTCTTGATGGACATGTGGGTGTTCATCAAAAAAAGCTTCTACCTTTTGCTATTGTGAATCATGCTGCTTATGAACATGGGTATATAAAAATCTTTTTAAGACTTCTTTCGGTTTATTGGGGTATATATTTAGGTGTAGAATTGCTAGATCATATGGTGATTCTATGTCCAACTGTCTGAGGAACCACGAAGCTGTTTTCCACAGTGGCTGCACTATTTTACATTATTTACAATATTTACATATTGTTTATATTACAATAATGTAAGTATAAAAATACATTTACATTATTTACAGAATGCCTGAGGGTTTCAATTTCTCTACATCCTTGCCAACATATGTTTTTTTTTTTTTCTTTGTTTTCTTTTGGAAACAGAAAATGGTATGAAGTGGCATCTCATTGTGGTTTTTGAGTATTGCCCTTTTAAGAGAAAAATTAAACTTTGAATTTTATTCTTTCTGGTATTTTAGCAGACATAGGCTATAAATTTGAAATCTTTGAACATAAAGAATACATAATGTATTAGTTTGCTAGAGCTAACATAAAATTTTACAGACTGGGTGGCTTAAGCAGTAGAAATGTGTTTTCTCACAGTCTGGAGTCTAGAAGCCCCAGAGCAAGGTGCCAGCAGGGTTGATTTCTTTTGAGGGCTGTAAGGGAAGGATCTGTGCTAGGCTTCTCTCCTTGGTTTGTCGCTGGCCTCCTTCTCACTGCTTTGTCCTTACATGGTCATGCCTCTGTGCACAGGAACCCCTGGTGTCTCTCTTTGTCCAAATTTCCTCTTACTGTAGGAACACCAGTCAAACTGGATTAGAGCCCACTTTAACAGCCTCATTCTGATTTAGTCACCTCTTTAAAGGCCCTATCTCCAGATATACAGTATTTTGTGCTAGGCAAGTAATGATGCTCTCAGAGTCACTAGGAAGTATTCAGATCAGTGTGCACTTACCTGAAAAGCCCCAGAGTTTCTGAGTTCTCGTTTTGGCCAGTCTGTCACTGTTCTGGTCTAGAGCAGCACTATTCTTTCTCCTAATTTGGTGTTCCTAATCTCTTGTGAGTTTAGAAACTGAAAGACTATTTTTGTTAGTTATTTCTATTGTCTGATTCACTGTTGCCGCCTTTATAGTTGAGATTGCTAAGTGACCATTAAATAAATGAAGTTTTATTAAAATATCTTCTCAAAATTTGAAAAGAATTATATATTAGTTAATAATTTTATCTAGTTAGGTAAATATCAAAATGTTTGTAAGGTCAATATGTCCAGTGATTTTAGAGTCAGTGGTTGTTGCTATTTCTCAGAACGTTTTATAACTACTCATTAAAAAATATTTTTACCACAAATGACAAAACTTTTAATTCAGCAACACCGATATATAGTTAGATTTATTCTTTAGAAATATTCAGAAGTCATTTGGAGACTCTTACAATGAATGAAAAGATGCTCAGGATGGGCATTATTATTTCAGGTAAGAAGACATTTGAAAATATCAAGTAATGAGACAGGTTCTGGATTCATAAGTTATCACTGAAAGTATCCCCAAATAGGAAGTTCCAAATATTTAAAATAGTGGCAGCATTATTACAATAAGTACATAGCCTTCTATGTGGCCACTGTGGGAGGCAAGATCAATTTGTATGTATAAACAATAGTGCAGTTGTTTGAGGTATCTCACATTTTTTAAACATTATGCAGTTATTTATTGTTAATAAATATGTATTGTTAATATTAAATAGACTATTATATATCTCTATAGATATCCTGCTATTATTTTTGCTTCAAAAAATCAGTTAAAGAAATTAAGAAAAGGGATGGTCTTTTATATTTATCTACATTTCATTTCCAGTGTTTTTCACTTTTTTGTAGATCTGAGTTTTAATATGATACCATTTTCTTTTAGCCAGATGTGCTACATCGTTTAGCCTTTGTTTAGCATATCTTATTGCGCAGGTTTTGCTATCAGTAAATTCTCTCAGCTTTTATTTATTGGGCCATTGTGTTTATTTTATCCTCATGTTTTATAACTTTTCATTTTGTCATAATTTCAGGCTTACAAAAAAGTTGCAAGAATGGTGCAGAGAACTCCTGTATATCTTTCATCCAGATTCCCCAGTTAACATTTTACCACATACGCTTTACCTAATCTTTCTTCTTTAGTCTTCTCTTCCCTTCAGAGAGATCTAATTTGCCTTTATTTATTTATTTATTTGTTTATTAGAGACAGGGTCTTGCTCTGCCACCCAGGCTAGAGTGTAATTTGCCTTTAAACCCATCTATTAAGTATTTTTCATATATAGAAATTTGATTCTTTTAAAATCTTCTAAGTCATTTTTATAGTTTCAAGTTTGCTACCAAAATGCTCATATTGTCGTGTCTTTTTCTTGAAAATAGCAGACTTCAGATATAAATATCTATATCTGAAGTCTGTATTTTTTTTTGAGACAGAGTCTCACTTTGTTGCCCAGACGAATGCAGTGGCATGATCTTGGCTCACTGCAACCTCTACTTCTCGAGTTCAAGCGATTCTTTTGCCTCAGCTTCCCAAGTAGCTGGGACTACAGGCATATGCCACCACACCCAGCTAAATTTTGTAGTTTTAGTGGAGACGGGGTTTCACCATGTTGGCCAGGTTGGTCTCGAACTCCTGACCTCAAGTGATCTGGCCACCTCTGCCTCCCAAAGTACTGGGATTATAGGCGTGAGCCACCGTGCGCGGCCTGAGTCTGTATTTCTATTGCCTGTTATTTTTTGCTGGTTCTCTTTCATGTGATCCCACCTCTTCATAAGCCTATTTTTGTTTTCAGTTTTGTCTATTCTGTGCTAAGCATTTTGTAGAAATAACTTGAGGCCTCGGGTGATGTTCTTTTCCTTCAGAAAGAATTTTTACTTACTTCTGCCAGATTTCTGGTGACCCTTACAAACTTTATTCCAGTTTCAGGATTTGAGACTTCTGAGCCACTCAGATTCCTGCTGAAGGCTGGGCTGCAGTCTCTGATTCACATTTTGCAATCACTTTATAATTGAGGATGGGGAAGCTGAGGCAAAAGAATCGCTTGAACTCGAGAAGCAGAGGTTGCAGTGAGCCAAGATCATGCCACTGCATTCCAGTCTGGGCAACAAAGTGAGACTCTGTCTCAAAAAAAAAAAAAAATACAGACTTCAGATATAGAAATTTATATCTGAAGTCTGCTATTTTCAAGAAAAAGACACGACAATATGAGCATTTTGGTAGCAAACTTGAAACTAAAAAATATTTTTCTATCTTTTCTACTTTTTTTAAGAGAGACAACTAGTCTAAATTACCCAATCTGCTATATACAAGAAGAGAAAGTTGAATACCATTTCTTCCATATATATATTTTGGAGTTGACTCACTGAGAATTAAGATTATATCCTAACTATATCTAAAAATCCATTTTTGTTAGATAACAAGTATCTGCTATATAACTTCTAAAATTACGGGGCAAAATTAGAATATACGTCAACACCTAGCAGTTAAATTAGAGAACTTAATATGGCTTCCTTTTTTCTCATCTTTCTTCAGGGCCTCCTTTTCCTTTATTTGTTTCCAGTGATTGCTGTGGGGCCCATTTTTGTTTTACGGAAACCAAATCTATCCCTAGAGACATTCTAGCAGTTTGTATAGCCTAATAATCAGTTGGCAGAGTGATTAGAAAAGGTATCTATTTTTGTGGGATTTATTGTCTTTTTTCATTTATCTTCTCTTGGTTGGACTTGAAAAAATACTTGCTAGACCCTTGCCTATGAGTGCATTTTGTTCATCCCAATGATGAATGTATGAACTGCTCTAGAAAAGTGGGGCTGCTCTGTAACCCTTTTTTCATTTCATGCTTCCTGGGAAGCTCATACCACATGGTGTGAATGCGAATGTGAAGGACCTTAGCAGTCGACACTAGAAGTCTTTAACCACAGAAGGAGAAGGAGCCATGGAATGGAATGTGCATTCTTAGGGGACTATTAAGAATATTTGTCAAAGATCAGATGGCTGTAGATGTGTGGTATTATTTCTGAGGACTCTGTTCTGTTCCATTGGTCTATATCTCTGTTTTGGTACCAGTACCATGCTGTTTTGGTTACTGTAGCCTTGTAGTATAGTTTGAAGTCAGGTACCACAATGAGATACCATCTCACACCAGTTAGAATGGCAATCATTAAAAAGTCAGGAAACAACAGGTGTTGGAGAGGATGTGGAGAAATAGGAACACTTTTACACTGTTGGTGGGATTGTAAACTAGTTCAACCATTATGGAAAACAGTATGGCAATTCCTCAAGGATCTAGAACTAGAGGTACCATATGACCCAGCCATCCCACTACTGGGTATATACCCAAAGGATTATAAATCATGCTGCTATAAAGACACATGCACACGTATGTTTATTGCGGCACTATTCACAATAGCAAAGACTTGGAATCAACCCAAATGTCCATCTGTGACAGACTGGATTAAGAAAATGTGGCACATGTACACCATGGAATACTATGCAGCCATAAAAAAGGATGAGTTTGCATCCTTTGTAGGGACATGGATGCAGCTGGAAACCATCATTCTTAGCAAACTATCACAAGAACAGAAAACCAAACACCGCATGTTCTCACTCATAGGTGGGAACTGAACAATGAGATCACTTGGACTCGGGAAGGGGAACATCACACACCGGGGCCTATCATGGGGAGGGGGTAGGTGGGAGGGATTGCATTGGGAGTTATACCTGATATAAATGATGAATTGATGGGTGCTGACGAGTTGATGGGTGCAGCACACCATCATGGCACAAGTATACATATATAACAAACCTGCACGCTATGCACATGTACCCTAGAACTTAAAGTATAAAAAATATATATATATTTACAGTTGGGAAACTAGGGAGGAGGTAAATGAAAATTTAGGGATAATTCTACTTAAGGTAGGAACACAGAGATTATTATGATAAAGCTATGCAAATCAGAGAATTGAATTAATATTAAGAATTTAAAACTTCTGTGAGAAGTATCTAATCTCCAGAGAAAAATTTATACTCATCTATTAACAGAGTAATCTTCAATCATAAAGTGTTGAAATATATCAAGTATTAATATAGTCACAGTTTTAATAAAAAGAAATGTAACCATCATTTAACTAGTTAATTTAATCTTCAACTTAATCTAAGCAATTATTTTTTGTTTTGCTTAGTTTTCATAATGGCTTTTAAAAAATGTCAGAAACACTGTGTTTTGGCTACAATCATAAATTCCCTTCTGAACTTCTGAAGTGCTAGACTGAGAATGGAGTTTATAAACTTTAAAAAGTACTACTTAAAACAAATCAAAAATATGATACAATTTTTTAAAATTTAAAATTGATGAGTGAGTTGGTTTTCTTGATTATGCATTTTTTCTCTATTTTATAATTAGAAAGATTTAATACTTCATTGCGTTTCATTAAACACATAGTCTCGTATTGGTATTTTGCGAGAGTAATATTTTATTTTGTTTGTTTATTTGTTTATTTTGAGACAGGGTCTCACTGTGTCGCCCAGGCTGGAGTGCAGTGGTGCAATCTTGGCTCACTGTAACCTCCTTTCACCTCCTGGGTTCAAGCAATTCTGCCACCTCAGACTCCCGAGTAGCTGAGACTACAGGTGTATGCTACCACATTCAGCTCATTTTTGTATTTTTTGGTAGAGACGGGATTTCACCATGTTGGCCAGGCTCTTTTTGAACTCCTGACTTCAGGTGATCCGCCTGCCTCGGCCTCCCAAAGTGCTGGGATTACAGGCGTGAGCCACCGTGCCTGGCCAGAGTAGTATTTTAATATCACATTTAAAATGCACTAAGCTGGCTGGGTGCAGTGGTTCACACCTGTAATCCCAGCACTTTGGGAGGCTGAGGCGGGCAGATCACGAGGTCAGGAGTTTGAGACCAGCCTGGCCAACGTGGTGAAACCCCATCTCTATTAAAAATACAAAAATTAGCCAGGCATGGTGGCGTGCGCCTGTAGTCCCAGCTACTTGGGAGACTGAGGCAGGAGAATTGCTTGAACCCAGGAGGCAGAGGTTGCAGTGAGCCAAGATCGTGCTGTTGCACTCCAGCCTGGGCAACAGAGCGAGACTCTGTCTCAAAATAAATAATTAATTAAATAAAATGAACTAAGCTAAAGATGAGTTTTTTGGTTTGGATTTTTCTAGATCTTTAAGTTGTAATTATGTGCAATTTTTTCTCGCTTTATTATAAAATATTGACAGAGGATACAATAGAGCTAATAAAAATATTTCAGTGAATAGACAGACCTGAATATTGTCATTTAATAAACTTCTAGTACTAAAGTGTATTCTTTGTTTTCACATGCTTTAGTAAGGAAGCAATAAAAGTAATAATATTTGTTGTAATAAACAGTTTGTAAAAATAAATAAATAACTTTCTAATGAGCAACTTATTCACTAGATGTTTTTCACTATTAGGGAAAGCTCTGTTTTTTCTGTTAGACCCTTGATACAGACATTTTCTTTTTATAAAATTTTCCACACATACAGTTTTTTATTAAATATAATGTAATTTGAGAATTTTCCAGTGTTAGGAGAAATAGTATGTTTTACCACATTCCCCCACCCCAAGCTATTTAACTGCCTTTTCCCTGTTTTCAAAAAGGCTTTTTCATTTTTTGGAGGAAAAATTTATAGTATGATGGTGTGTATTTTTACTTTTTCCTGTGTGTAAGATACTGAGACATAGAACATAGAAAACAAAGGCTAAAGCATAAAGATTACAATACTTAATTATCTCAGGGTAACATTTAGGCTTTTGAACTTAGTGTTAAGTAGTATCGTAGATAAATACTAATGAAGAGTCAGAACTAGTAACTATCTTTTCTCCTTTCTCCGAACTTGCTGGGGGGAAAAGGATGTTCTGTGCTACTGTCAATTGCTATATATAATTGAAAAATCCTGATAATGATTGTCCATTTTCACTTAGCGTGGACATATATCAGGAAGCTACATGACATCAAAGAAGGGTCAACATAAAAAATTTAAAAGTAAAGAATATGATGAGTACAGCACCTACAGTGATGACAACTTCGGTAACTACAGTGATGACAACTTTGGTAATTACGGTCAGGAAACAGAGGAAGATTTTGCTAATCAGCTGAAACAATACAGGCAAGCTAAAGAAACCTCAAATATTGCTTTAGGGTCATCATTTTCTAAAGAATCAGGGAAAAAACAGAGAATGAAAGGAGTTCAGCAAGGTAAGTTTGAAATTACAGTCTGTCTTAGAATGTGAGAACCTTATTAAAACAGGCATCTGTGGAGTAAAAACTTAGAAACTTCTTATCCCCGCTCAAGATTAGCTTATTCTTGTAGAACCTAAATTCGTTTTCTTTTATTTTGTAGAACTTTAGAACAGAATCTGCAAATATTTCAATCTGTATGATATATGAATATTTCAATTGGAAAGATATTCTAATGATTTACAAATACATAAAAATGCAATCCAACTTTCTTATATTTTTCCCCTTGCTTCTATATGATGTCAGTATACAGTTGTCTCTCTCGCTGTATGTATTGCTTTAAATTTAGAAAAGCTGGGAAGCTATTGTTTTATTAGGCTTTAAAATACAGCAGTCATTTTTGCTAAACAAATGTGCATGAACTATGAACATCCTTTAAAATTGGAGATAAAAACAAAATCTAAAGACATTTCTGCACTGATCGCCTTACATAGTCCCTGGAGAGACAGGACAAGTTGCCAGCTGTTGACAATAAGTGAAGAAACTATGGGTCATGTAAGGCTCAAATCAGCCTTAACTATTGGCTAGTCAAAATACCTGCTTCAGGAAAAGTGGAGCAATATGAGACTGAAATGAAGTAGTGAGGAACCACACTCTATATAACTACCCTTTAATTATCTTTGCATACAGGAATCCATTATGAGTAAATTTGATTATTTCTATGACTTTATTTTTTCTTGATTTCCTAGCAGAATTTCTTTGAAAAATGTGAATGTAGGCTTTAGCTGAAATAAAGGGAAAATAATTTTTCTACACATAGGCTGTTGTACTGAGCAAGTTTGTTCCTGTAGTCTAGATGGTGTGGTATCAGGGATCATCCCACTTGGAGAATAAGGGTAATGCAAAGAAGTCTTGCTCATCCCTTCCCACCTGGGGCTTTTCTTTTCAAGCTCCTACCTGTTTGTCCTCTTAAAGAACTGAGTATTGGCCAGGCCAAGGGCTCACACCTAAAGTCCCAGCTTCTCAGGAAGCTGCGGTGGGAGGATTGCTTGAGCCCAGGACTTCAAGGTTACAGTGAGCTATGATCTCACCACTTTACTCCAGTCTGGCTGACAGAATAAGACCCTGTCTCTAAAAATAAAAACAATTTTTGTAATTTGGGTATCTTTTTATATACTTTTAAATACCAAGTTTTTCAAAAACAAAAAAAGTATAATTTTTTCATGTGTATATATCTACTCAAAATTATCAGTGGAAATTTGATTTGCTGCTAATTAACCACTGATACCTATAATGTCTTCCTTAAATAGGAATATAATATTTGATTCTCTTAAAAACAGAAAGGCTTGTTCATGATCTTATGCTAAGGAAAATTAAAAATAATAAAACTCGATTTTGCTTCTCTAGCCATGCGTATCCTTGTTCCTTGCCTTCCTATGTTGTTAACATCCCTTAAGAAACAGTACCAAGGAGATAAGATATAAAGATTTAATTTTTTTCATTGAATCTAGAAGGAGAAAAAAATGCACTATTATAGACTATTAAAATGTGCTGTTCCTTATAAACTAATAAATTGAAAGGTATGCTGTTTTTCTCTTAAATTTAAGTACATTTTAACTTTTCTAGGTATTGAACAGAGAGTTAAAAGTTTTAATGTTGGCCGTGGACGTGGCTTGCCGAAGAAAATCAAACGAAAAGAACGTGGGGGAAGAACCAATAAAGGGCCTAATGTTTTTTCAGTATCGGATGACTTTCAAGAGGTACTAAGAATTTATATATAAGGAAGGGAGGAGCTTTTTCATCTTTTAATTTATTTGGTGGCAAAGAAAGCATTGTGATTTTAATGATACTTTCCTAGTAAATGAAAAATTACCAGCTCAGATAAAATGAGTATCAGTAACCTCCAAAAAATAGTTGTTAATTAGTTGTGAAACTAGTATAGAAGTACAAATGTTGGTGACTTTGAAATAAAATTATTATGTTTGAAGGAACCTCAAAATAAAATTGATAAGTTTAAAAGCAAAAATATATCCTCTGTTAGTCTTCTTTTGTGCTTTTCTTTCCTAGGAATCATCTTCCCCAGATGTAATTGGCAATAAAATGCTAATAGCTCAATATGTAGCAGGGACAAGAAGGGAGGCAGTGGTAAATTAACTTCCTTTTTAGAGTTGAAAGCATTGAAAGAGAAGAAAGGGGGATATAAATGGTTGGAAAGGTGAACTTATATGTTACGTGTGGTAGATATTCAGTAAATATATGTCAAATTGAGTTGAACTCTGAACATGAACTTTAACCTTGTAGTGACTCCCTGGATTACAGTGGTCCAATTCCTGTATTCTACTGCTATTCTAGTAAGATTTGATTGAATTATAGAGGCAATAGTGGATCATTAAAAGCTGCAGTTTTGGCCGGGCACAGTGGCTCACACCTGTAATCCCAGCACTTTGGTAGGCCAAGTCGGGCAGATCCTGAGGTCAGGAGTTCAAGACCAGCCTGGTCAACATGGAGAAACCCTGTCTCTACAAAAATACAAACATTTGTCAGATGTGGTGGTGCACGTCCGTAGTCCCAGCTACTCGGGAGGCTGAGGCAGAAGAGTCATTTGAACCCAGGGGCCGAGCTTACAGTGAGCCGAGATGGCTCCACTACACGCCAGCCTGGGCAACAGAGCGAGACTTCATCTCAAGAAAAAAAAAACTGCAACTTTGAGTGAGAGCTGAGAGGGATAGCTATATACTATAATTTGAAAATACTTGGTTTTCGGATCTCTCAGTTTAAAGATAATGGGCAGAGATTGCTTAATATGCACTCCTTAGTATACTGTTTAGAGAGATGTTAACAGGTGTGACCTAAAAAAAGAAGTTCAGACCCAAATAAATTTGCAAAACACAGCACATGCCATCTGCTTTTAGAGATTCTCAGTTGACATTAATGTAGTAAAGCTTCTGAGCAGCTTAGGCAGAAAGAAGCTTATTTTGTTCAACCCATCGTTTACTCAACTACAAACAATTTTTTTCCCCCTACATACCTACTAACATTCACTGAGCCACTCACTGTTCCATGGAACAGCAGTTTTGGAATTATTGTAGTTATTATTTTAGAATTTTGGGGTGACTAAAAACCTACCTGTCATCTTCTTAGACACTAGTAGACCTTTAGAATGTGCTGATTTCCCTAACCCAAACTAATACAAATGCTTTCTAAGAAAGCCTGCTCCTATATCCAGTTCTTACACCCTATACCTTTAAACAAAATTAGCTTCCAGGAAAGTGTGACTTTGAGCAAGTTTTACCTGTCTCTTTGCCTCAATTTGCTTAATCTGCAAAATGAGGGTATAGTATTAAGTTAACTCTAAGGGCTCCATCTAGCACAACATTTTAGATGTCTATAGATCTGGGCTATACCTGAAAGATAATCATGTAACAGAAATATCAAGATAAAAATGCATTATCAATCATGTCAGTTTATTGGCTATCATGAGAGACAATTCTTAAGATTCCATAAACAATTGGGAGTGTGCCAGAGCCCAAGGAAGCAGTTCATTTTCAGGAATGGTCTGCAGGTGGCCCATCCAGAATAGCGTGAACATGCAGGCCACACCAGAGTGGCCAAGATAGATCCGTCTCTGTCCTAGGCCTTTCAGAGATTATGAGTCTCCAAAGCCAAATCAATTCAGGGGTGCCTTCAGATTCATCATAATTTTTTTTTGAAAAATCAAGAGTAGTCACAGAAGAAGCAAACTTTCACTGAATTTTAAAGGATTCTTCATTTTATTGGTCATAATACTCTTAAATTGTGTTAGTGTTTACTGTACCTACTACATTTTTTTGTAATATTTTTTTCCTGGTAGATCCTTACATTTCCTCTACCTGATATATATTTTTTATGCTCTTGTCTCTTGTATCAATATATCTTCTAAAGTAAATAAGTTTTAAAATGACCAAGTACAGTAGGTAGCTTGTTTTTTTTTTCTCCCTCCATCTCTCCCTCTTTCTCTCCTTTCTTGTATTGGTTTTTATTTGCGGTACTGTTTTGTAATGCAAAGAATATAGGAGTTGCAAGGCACAATTCCTGAGTTCTGTCAGTCTGCTAACTCGCCATATCTTCTAGGCACTTAATTTTGCCCTAAAAATGTATTTGTTAAAGTTGCTTTAGATTTTCTGTAGTACCTTGACTATAGTCAGGTTTCCCATAGCTGTGGACACCGAGATACTTTCTACTCATTTAAGTGGAACTAAACTAAAAAACAAAACAAAACACTTCCCCACCACAATCCTCTGTTAAAACAATGAAACATTATTTGAAAGTAATATATACAGAAAGAGTAAGTTATTAATGAAACATAAGTACAACTTGTTGCATTTTTCAGGGTGTGTATGTGTGTGTGTGTGTGTGAGATTACCTAATTTGTTTACTTTTTAATTTCAGAGTTGTAGTCTTCAGGTTGGCTCATTGATTTTTGCATAATTCAGTTCCTTTGGCTGTTTGTTTTATTTTATAACAGCCACGATTCTTCATACAGAATGCCTATGTGAGCTGGTCATTTATATCTGCTTATTCTAAATGAATCTAAACATAAAAATGTTTGTGAATCAAATTTATATAGATTTGAGACACTTTAAATGAGTCTATCAGAGTATATTATAAGCAATTTCATTGTGTTTTCCTGGGATAAATTAGGTATATTTATATTTTAAAAACGATTCTCTAGGATTATCTGTTTACTTGGTATTGTTGTACCTTTTTCAGAATTCTTATAGTACAATGTGATTTCAGCTGTGAGTGCTGGGGATCAGATTTCAATGTAGACATCTATTGCCTCAATGTTTGCTGTGAGGCAATTTCTTGTTTTCAGTAGATTGAACTTTATGCTCTATCTTTTAGCAAATTAAGAGAAAAGGGAAAACAGAAATCACAAGAGTAAATAGTCATTGAACTCCTGTGATGTACAGGGCACAGTGCATACCAGGTGCTTGAAAAATATTGTTGTTTTTTAGAGTTGATGAACGTAACTCATTACATTTAGCATGGTTAAGCATCATCATACTCTGCCTTGTTACTCAATCTTACATGTAAAGCAGAAGTTGAATAGGGGACTCAGGAGAGGTAAGGAAAACAAGTAGGGCTATAAGATTTCTTTTCCTTTAATTTTCTTAAGTTTTTTTCTTAACTTTTTAAATTTAAAAGTTAAAGGTAATACACGCTCCCTGTTTGTTTGCCCTTTTTTTCCCCTAAAGAAAGTACAAAATAACGACACACATACACAATCTCTAATCCTGCCATCCAGAGATATATACACCGTAAAATATGGGGGTATATTCTTTTTGTCTTTTTTCCTTTGCCTTTATTTATTATTGTAGAATTAGGATCAATTTTTTACTTCAAAAATTATTGTAAACTTTTTTTTTGTTTGTTTTGTTTTGTTTTTTTTGAGACACTCTCACTCTGTTGCCCAGGCAGAAATGCAGTGGCGTGATCTTGGCTCACTGCAGCCTCCACCTCCCAGGTTCAAGCGATTCTCATGCCTCAGCATCCCAAGTAGCTGAGATTACAGAGGTGTGTGCCACCACGCCTGGCTAATATTTTGTATTTTCACTAGAGACAGGGTTTCACTATGTTGTCCAGGCTGATCTCAAATTCCTGGCCTCAAATGATTCCAAAGTGCTGGGATTACAGGCATGAGCCACTATGTAAACACTTTTTATGATCCAAAGTTGTTGATTTTTTTAATGACTGCATAATATTCTGCCACCTAAATGTATCGTAATGTATTTGACTAGTCTCCTAGTTTTAGATGTGTAGAGTGTTTCTCGTTTTTCTGTTTGTTTTACTATGTCAGTATTTCTGCAGTAATTTATTATATGAATAGATCTTTATGTGTCTCTCTGATAATTCTTTCAAAATAATCCCCAAAAGTACAAATTGTATGTCAAACAATATGGATATTTCAAAGTCTTTTATAACATACCTATCAATAATATTAGTGCATATTTTATTGTGCCTTTGCTCATATTGAGAATTGTGGATTTTCAAGCTTTTTATAATTTTATTTAAAAATAGTTATTCATCTTCATTAAAATAGAAAGAAATAGACTTTTTTTGGTAATCACTAGTAGCATAAGTAGATTACTAGACACATATCTCTCTCCAAATAAATGAATAGCATCAGAATGTTCAGTCTTGATCACTTTTTGTAGTCAATTTGTACTTTTTTCCAGATTAACTTAATTATACATTTTGATACCTATTAATGTTTCATATGTTGCATTCAAATGAAATTTTTTTCTTGCAGTATAGTAAACCAGGGAAAAAATGGAAGGTTATGACTCAGGAATTTATTAATCAGCACACAGTGGAACACAAAGGAAAACAAATCTGTAAATACTTCCTGGAAGGGAGATGTATTAAGGTAAATTTATAGAGGTATCATAAATCATTTTAACTTCCAAAATAATCTTTAAAATTAAAGTCTTTTGGGGGGTGGTTAATTTTTTTCTCTTCTCATGTAGTTGTAATAAAACTGGGTCTTTAAAATGTATCTTGCATGGAAATACCATATATTAGAGCTCATTTAATTATGTTCTGGGACAATAACATAATTTGTTGAAATTATGTTTTAATTTTGTTTAAAAGACACATAATGCTACGTGGCAAGTACTGTTCAAAGTACAACTAATATTAAATGATTTAATCCTACAGTGACCCTACAAAGTAGTTAATGTTATTATCCCCATTTTATTCATGGCACCAAGAGGTTGAGTAAGTTCCCATGGTAGCTCAGCTAGAAATGGTGAGTGCTGGTTGAACTCAGGCAGTATCCTGTGAGGTCTTGCTCACTGTGCTGCCTCAATGCATGTAGCTACATCCACTGTCTTGGGCAGGAATTCTAAGGGGTCATTTGAGTTATTATTTGTTCATTATTAAAGACTGAAGATAATGACCATAATTTTACCATGAGACACCATGTAGAAAATTCAGCTGTTGTTTCTTTGTTTCTCTTTGTTTCTTACCGTTTTTTTCTTTTTCTTTTCTTTCTTTTCTTTTTTTTTTTGTGAATAGGGAGATCAGTGTAAATTTGATCATGATGCAGAGTTGGAGAAAAGAAAAGAGATCTGCAAATTTTATTTACAAGGATATTGTACCAAAGGAGAGAATTGCATTTATATGCATAATATCCTTTATTTAAAATGTATGTTAAACAAAATGCTGAGGTTTTAAAGCATCCTTGAGGTTTTAAAAAATAATAAATACACCCTAGAAAGCCTAGTTTGGTTTTTAACTTTAAAACAACACATTACATAAAGCCAGTCTAGTCAAACTTTGTACTTCAAAAGAGCAAACCGACTTTTATTCTTTAGGGAAATGAGATAACTGCCCTTTGGAAAAAATTCTGTGAAGGGAAGGTACCTTAATATAATCAGCTTAAAGTATTTCAAGAGAATCTGCTTCCTGAAGGAGTAGTTGGCAAAATACTTATTTTATTCCATAATTATTTTACTCCATAATTATTTTACTTAAGTTCAGGAGTAATAAAATTATCATTGTAAAAATTATAAAAGTCTTATCAAATCTTACCACTCAATGATAGATGCTGTATTCTTCCCCACTCTCCCTTGGGAAATATATACATGTAAATTGTATTCCTGCTCCTACCCAAATTGGAATTTCACTATATATAGTGTTCTGGTCCTTTAAAAAAATATATTCTGCAATTTTTCCATGTTAATTTCCCCCCAAATATCTTATCAGGTTGCTCACTACCACTTATGACTAATAAAGCTTTCCCCCACGGAATTGAAACTATCATTGATAATATGTTTATATGTATGGATTTATTTTTTTGGAGTTCGTGTTTGGCTTCATGGATTTGTTCACCCTCATGGCTGTGTTGCTTTGCTGTGATTATTTCTGCCACAACAGCACACTGTAATATTTGGTAGATTCTGATGTTTATTTTTCCAGATAAATTTTTAAATTCTGTTGTGTTTTAAAAATGTGAAAAAAAGAAAGTGAATAAAATGGAAAATGAAAAATGCCTGTTACCATAGATCAAAATGTCAAAAAATGGAACCATGCAATTACCAGAGGAATACATGATGAATTTCTTTATAACCCAGGAGAACAGAAAAATTTCCTTGTCTCAAAATCCAGAAGCAAAAAGGGAACAGATTGAAAGTTTGACTCCATGAAAAAGCTTGCATTTGCAAAACAAATACATGTAACATGAGCTAAATAAAAAGATAAATAATAAAGTGAGAAAGATTATGTGTAATTTATATCACTTACAAAGAGGTCATACCCTTAATATATGAGTTTCTAAACACTAAGAAGAAAAATGAGGCAAGAGATACAGATTCACAGAAAGAGAAATGCAAATGGTCCCAAAACATATAGAAAGATGTTCAGTCTTGTTCCTAATAAGGGGAATGTAATTTAAGCCACACTGAGATAACATTTGCAGCTGTGTCAGGTTTGCAAAATCAAAAAACCATGACAGCAAAGTTTGTTAGCAAGGATGTGAGAAAACCTTGTTGCTGGCAGTGTCAAAATGGTGCATTCCTATAGAGAGCTTGGCAATGTCTGGCAAAATTATATATGCATTTACCCTTTGACCCAGCAATCCCAAGTTTTGCAAATTCTCCCCAATAGACCTGGGCAGTGATTACTGATGCCTGCTAAAATCATGAGGTGAAAGTTAATTAGGAACTTTACAATTGATGGATGAAGCTGACAACACCTGAAAGGACTGATCAGTCTTAACATTACTAAAAAGAAACAACCAGATATTAAATGCCTTTTGATATGATACAGTAGAGAGTATTTGAATACCATCTATGACCTATATTAAAATTAACAAATGATACAAAAATAAAAGGGAAAGGGGAACTTCTAGAAATCAATAAAAGTAACTTGGGAGATAACTAGATACAATTTGTGGATCATCTTTGTGTCCTGATCTGAAGAAAGGAATTATAAAAATATACTTTTTTAAGAGTCTGGAAAATTTGTATATTGACTGGTTACTAGTTGAAATTAACACATTAATTTTGCCAGGTTGGTAATGGAGTCTTGACTGGTAAGAAAAAGTATTCCTGGCTAGGCATGGTAGCTCACACCTGTAATCCTGACACTGGGATGCTGGGTCGGGAGGATTGCTTGAGGCCAGGAGTTGACCAGCCTGGGTAACATAGTGAGACACCTCCTCCACTCCCATAAGTAATTTAAGGAGGAAAGGGACCAGGCACGGTGGCTCATGCCTGTAATCCCAGCACTTTCGGAGGCCGAGGTGGGTGGATCACCTGAGGTGAGGAGTTGGAGACCAACCTGGCCAACATGGTGAAACCCCATCTCTACTAAAAATACACAAATTAGTTGGGCGTGGTGGCATGGGACTGTAATCCCAGCTACTTGGGAGGCTGAGGCAGGAGAATTGCTTGAACCTGGGAGGTGGAGGTTGCAGTGAGCCGAGAGATGGTGCCACTGCACTCCAGTTTGGGCAACAGAGCAAGACTCCGTCTCAAAAAAAAAAAAGGAAAGAAACAATAGAAACAATATTCCTTATCTGTTCAGAATAGGTATGGAAATATTTACAACAAATGATGAAAGTTGTTGAACCTATGAGGTCAACATGAGAGGGACTTCATTTATTCTGCTTTGGTATGGTTAAAGACCTTCAAACAAACTTAAAAAATCCTAAGTAATGTCATCCTACAGAGATAACTATGCTTGCATTATGGCATAAAGCCTTTCAGACTTTTTTTTCTGTGCTATGGTATGAATGGATGTGTATATGTTTATACACATAATTCTTTTTTTTTTTTGAGATGGAGTTTCACTTTTGTTGCTCAGACTAGAGTCCAATGATGCGATCTCTGCTCACTGCAACCTCTGCCTCCCGGGTTCAAGCAATTCTCCTGCCTCAGCCTCCCTAGTAGCTGGGATTACAGGCATGCACCACCACGCCCAGCTAATTTTTGTAATTTTAGTAGAGATGTGGTTTCTCCATGTTGGTCAGGCTGGTCTCAAACTCCCGCCCTCAGGTGATCCGCCTGCCTCAGTCTCCCAAAGTGCTGGGATTATAGGCGTGAGCCACTGGGCCCAGCCTATACACATAATTTTTTACAAAAATGAAATCTATAATGATTATGAATATTGTAATTTTAAATTTGACATTTACATGAATGTGGACTGTATTTTAATACACAGTGTGTTATAAGGACCTTTTATTTTCCAGATGATTAACTCATTGCCTCATCTTTACTGATTTAAAATGGCATCTTTACCAGACCCTAAATTCTCATTTTTACACAATTCTGCTTCTATACTACTCTTATCTATTGTGGTATTTGATTATTCCCCTCTGTAAGAGTATGTTTGGTATTTGATAAGGCATATACGCCTTCCTTTTTTTAAAAAATGTAATATTCTCAGGTTAGAAGTGATTTGGCAAACAATAAAAACAAATAAAATGAAATAAATTTGTCCTAATCAAGAAAAATAAATTTTTTTCAGATTTGACGTATTTTTTTAGAAAACAAATACTTTATTCTGTTTCTGAAAGCTTTCCATCTATTCTTACAGGGTTTTTGTCACATAGTCATGCTGTTTGTAAATAATAATAATTTTACTTCATTTACAATATTCATGCCTCTTATTTAATTTTAATTGTATTGGTCACATTCCCAGAAGAATGTTAAATAATAGTGATTGTGGCAGACATAAACATGTTTTAATGATAGTGCCTTTTTGTTTTAGCTTGAGCACACATCACCTGAGAATGGTACATTTTTCACTATACTTCTAGATTTAATATTTTCTTTATAAGTTTGTCTCCAAAATCTTGAGATATAGTCTGTAGTTGATTATTGGGATATTCGCCTTTAACATGACGTATAAATGTTTTTTTTTCTTTAAAAAGTGGCTTTCTAGTTTTAATAGAGAAAAAAGCTGTTTGAATGTTTTTGTATAATTAAAATATCTAACCTTAATAGAATAAAAAATAAGCTGATGTGATTATAGTAAATTCAGTATAATATATAATAATACAGCCTTATTGATTCAGCACAGTTATGGTTTAATGTGTGTATGTGTTAAGAACACTTATCATGAGTTCTACTCCCTTAACAAAATTTTAAGTATACAATACAGTATCGTTGACTATAGGTACAATGTTATATAGCAAATCTCTAGAACTTAACCATCTTGTCTAACAGTTGTAGGTTTTGGTTTAAAAAATAAAATAGACCTTGATTTTACCTGGTCTTTTCCTTAATATTTTTATTTACATGAATTTCCTTGCAAGTTCTATCATAGTGGAGCAAAATGTTACCAGGGAGACAACTGTAAATTTTCCCATGATGATCTAACTAAAGAAACAAAGAAACTTTTGGACAAAGTGAGTAATATTTTTGTACCTTGATTATATCTCTCCACAAATACATTTGACTTGAATAATATTTTATAAATGATATTTTGTGAAACTGCTGAGAAATTGAAGGTTTACTGTTTTATATTTTATTCTATTTGAGGAATATTCTTTACCTTTTTCAACTTCATTCTATTTATAAAAAATGAGGAGTTAGCTATTTCCAAACCATTTCAACTGTTTTTTTCCTTTCTCTCTCCCTTCCCTCCTTCCCTTCCTTTCCTTCCTTTCCTTCCTTCCTCCCTCTCTCCCTCTCTCTCTTGCTTGCTTTTTCTTTCTTTCTCTCTCTCTCTGTCTCTTTTCTCTTTTTTTTTTTGGCAGGGTCTTGCTGCATTGCCCAGGCTGGGTGTAGTGGTGTGATCTTGGCTCAGCTTACTGCAACCTCCACACCCTGCTCCTTGCCAACCCCCTGTCCTGCAACCCCCACCCCCACCCCTGGGGCCATCCTCCCACCTCAACCTTCCGAGGCGGGCACTACCATGTGCAGCTAATTTCTGCACTTTTTATAGAGACGGGGGATTCTCCATGTTGCTCAGGCTGGTCTCTTGGGCTCAAGCGATCTACCTGCCTTGGCCTTCCAAAGTGTCAAGATTATAGGCGTGAGCCACTGTGACCAGCTTATTTCAACTTTAATGTTACTTTTCTACTAACAAAACTTAAGTCTTCCTAGTTTTAAATGTGAGGAAAAGACTCACTTTGCAATAGTAATCTTTGCCAATTATTTTTAGGTGTTGAATACTGATGAAGAACTCATAAATGAAGATGAA
Source organism: Piliocolobus tephrosceles (assembly GCF_002776525.5). Lineage (NCBI taxonomy): Eukaryota > Metazoa > Chordata > Mammalia > Primates > Cercopithecidae > Piliocolobus > Piliocolobus tephrosceles. The sequence continues at coordinate 93,191,391 of NC_045448.1, read as the reverse complement.
AGAGAATTAGAGGAACTTAGAAAGCGTGGCATAACTCCTCTTCCCAAACCACCTCCAGGGGTTGGGCTTCTGCCAACCCCTCCAGAGCATTTTCCCTTTTCTGATCCTGAAGACGATTTTCAGACAGATTTCTCTGATGATTTTAGGAAAATTCCATCTCTTTTTGAAATAGTTGTAAAACCTACTGTGGATTTAGCGCATAAAATTGGGAGGAAGTAAGTGAAAACTTTCAAAATGACATCAACTTTTTTTTTCTGAAAATGATCATTAAGAAACTAAGTCATATTCCAAGCTAATCTATAATTAAACTTGGTTAGAGATAGTACATATCTAGCATGCACGCAGATGGCTGCTCCCCCCTTTGTTTTCCGTTCCCACCCTCTGCTGCTTGCCATCAGTGCTTTCCCATATGGAATCCTTACACAGCTTCTGAAACCTCTCAGCATAGTAATGCTGAAGGACCCTGCCTGGTGGGTGGATTTGGCATTCTCACTTGATTATGAGGCTGCATTGTTGTTGATAATGCCTTCAGATTGTGGGAAATAGGTCTCCACGTATTTGATTATTTTTGAAGAGCAATTCTTTAGGCTATTGGAGGAAAACATCTGGATCCAGATTTTCATTTTCTAACACCAGCCCTGCTGCCAGTTCCCCAGGGTCTGTGCACCTGGGCCTTAAGTCGCATTGTGGAGCATTCGTTTAGCCTTGACAACTCAGGAAGGCAAGGAGGTCTCAGCCAATGAGGAACAAGAAATCTATAGCAAATATCACAATTCATTTGAACCATTAAAAGTATTTCTACTAATGTCAAGAAGATAAGTATGTCCACTGTTTTGCTAATATATATTGTATCCTGGTCAATGAAATCAGATAAAGTTATAAAGATTAGAAGTGGAGTGGCAGCCTAATTATTTGGGAAGTTTCCCTCAACCCAAAGGAATCAACAGACAAAACTTGCTAATTAAATTAGCAAGATGTCAAGAAAGAAGAGCAACATTCAAAAACTGAATGTCTTTTTATATGCCAGCAATAACCAATTACAAGTTGTTATAAAAAGTTGGATGTTTATGTGTAGTAGATTCTAATTTTATTGTAAAAGGTTACATATACCTGAAAAAAGGGAGTAGTAGGAGAGAACCAATAAAAAATTTTATCTTTGAATAGTGGGATTAGGGGTGATTCTTATTTATCTTTGTACTTTTCTGTATTTTTCAAAACAGAGTAAGTTTTAGAACAGCTGACAGTAAGCAGCAAGTGGGCTAAAATGAAAGCAAGAGGTCTATTTCGTGTTTCTACCTATCAACGATATGGAACAAATTCCTTCTTAAACACACAGTATTCTGATATTAAAAAAACATACTTAACCAATATCTGTTTAGAACTGTTAATGTTCTTGTTTGTTTCTTTTTCTTTGAAGTAAGAAATATTATTTCTGTCTACAGGCCACCAGCATTTTATAACAGTGCCTCACCACCAGGACCACAATTTCAGGGAAGCAGTCCACACCCTCAACATATCTATAGTTCTGGGTCAAGTCCAGGTCCTGGACCTAACATGTCTCAGGGACACAGTAGTCCTGTGATGCACCCAGGCTCCCCTGGACATCACCCATGTGCAGGACCTCCTGGTCTACCAGTGCCACAGAGCCCACCTTTACCACCTGGTCCACCTGAAATTGTAGGTCCTCAAAATCAAGCTGGAGTACTTGTTCAACCAGACACATCTTTGACACCACCAAGTATGGGTGGGGCTTACCACTCCCCAGGCTTTCCAGGACATGTGATGAAAGTACCCAGAGAGAATCACTGTTCTCCAGGTTCATCATACCAGCAAAGTCCTGGTGAAATGCAGCTTAACACCAATTATGAGTCCCTGCAAAACCCAGCTGAGTTTTATGATAATTACTATGCACAGCATCCTGTACATAATTTTCAGCCACCCAGTAACTCTGGTGGTAAGTTTACTTTTTGAATAATTTATTCCTAATTTAAAATGCAGTCCTATTTTTCATTAAAAGCATGATAGAAACATGTTTTAAGTAAAGCTAAATAAAATTGATAAGATTGAAACCTTAAAATGTTTTCAGTTTGCCAAACTTTTGAAACAATAGAATTTTAGATAACTTTTAGAAATATTTTTAAATGACATAATTTGATAATCCAGTGTGCCTATTATGAAAGTTTTCATTTCTTATGACTTTGGTGGAGTTTTGTGCTCACTCAATGACTGTCTCTCCCCATGTTATACATGTAGATGGGATGTGGCATGGCGAATTTGCCCAGCAGCAGCCTCCTATTGTTCAAGACTCACCTAACCATGGGAGTGGGTCTGACGGCAGCAGCACCAGGACAGGCCATGGCCCTCTGCCTGTACCAGGCCTCCTCCCTGCGGTGCAAAGAGCTCTTTTTGTCAGACTTACTCAGAGATACCAAGAAGATGAAGAACAAACCAGCACCCAACCTCATAGAGCACCAAGCAAGGAAGAAGGTGTGTCAGAAGTTATTAATAGCATCTTACCTATTTGGATGGGTTAAAACTTTTAAATGGCCGAGGCAGGTGAATCACTGGAGGTCAGGAGTTCAAGATCAACCTGGCCAACATGGTGAAACCCCATCTCCACTAAAAATGCAAAACTTAGCTGATTGTGTTGGCGTGTGCCTGTAGTACCAGCTACTCAGGAGGCTGAAGCAGGAGAATCGTTTCAACCTGGGAGGCGGAGGTTCTAGTGAGCTGAGACCTCGCCACTGCACTCCAGCATGGGCAACAGAGCAAGACTCAGTCTCAAAAAAAAAAAAAAAAAGAATTAAAAATGAGCTCTCTCTTCTATTTCCAATTTATCTCATAGCAACTATCTTGTGATTGATTGTGGTTTCAGTGCCATTAATTGCATTAATACTTAATTGCAAAAGGTTTGACTTGAAGCAGTAAAAATATCTGAAGCTAGAGTTCAAGGTTGTGCAGACTTGCAAACAAGCCTTTTGCTTTTTTTTTTTTTGAAGAAAATAAATAGAACAAGAAAAGGACACCTTTCAGTTTGAGGATTTTGAGTTCTAGCCCAATTTCAAAATGATTCAGTTATTAGAGATATTTTTATGTCATAGGCTATATAATTAAGGATCTGCTATAATACTAAGAAATATTTTTAAACATAAAAAGATTATATGGAAACTAAGTTTATCTTAGTATTTTTGATATTGGGAAGTATACAACAGTTAGTTCAGTAAAGGATGAGAAAAGTTTAAAGCATTCAGTTCTGTTTATGAATTACAAAATTGATGTTTGGCCACTCAAACATGACATTTATGTAAAACTATGTAACGCTAGGTAGCTACAAGCTATTATATGAACATTTAAAAATATATATAATTTTAAAATTATTTTTGTGGGTACATAGTAGGTATATATATTTATGGAGTACGTGAGGTATTTTGATAGAGGCATGCAATGCATAATAATCACATCAGGGTAAATAGAGTATCCATCACCTTAAGCATTTATCCTCTGTGTTACAAATAATCCAGTTATATTCTTCTAGTTTTTTTAAATGTACAATTAAATTATTATTGACAATAGTCACCCTGTTGTGCTATCAAATACTAGGTCTTATTCATTCTATTTAACTTTTGGTACCCATTAACCATCCCCACTTCCTCCCTATCTGCCAGCTACCCTTCCCAGTCTCTGGTAACCATCCTTCTACTCTCTATGTCCGTGAGTTCAATTGTTTTAGTTTTTAGCTCCCACAAATAAGTGAGAACATGAGAAGTTTGTCTTCATGTGCCTGGCTTATTTCACTTAACATAATGACCTCCAGTTCCTTATTGCAAATGAGAGGATCTCATTCTTTTTATGACTAAATAGTACTCCATTGTGTAAATATGCCACATTTTATTTACCCATTGTCTGTTTTTTGTTTGTTTTGTTTTGTTTTGTTTTAAGAGTCCCACTCTGTTGCCCAGGCTAGAGTTCAGTGGCACGATCTCGGCTCACTGCAACCTCTTCTTCCCAGGTTCAAGCAGTTCTCATGCCGCAGCCTCCTAAGTAGCTGGGATTACAGGTGTGCACCACCATGCCCATCTGATTTTTATATTTTTAGTAAAGATGAGGTTTCACTGTGTTGGCCAGGCTGGTTGCGAACTCCTGACCTCAGGTGATCTGCCCAGCTCAGCCTACCAAAGTGCTGGGATTACAGGTGTGAGCCACCATGCCTGACCGTTGTCTGTTGATGGACACTTAGGTTGCTTCCAAATCTTGGCTATTGTGAATAATGCTGCAGTAAACGTGAGAGTACAGGTATCTCTTTCATATACTGATTTTCTTTCTTTTGGGTATATACCTAGCAGTGGTATTGCTGGATCAGATGGTAACTCTATTTTTAGTTTTTTGAGGAACTTTCAAACTGTTCTCCATAGTGGTCGTACTGATTTACTTTCCCACCAACAGTGTATGAGGGTTCTCTTTCCTCCACATCCTTGCCTGCATTTGTTATTTCCTGTCTTTTGAATAAGAGCCATTTTAACTGGGGTGAGATGATAGCTCATTGTAGTTTTGATTTGCATTTCTCTGATGATGAGTGATGTTGTGCACCTTTTCATATACCTGTGTGCCATTTTTATGTCTTCTTTTGAGAAATGTCTATTCAGATATTTTGCCCATTTTTAAATTGGATTATTGATTTTTTTTCCCTATAGAGTTGTTTGAACTCCTTATATATTCTAGTTATTAATCCCTTCTCGGATAGGTAGTTTGCAGATATTTTCTCCCATTCTGTGGGTTGTCTCATCATTTGTTTCCTTTATAATGCAGCTTTTTAACTTGATATGATCCCATTTGTCCATTTTTGCTTTGGTTGCCTGCACTTGTGAGGTATTACTTAAGAAATCTTTGCCCAGACCAGTGTCCTGGAGAGTTTACCCAATGTTTTCTGGTAGCAGTTTCATAGTTTGAGGTCTTAGATTTAAGTATTTAATCCATTTTGATTTGATCTTTGTATGTGGTGAGAAATAGGAGTCTAGTTTTACTCTTCTGCATATGGATATCCAGTTTTCCCAGCACCATTTATTGAAGAGATTGTCCTTTCCCCAGTGTATGTTTTTGGCACCTTTGTCGAAAATCAGTTCACTGTAGATGTATGGGTTTGCTTCTGGGTTCTCTGCTCTGTTCCATTGGTCTATGTGTCTGCTTTTTTGTTAGTTCATTTTTTTGTTTTTGTTTTTGTTTTTTCTTGAGATAGGGTCTTACTCTGTTGCGCAGTGGTGCAATCTCAGCTCACTACAACCTCCACCTCCTGAGTTTGAGCAATTCTCGTGCCTCAGCCTCCCAAGTAGCTGGGACTACAGGTGCACACCACCATGCCCAGTTAATTTTTTTTGTATTTTTAGTAGAGACAGGGTTTTGCCATGTTGGCCGGGTTGGTCTCAAATGCCTGGCCTCAAGTGATCTGCCTGTGTCGGCCTCCCAAAGTGCTGGGATTACAGGTGTGAGCCATTGTACCCAGCTTATGTGCCTGTTTTTATGCCAGTACCATGCTGTTTTGATTACTGTAGCTCTGTAGTATAATTTGACATCAGGTAATGTGATTCCTCTAGTTTTGTTCCTTTTGCTCAGGATAGGTTTGACTATTCTGAGTCCTTTGTGGTTCCATATAAATTTTAGGATAGTTTTTTCTATATCTCTGAAGAACACTATTGGTGTTTTGATTGGAATTGCATTGAATCTGTAGATTGCTTTGAGTAGTATGGACATTTTAACAATATTGATTCTTCCAATCCATGAACATGGAATATCTTTCCAATTTTTGGTGTCCTCTTCAGTTTCTTGCATCAATGTATATGACCATTTTTTGCTACATTTTCAAAGAAGATATTATTGATTCTTCATTTACCTAACATCACAGGAGAATGAAAGATTCCTAATAAGTGAATTTCCTGTACAATTTAAATTATAAACATTTTAATAGTAATCTTTCAGCTGGGCACAGTGGCTCACGCCTGTAATCCCAGCACTTTGGGAGGCCAAGACGGGTGAATCACGAGGTCAAGAGATCGAGACCATCCTGCCAGCATGGTGAAACATCTGTACTAAAAATGCAAAAATTAGCTGGGCGTGGTGACACGCATCTATAGTCCCAGCTACTCAGAAGGCTGAGGCAGGAGAATCGCTTGCAGGAGGCGGAGGTTGCAGTGAGCTGAGATCACCCCATTGCACTCCAGCCTGGGTAACAGAGCGAGACTCTGTCTCAAAAATAAATAAATAAATAAATAAGTAATCTTTCGGTAGTCTTAAAGTTTCATAAACAAAGAATAAAACTTTTAGATAATAGAAAATTTTATTCTATAATGTTATGTAATTGGTAGTGTTCTATGGGAGTTGTTGGCTCTGACACAGAAATATTTTGAACAGCTAGGTTTACTTGTGTTTGTGTTAATTTTTATGGATTTTAATGCTTTTATGCATTTTATCTCTGCTTTGATAAAAAGCTGCTAATTATCATTTTTTATCTAATATCTGTTTTCCACCAGCCTGTCTCTATTCTTCTACTCTCCCTCTGTTACTATTTTCACTCTCATTTAAGAAAGATTTTTAAGTATGCTTTATAAATTATAAAATATATATATAATGCTTATAAAATGTATTGATACGGGAATGAAAAAGTAAGGATAGAAGTAACGAATACTATGAGGAGTGAAATTACTATACAGAAATATTTAAAGTAATTGCAACTGGTAAAAGTGAATCACAAATCCATCTGTAGGTTTCCTTGATGTCAAAGAGAAGAAAAGAGATCTAGTGTCTAGAAGTAGTTTTTTCAGACTGAGATCTGAGTAAAACTTTTTGCAGTTGTGACATACCATATGCTGTTTTAACCCACATTCTACCCTAAATACCAATGCTTGTTTTGTAAGCACTGCTCTGTTCAAACTAACCCTGTAACACTAAAGTTTCATGTAGTAGGCATGCATTAGTGAGCAGTGAGATGAGGTAAAAATGAGAATGTCTAGGATATTCTGCTGATCCAAGATACTCTAGGATGGAGATACATATATGCATATAAAGTATATCTATATATCTGTATCCCATGTTCTGACTCTTACGTTCTGGCAAGAATGTGAACAGGAGATACCTTGTGGCCAATTCAGAGCTAACCTGTGTCTATTTTAATGGAGAGGAGAGAGAATCACCCTTCTGAAACATCAGTTTGTAATTCCTTCTGCTAGAGAAAAGACTTATGATAGGTAGGCTTCTTAAACTTGTGTCTGATACACTAGAGTTAAATAGGCTTTAAAAGTAAGACTCAAAGTGTTCTCATAAAGTATATAAGTTTTAGGATGTTAGGGTTTTTGTTTGTTTGTTTTGTTTTGTTTTGAGATGGAGTCTTGCTTTGTCACCCAGGCTGGAGTGCAGTGGCTCGATCTCGGCTCACTTCAAGCTCCACCTCCTGGGTTCACGCCGTTCTCGTGCCTCAGCCTCCTGAGTAGCTGGGACTACAGGTGCCTGCCACCACGCCCGGCTAATTTTTTTGTATTTTTAGTAGAGACGGGGTTTCACCGTGTTAGCCAGGATGGTCTCGATCTCCTGACCTCGTGATCCGCCTGCCTCAGCCTCCTAAAGTGCTGGAATTACAGGCCTGAGCCACCGCGTCTGGCCAGTTTTGTTATTTTTAAAGTTAATGTTTGAATAGCTAATATAGTCACACAGGTCAAATATCTAAACATATAATAAAGAGTAAATGAAAAGTCTGCACCCCATTTCTCATTTGCTCAGTTTCCATTGCTACCTTAACCATCACTTTCAATGTTTTGTTTTCTTTTTAGTCCATTGTTAACTTGATAAATTCAGAGCTAGGAAGCTTAAGGAATGCTTGATTTGAAGAGACCTAGCACATTTTAGAATGCTAAGAGCATTTTCCTTTCTCCTACAGCCCACCACACATACAACACACATATCTGAATTCCCTTTGGCCAGTTGGAAGGAAAGGTCCTGCCTTTTCTCTGACTAGAATGACATTACACATATTCTAGTATCACCCTGCTTCCTTAATACAGTATAATGACTGAATTGATAGTTTTCTTACCACATCTTATTTTGTTCCAGTTTTGAAATCTGGCATTTTTGTTATGCATTTTCTTGAAATTAGACTATACTTATTTCAGAAAGAGTATGTGTTTTTTAATGTTAATTAAGTCTACATATAAATGCTTCATTCTTTATAATAAGTTTTTGTCTGCATTTAGATGATACAGTTAACTGGTATTCCAGTAGTGAAGAGGAAGAAGGAAGCAGTGTCAAATCAATACTGAAAACATTACAGAAACAAACAGAAACTTTAAGGAATCAGCAACAACCTTCCACAGAACTCAGCACTCCTACTGATCCAAGACTTGCTAAAGAGAAAAGTAAAGGAAACCAAGTGGTTGACCCTAGACTTAGGACTATCCCAAGGCAAGACATTAGAAAACCTTCTGAGTCTGCCCCACTGGATCTTAGACTTGCGTGGGATCCCAGGAAATTGAGAGGGAATGGAAGTGGTCACGTAGGCTCTTCTGTTAGTGGAGCAAAGTTTGATGTGCATCATGCAAATGCTGGCACTAATGTCAAACACAAAAGAGGCGATGATGATGATGAAGATACAGAAAGAGAACTGAGAGAAAAAGCTTTCTTAATACCTTTGGATGCCTCACCTGGCGTAATGCTCCAGGATCCAAGGTCACAATTGAGACAGTTCAGTCACATTAAAATGGACATTATTCTAACCAAACCCAACTTTGCAAAACACATCGTGTGGGCTCCGGAAGACTTACTTCCAGTACCTTTACCTAAACCTGATCCAGTGTCTTCAATCAATTTACCTCTGCCCCCGCTTATAGCTGACCAGAGGCTAAATAGGTTATGGAATACCAAAAGTGATCTTCATCAAAACACAGTGTCCATTGATCCAAAATTAGCAGCCAAAGCCAAAATTAACACAACAAGCAGAGAAGGCTACCTAGAACAATTTGGAGACTCACACAGTTCAGGAAGTAAATTAGGAGATCCTAGACTACAAAAGAATTTTGATCCTAGGCTCCACAGACTGCCCAATACAGAGTCTCATCAAGTGGTTATGAAGGATTCACATACATCAAAGGGTGCCCCTCACTTAGCCAGATCAAACCCTGGTTTATCACAGCCCTCAGGGGCAGGAGCTAGCAATTCTGGTTCCGGGGCTCTGCCTCCATATGTCCCTAAACTCTCTTCCTCAGCTGGCCTTCCACTGGGAACTTCAACTTCAGTTCTTAGTGGTATTAGTTTGTATGACCCTAGGGATCATGGTTCATCATCCACATCAGAACTAGCAACAGCTTCTTCAGGAGAAAACTCAAAGAACCAGAAAAAAAGTGGTGGCTTAAAAAGTAGTGACAAAAATGAGCCTTCTCCTGGAGAAGCTATCCTTCCACAGAAAACCAATCCAAATGTGGAAGTCACTCTTGATGGGCCAGCTGACCCACAGGCAGATGTTCCCAGGAGTTCTGGTAAGGTTCAGGTCCCAGCAGTGCACAGCCTTCCTGTTCAGGCATTAACAGGCTTAATTAGACCACAGTACAGTGATCCAAGGCAGGCAAGGCAGCCAGGACAGGGGAGCCCAACCCCAGATAATGATCCTGGTAGAGAAACAGATGACAAATCTCTGAAAGAGGTTTTTAAAACTTTTGATCCAACTGCTTCACCATTTTGTTAGCTATTGTGTAATTGAGCAATTCTTTTCACTCTTGTGACTATCTCAGTCCTCTGCTGTTTTGTAACTGGTTTACCTCTATAGTTTATTTATTTTTAAATTATAAACACTTTTCAGCTGCTAGTATCAGAACCACATGAAGTTATAGCCTCTAAAGCCTGTGGTATTTTATATTTTTATAACTTTAAGAGACTGTAGTAATTGACCTAAAAACTTATGTTAGCTTCAGTGAAAGTACTTTTATTGTAAATAAACAATCATGACTCAACACTCTGCCTGAGTATATGCCAGTTGTCTTTCATAATCCATGTTTAGATAAATGATTGCCACTTTTTATATGGTTGTTTAGTTTCAAGCAATATGATGTACATTACTTTTGAGAAACAGTATTTTGACTAGGACCTCTCTATTTGTCAGCACAGAACTGATTAATATGTAATGCTAACTGCTAATTAAAATGTAAAATCAAGTAAAAAAAATTTTAAACTTACAATTAGCAGAGCAGTTCATGTTTAAGGGCATCACTTTTATTAGTATTGGCAATATTATTTGTGTAAATGAAGCATTTGAATGTCATATCTTTTTAAAGTATTTTATTGTATACTGTATCATAGAAGTTGGAGGTATATAAATAGAACATTTTGCTAAAGTGAAAAATTTCCAAGTTCCCTAGCATAACTTTTTACATTTAATTTTTCATATGAAATAGCAATTAGTTACTGCTGTGTTACATTGTGATGTTTATGTATGTCAATGTTTTTGTCTTTAGCAGCATAATTTATATTGCTTTTTCAAATGATGTAGCTGCATTAATTGTGTTCATCATGACTTTGGCGATTTTTAACACAATTTTTAAAGATCCAGTGAGAGTCTGTAGTGATTATTACACGAATAATGTTTTAAATGTCTAGGTTCTGTATTTTTTTCTTAAATAGCAAGAAAACACAGATTGCTAGTATAGTCAACAATATTTGGCTATCAATAAAGAATCTCTTTCAGATCTCACCCGGCTGGCATTCTGTAACAGAGGGGATTACCTGGTGTTTTAAGTATTTAATGTCCTCGTAGTGTGGAAATCTCCTAAATTGATTAGAAATTGTATTTTATGAAAAATAACTTGTATTCATTCTTGTGTATTTATTGCAATATATAAATAATGGCAACTCTATTTGTTTTATACATATATAATTTATAACTGAACCTAAGTATTACACTGCTACTCATATTTTGAACTGGAGGTGTAGAACAGTGTTTGCTGGTAACAACTCCAATGCGTATTAATAACTTGAAAAGGAGCATTTCACTATAAAAGATAATGAAAATAGGTAATGAAATCAGTCCTCTAATGAAAGCAGTGCCCTTGAGAAGGGATTTTTTTTTTTTTTAATGAAAAGTAAAATATTTCGTGGGAACCTAACACATAGCATATGGTTTATTAATAATGCATATCCTTTCTAATCACTTCTTCAATTCTTTTTGATGCAATTCTGTGCTAAAATGGGGTTGTGGTTAAGTGAACGAGAACTCTGCCCACCTAAGAAGTTCATTGTGTTCTAAGTGAAAGGAGAGTTACTGAAGGGAATGTGAATTTTTACTGTTTGTACTTCGGATGCATTTATTGTCTAAAACGGCTCTGGATAACATTTTTGGGTTAAAAAATGTAATTTAAAGCCACCATAGAAAGTATTTTCTGATTTACTGTCCAAATGAACTTTGTTGTTAATTGAGAAGTCAATAAAATGGATTAAACTGACAGAAAATATATATATATATATCCCAAAGTGTAATTTACTCTTTTGTCAGGATAAAATCGGAAAGATGGCTGATTTTAGTAAATGAAATTTTTAGCAAATCTTTTAATTCATTCATGTAGTTTATAATTATTGTGTCAAACAATGCTGTTTACATTTTAAGCATCATACAAAAAAGATAATTTGGCTTGTTAAGATCAAAATAGAATCCAAACTGTTAATAGAATATCTTTTTTACAACTAAAGGAGATATTCCAAGATTTATTAAAAAGTCAGGTTTAAAAGTTATTAATGCAAATTATGTAATGTTCATGCATTCAGTATTCTTGGGTCCCTATTACCTCAGTTGGTGTTCTAGAGACTATTTTACAAGAAAGCTTGAACTTAGTTTCAAATTTGACAATGTATTTTATATGGAAATGTTTAATTTATATTTAAAATAATTGTTATTCAGCATTTTTATTGTGATAACATTAGTTTATGGGCTATTCTGTCATATCCCGTAAACATAGTTTGTTTTTCTTCTTTTTTCCCATTTTCTCATACAAATTGAATAAGTAGCCATTTTCCCCCAATAAATACCTCTTCTTTTAGGTCAGTTGGTGTTTTTAGAATCCATGTAATTTGATTTGCACTGTTAGATCGAAAAGTAATTTATGTTCCTATTCTTAGAAGCCACACATTTAGAGATAACAGAAATAACTTGAGCCTTAAGAGTCTGGATAGGCTCATCCATTGAGATGTAACTTAATTATTCATACTGTTTGTGACGGAAGTTCTATACTTGTTTACTATGATGCTGAATAGAGTGGATATATCGGGGGTTGAAATGAAACACACAAGATCATGACAATTTAGATTCAGCAACTACTTTCCCATACCTTGGTTAAGACCTCATTGTGAACCTTGAAAATAAATCAGATGTTGGAGTGATTTCAAACTCTGTTTCAACAATTGGGTCTGTTTCTATATGGACCCTCTATTTCCCAGCTGAATGTTTCAAACCCCCGAATTAGGCTGCAACTGAAAGAGCCTAATTGTGAAATGATGTGTGCTTAGGTTTCTGTTTATCCTTTAGCCATGGAACTTTAAAGAGTAGTGTTCCTCCTACTTATTTTAAGCATGGAAGAAGAGTTGAGTAGTAAATCTTGTGTGAACTTGTAGCTCAGCTACTCTGCTGAATTAATTAGAGGTTAGGAAGGACTTACAAGGGCTGGAATTTTAAAGATAATAAATTCGTGTTTTTTTCTGAATTGATTTCTGTGCAATTTATATCAATATCTAGTTGCTTATCTGTGAAATTGGATTAATTTTTATTGATCACATATTTGATGTGAAGTATGAATTATTTTTGTAAAGTATTTGTAAATATAAAACTATTTTATAGCTTGAATGAACATAATCATTATGCTCCCATTAGGGTGCATTAAGTTGTACAAATTCCAAAATAACATGATGTGGTTTGTATGGTTTAGCAATTTTACGAAGCTTCGGATGACATGCACTGATGACACAACAGTAGAATTTCCTGAGAGGTTGAGTGAATATTAACCCATCAAGTTAGCAATTTCCTTAAATACATGTGTATCAGGAAGACAGGACTTCCCTACCTTAGAGCTATATAGACCTGCGTCTCTTCAAGATCTGACTTCTCTGCCCATTTTATACAGGTTGGGTGTTGATGGAGGGTTAAAAATGCTATGACAGTTCATGGTGCATGGTGTGTTTGTTTAAATCATAGCATGTTTAGGCAAAGTGGCCAGCTCATTCAATGTAAGAGCCACCGAAACAACAGATGTATTCACACCCAGCCTGTAATATGTATTTCTTCAGGCATGTCCCATTGAAGTTTTCCTGAAAGACCACTTACTTCATAAAGGTATTGTGTTTCTTTAGTTAATGGCCACTAGAAGTTAGGAAGCTCCTAGGGATCTTAAAGAGGCTGTCGCATCTTTCCATTTGCATGACATGGAATCTGTAGTGGAGATGTTTTCCCTGATGTTTTTGGAGGGCTGGACTGTGCTGAAGGCTGTACCTTGGTGGGGGTGGTCTGCAGTCATGCAGCCCACTGATAGGGTCCCCCCCACCCCCGCAAGCTTCAAAAATTGAGCTTTCTGTTAATTTCTCAAATTATCTTTTCAAAAATGGTTTGGCACTACTTGATGAGATTATGTTCAAAATTAAGTCCAGTAAAATACATAAGCATTTGTAAACTATAATTAGTTTAAATAAGACTTAGTTTAGGAAATCTAAGCTTTGACATATATAACCAAACAGGGCCTAAGGGTTCAAAGCTATTTTCTTAGGTATTACACCTTAGCATTTACATAATGCCTTTTCCCCAAGCAGTTTAATGTGGTTTGCAGAAAGTTTCAGCAGCTACCAATCACTATATTGCTGGAGTTTTCTGTTTGATCTGTCATTTATCAGCAGTATCTGCCGGTTGTGACAAAGCTCACCATATCAACCTGCCTTTCCTGGAAAGGATACAGACCCAAGAAAGGTTAACATCTACACAGTACTTAAAATTTCTAATTTTAAAATAAGAAACAAAAAGCACATTTGAAATAATATTTTATGCTTTTGGAGGCAGCACCCACATGTATCTCCTTATTTTTATACTTGCCATAGGAACAAGCCTAGTTGTAGGCACACAGTGGGTGCTTTGTTAACTGCCTGTTGATGGCTTCCTGACATCCATCCAAGTGTCACTTTTACAGGTGCTGTCACCCATTAAACAGGTGTGGCAGAAGTATTCCCTGACGGCATTAGGAAGAATGCACCTTACGTGTTATGTCTCTTTCAGTAGACACAGAGAGCCCACCTGCTCTTTTTTGTCCCCACCAAGCAATGTGAAGACAGATTATGGCAATTTAGGAGCTCCATGTTTCTATAATAATTCATAACTTTAAGAGTCTAGACTTACGAGATTACTTCATGGTGAAAGTTTGGATTGATCAATAATTTACTCCTATAAATGTCTGCAGGATTTTTTCTGTAACCAGAAAAGTAACTGCATAGCCAGTCTTTTTTTTTTTTTTTTTTTTTTTAATTTTTTATTTGTTGTTGTTTTTGTTTGTTTGAGACAGAGACTTCACTCTTGTTGTCCAGGCTGGAGTGTAATGGTGCAATCTCGGATCACTGCCACCTCCCCTCTCCCGGGTTCAAGTGATTCTCCTGCCTCAGCCTCCCAAGTAGCTGGGCTTACAGGCATGTGTCACCACACCCAGCTAATTTTTTGTATTTACTAGAGACAGGGTTTCACCATGTTGATCAGGCTGATCTTGAACTCCTGACCTCAGGTGATCCACCCGCCTCAACCTCCCAAAGTGTTGGGATAACAGGCGTGAGCCACCGTACTCAGCCTGTTTTTTATTTATTTTTTGAGACAGTCTCACTTTGTCGCTCAGGCTGAAGTGCAGTGGCGCGATCTCGGCTCACTGCAGCCTCCACCTCCCAGGTTCAAGCAATTCTCCCACCTTAGCCTCCTGAGTAGCTGGAACTACAGGTGTGTGCCACCACACCCAGCTAATTTTTGTATTTTTTTGGCAGAGACAGGGTTTCACCATGTTGGCCAGGCTGATCTTAAACTCCTGGCCTCAAGTGATCCACCAGTCTTGGCCTCTTAAAGTGCTGGGATCACAGGCATGAGCCACCATGCCTGGCCCAATCTTTTTATTATTATTCTTATTTATTTTTATTTATTTATTTTTTTGAGACGGAGTCTTGCTCTGTTGCCCAGGTTGGAGTGTAGTGGCATGATCTTGGCTCACTGCAACCTCTACCTCCGGGTTCAAGCAATTCTCCTGCCTCAGCGTCCTGAGTAGCTGGGATTACAGGCGTGCACGTCCACAACCAGCTAATTTTTTATGTTTTTGGTAGAGACACGGTTTCATCCTGTTGGCCAGGCTGTTCTCAAATTCCTGACCTTAAGTGATCTGCCTGCCTCGGCCTCCCAAAGTGCTGGGATTACAGGTGTGAGCCACTGCGCCTGGCCAGTCTTTTATTTTAAAATAAATACTTAGGCCTAACCTAGTGAATTATCAATAGCATTTAAAATTCCTTTTATCCTGACACCACGAACAGTAATTTTCCCTTTCAAGTTATGATTTGACTCTAATTTTGGATCTTGTATCTGGTCTTTAAACACCTTTTCTTACCCTTTGGAATAGAACAGTCATGCTACTGTTAGCAAAATTATTGTAGGCATAAGAGCTGTGAGTTCAAAGAAGATTGTGAGTTCTTGGAATAGTATTTTACAGCATTGTTTATTATTGACCCTCTTGTTTTTTAAGCTTAGAGTTTATAAGAAAAAAAGTGAATATATAGCTAAGCATAGCATTTTAGAAAAAATCAGCTCTGCACATAGGCCCCATACTTCTTGGCTCATTACTGATTTTAATACCTTCATGAGAATATTAAGGTTGAAAGGAATGGTGAAATTTGCATTATCAGAGGTCTGATATGTAATTTATTGTAAAGAAATTAAATATACAGAGGCTCATTAAAAAAAGTAACCATATTGTTCTCAAACCTCCATTACCACCAACCTTTTGGGGTTATCAGTGATAGACTGTGTGTGTGTGTGTGTATATATATATATATATATACATTTTTTTTTTTTTTGAGACGGAGTCTCGCTCTGTCACCCAGGCTGGAGGTCAGTGGTGCCATCTCAGCTCACTGCAACCTCCACCTTGCGGATTCGAGCAATTCTCCTGCCTCAGCCTCCCGAGTAGCTGGAATTACAGACACCTGCCACCATGCCCAGCTAATTTTTTGTATTTTTAGTAGAGATGGGGTTTCACCATGTTGGCCAGGCTGATCTCGAACTCCTGACCTCAAATGATCCACCCACCTGAGCCTCCCAAAGTGCTGGCCTTACAGGCATGAGCCATCACACCTGGCCTAGACTATACCTTTTATACACTTTTTAAATAGAGAAAGTGAAAAATGATAAACTAACCATTATAAATTAGAGGTTTGAGTCCACCTCTATTTTACAGAAATTTGCCCTGAAGTGTTTGAGAGAGAAGTCACATATGAGAGAAGAGTATCTTTTCAAGGGTACAATGATATTTCCTTATAAAAGTGACAATCAAAAAAGAGTCATTTGTATACTTGCCAAAGTTTAAAAATTTTTTACATTCCTTACCCTAAACCCACTGCTGCATTCACCCAGGATTCAGAAAGGGTTTGGCAGAGATCCAGGGCTCCAGGGCCCAGGTCATTTTGTTATTAGTCTAGGGTTTTTGTCCTGCACAGTCTAGGCAGGGCATCTTTCTTTGTGTGTTGCTGGTTGGGGCCAGGGAGTGGGGTGGGTGGGAGTTGTCCGGGTTTAAGATTGTTTCTTTTCCATCAGATCCACAAACAATATCTGTGGGCTGAAATCCAGGTTGTACCTATTCACTATGGCTTTTTTTTTAAACTTTCTACTGCAATTATTTCAGTTCCCCCAAGTTGTATCTCAAATGTTGGGGAAATGCTGCCTTGACTATTTTACTTTGGAAGGTTTTACTAGATACCAGTTTAGTAGATTAATGACATTGTTAATCTACTGTCTGCTCAAAAGACACCAGCAAGGGGGTACACTTTGCTGAATTGATAAATTATTCCATTAAGGACTAACCAAGTACTTGTAAAAATAGGAATAACTTTTCCTCTCGTTCTTTACTAATAAATTTTCCAAGTTCCATACTGTTGTTGCAAGTTTCTGTAATTTTTTTCTGCAATACCTTTCTATTGTCTGAATTTAAATAAAAATGTTTCTAATAACATCTGTCTGGCAGTGTGATGCTTTGCTTTAATAAATCTTCAGCATTTAAAGACAGAACATAGGGGAACCATGTGCACATTTAAGAGCTTATAATTGGAACCCATCCCAGACTTTCCTGGGAAAAAAAGGGGGATAGCATTAAACTGTTTGCCCTTCAATGTATCTTTGGTACACCGAAATTGTGCTTCATTTAACTACATAGATGCTGTTAGCATTTAAAGCCCCATTTCCTGATACTACCTTCATTCCAGGAAACGTCTCTTACACTAGCTAAAGTTAATTTTCTGTTAGAAGATCTGAACCTAAGACATTGTTAGCAAATGTACTGCTTAATAGAGCAGGAACTCTTTAGGATCAAAATGGGATCTCATTGCAGGAAGGGCTTTCAGAGAAATGGTCATGCTTCTCTTGAAGTCAGGAAATGTCATTAAAAGATGCTTTCTGGCTTCTGTTCTAACATGTTCAATGGTCAAGAACACACTGTCTTAAACACGGGAGCCTAGTAGATTACTGGATGTAATTCCTAAGCAATTCTGTCAGAAGCTTCTTCCTTAAGAGAAAGCATAGTCTAGACTTGGTACCCTCTCTTCTGAGCAATGTAATATTGGGCAAGTCAGGACTTCACTGAGCATTGCTTTCCTCATCTACAAAATACAGATTTATTCATTCATTCATTTAAGAAACATTGAGCACTTAGTATATGCTATTAGGTGTTGAGATACAGAGATGAGTAATAAGATGGTTTGCTTTTTGAATATGGCTTACTGCAAAGTGAATGAAGCCACATTGCTTTGTGGTGGATATCAAATGACCAAGCACACAAGGATACATTTTAGTTAACTAAAGGGACCAAATCAAGTATGGTGGATGTAGGGTTGCTAATTTTTTTCAAATCAAACAATGCCCAACTCTGCCATCCTCACACTGGTGTTGGTTTCACCCCTTTGACTTCATTCTCCGCAATGGCACATTAGTCTACCCAGCGTTTTTGAGCCCCAAAGTATTTATGATAATTACGGTAAAGCCTCAATATATGCGAATTGGGTGATGGTGTGCTCGAGGGCTTATGTGCATCATCTTATCAAATCCATAGCTAGTATCCAGGACAGTCTGGTAAGGTGAGCCCTGGTTCCCATTTTAAAGATGGGCAAACAGCATAGTGAGAATAGATAGCTCGCCTAAGATCACAACTGATGTGTGACAAAGCTGGGATTTAAACACACCTGCCTGGGTCCAAACCAGTGTTCTTAACTACAACAACATGGCTGCTCTTCAATACTCAGAAACCAGCACAAACTCTTAGAAGAGCGGTTTCCAACTTTAGCTGCAACTCTCAAGACCTCATTCCATTGTCTGCAAGTGGCTTTTGGCAGGTGTTTATATTTATCATTACTTAGTGCAAAATTAATTTGACTTTGCTAATTCAACAATAACTTCTCAAGTAATGGTGTTCTCAGGTTTTACAAAATGAGAACTAGGGTTGACCATTTCCAGGTTCTTTCCTGGGGCTTTAGAAGCACATTCTGTATTTTGTTGAAGTGATTGGCAGCTCAGTACTTGAAAATAGGATCTGCCACCTTCACTCCTTCCACGTCTTCCATAAAGGGCCAGCTGAGATCACTCTTGGATGATTTAACAGATTCACTTTTGCTAGCCAAAGACTGGGGTTTGACCCCTCTATATACAGCAAAACTTCATGTCCACTCAGGACATGGTATTTACAGCCCAAAGAATAGTTTAATTTTATCTAGGGAATAATTAAACTCATAAAGGTCTTTTTTTTTTTAAAGCCTCGAAAGGGACTTCAGACTAGATGATCTCAAATCCCTCTATTTATCTGATAACCAAAGGTTTAGAAATGATAAAGAACTCAAGTTTACGCCAGTGGTTACAATTTTACTTTAAGCTAAAGTAGTTGACCAGATGGAGTTAAATAAATATAGACCAGAAGTACATATTCATTAAACATTCACCATGAGATATACATGTAGGTTACTTTTTTTTTTTTTTTTACTACAATAAGTTATTAGAAACCCCATCAATGAAGTGCTCAATAAATATTTATCGACTGAAGAAATTAATTTCAATTTAGAAAAACTTTGGAAAGGTTCACATACTTGCAATTATTTTCTACTGTATATTAAGTACTTAATGAGTAAGAAAGAATGCTGATTGTTTTTTTCCTCAGGGGTTTCCAAGACAATAAATCAATCAGCTGCTAAAGTTGGAGTAATGACACATGGGCAATGTTGTCATATTAACGGCTTCCGAGAAAGCAAAAATACCTAAAACATTCCTACAAAGCAAAGCAAAATTCCGATATGGAGCACATTAGCCACAACCCAAGAGTGCAAATGTCCCCACTGATCTTACAAGCATGCAATACAGCAGGTCTCTTGAGTAGCCTCAAAGTGTCTGATTATCCATGGAAGCACTTTTTCCAAAAGTGAGCCAAACCTCTCTCCATTCCTGATATCCACCTCCTGCCCCTAAGTAGCATCAGAAACTGTTTTTAAGCTGGGCGTGGTGGCTCACGCCTGTAATCACAGCACTTTGGGAGGCCAAGGTGCGTGGATCACAAGGTCAGGAGATTGAGACCATCCTGGCTAACACGGTGAATCCCCATCTCCACTAAAAAATACAAAACATTAGCTGGGCTTGGTGGTGGGCCCCTGTAGTCCCAGCTACTTGGGAGGCTGAGGCAGGAGAATGCGTGAACCCAGGAGGCGGAGGTTGCAGTGAGCAGAGATTGCGCCACTGCACTCCAGCCTGGACGACAAAGCGAGACTCTGTCTCAAAAAAAAAAAGAGAAAAGAAACAGTTTTAAAAATACTTTTTAAATTACTAATGGATTTTCACTTTTTTTTTTTTTTGAGCTTGCAAACGATTGCATCATTGGCTTGTGACAACCAGCCACCTGGGACAGTTAGGTGAAGAGATGAGACTATTATGGTTTGTTATAAGGAATGCAAAGCAAATAAACACAGTAATTCAGCTTTGACACCCGAAAACCAGACTTATCCTAGCCTGGCTTGAAATGATTGTCTAAATTCCTTTATCCTCCTTTCAACATACCAATAACTGGAGTTTTACTCAAAGGAGGGCTAAACTATTGAGCAATGGGGTGGAGGATAGAGTCAGGGAAGAAAGTCTTTTTCTGTCTGTCTCTCCTTGGGCAATTCCAAGAAAAAGAAGAAGAGAAAAGGGTTAGAGTGGGTTGACCAGATGTGCATCCAGAATTCTTTCTTTGTGGGTGCTGGGAAGTGTCTGAGATTCTGGGAGGAGACTTTGTGCAAAGGTCCCACGGCTAACGTAGGGCAGCCAAGCTTAGGCAAGAGTGTTTGCTCAGGGTGTCCTGATTCTCCTGGGGCACTCTCAGTTCCTGTGTAGTGTGAGTGCCCTTTGTGATAGGATGAGGTGACTACACAAGGGAGTGGTTCCCCAAGTGTCTTTGGGATTTAATTTTTTTTTCTTGCTAATCAGTGGGTATGAGCTAAGGAGGAAGGCCGGATATATTATAAAGCAAATTGGGTAGATTCTTTCCACTTCTGAGTTTTGTGAGCTACTACAGTAGTTCCCAATAGACACTTACTGAAGACTAGTCTACTTCCTGTCAAGCAGCTGGAGTGTGAGGTGCTCCAGAGCTCACTACAACAGCCTGGGCAACAGAAGCTAAGGGTTTTCTCCCAGGCCTTAGCTGCTATTTCCACTGAACACTGGCCCAGAGAGTCTTCCCGATGTCCCAAAGGGTGTGCGATTCTCACACAGAGCCCAGGGTTTACTAACAAAATATCTCACTCAGTGTTTCAGGAGGCAGTGTTGGCAATTTAGTCATTGGCATCCACTTCCAAAAAGGCAGACACTGAAAATTTAGTAATGCATTGCTCAAGAGGGCTTCCATACATGTAGAAAGGCAGAGAGGGTGGCATGGGTGAGGCTGAGCAGGCATAGCTGGATGATAACTTAGGTAGGAAATTAAAATGAGTCCCAGAGAAAAAACAGATGTGCAGGCTGAGCTGGGATTTTATGTGATAAGCTGAGTATAGAAAACAACTGAAACTGACATCATTGGCCCAGCTAGCAGTGGGGTGACCTCACCAAGGATTCGGTTTCGTAATTGCTCTAAGACTAGTTTGGAAGGTTTAAGTTATTAACATTATATCAAGATCCTATCTACAGGATTTGGTTATCTCCTCAGTCAAATATCCTTAGTTTGAAAGATAAAATTTATTATTCAAAAATCAAAGTGATAAATAGGTATGTTTCTGGGTCTATGCATGCATTTATTGTTTA
Organism: Piliocolobus tephrosceles; assembly: GCF_002776525.5. Classification (NCBI taxonomy): domain Eukaryota; kingdom Metazoa; phylum Chordata; class Mammalia; order Primates; family Cercopithecidae; genus Piliocolobus; species Piliocolobus tephrosceles. Next base: position 93,169,856 of record NC_045448.1, on the reverse strand, counting down.
AACGTGCATGTGTGTGTTGTACTGATATACCAGCTGTATCAGGTGTACCTGATACCAGATGTACCAGGGTTTAGTTTGGTTTTAGAATTAGTGCCAGTTGCCTTTTGGGTTCAGATAATTAGTAAAAAAAAAAAAGTACCAGTTCAGTTCAGAGTTATATGCAGGAAGTTAAGAGAAACACCCTCATACTAATTATGTGAATTAAGTGTAAACCATCTCAGGAGGCTGCTAAGTCTCATAAAAATGCTAATACAGAAGAAAAATGTTTTCCTTCTCCTTAATATATTAATACAAGTTTTCTGGGTATTATAGTTTGAGTACTATTTTATCTAACCCTTAAAATGACCAGGACAGAGAGGGGGAGGAAGAACTGTCTGCCTAGTCCTCTTTTCTTTTCCAATCTTCAGACTTACCTAGGTTTTCACAATTTTTAACCGATTTTTGCCTCTCTTCTTTTTATTTTAGAGAAAGAGGTGTCTGTCCTACCTCCCCCTCACCCCGACTTTTTTTTGAAACAGAATCTCGGTTGCTCAGGCTGGAGTGCAGTGATGCAATCTGGGCTCACTGCAACCTCCACCTCCTGGGCTCAAGCGATTCTCCTGCCTCAGCCTCTCGAGTAGCTGGGACTACAGGTGCGAGCCTCCAATGCCTGGCTAATTTTTGTATTTTGTAGAGATGGGGTTTTGCCATTTGCCCAGGTTAGTCTCTAACTCCTGGGCTCAGGGATCCGCCTGCCTCAGCCTCCCAAAGCGCTGGGATTGCAGGCGTGAGCCACCGCACCAGACCCTACCTCCCATTTTCGCATCGATTAGGACCTCCTTCGCCTAAGAATTTGCTTTTCCAGGCATCCCTTTTCTGTTCTGTCTCTGTACTGCACTAACTTTACCTATACACAGGTCTACATCCTCCTGTTAAAACCACTGACCAGGACTGATGCTTCTGGGTGAGATGTAGTAACAGGCATTGGATTCCTCCTTTTCCCTCAAACAACTAGAAAGCTGGAGGAAATAAACGACGTTACTATTAGGCATTGGATAATAGGCCATGAAAGACAATGATCTATTAAAAAAAGAAAACCAATCAGGTAAGCCCTGCAATCGCCCCAGCTTTTTCCGTATAGTCCCATTCTTGACCACAGAGCGTGGGGGGATCCCGGGCAGAGTGCAGCTGCGCAGCAATCTTGCTAAATGGAGCAGAGGTAGAGATGAGAGGAACCAAGGCACTGGCCGACACAGAACTCCAGACATCTATGTAAGGGTCCTCTACAGTTTTTGTTGAATACTAAAATGTGATTTTGGGCTGCCTTCCCATGCAGGATGAAGAGAAGGAAGGGTCCAAGCTAGTGGGAGGGGGTGCCCACCCAGCACTCCCTCGCCCTCTCTGTCTCCCAGCAGCCACAAGGAAGACAAGCAGATGATTCTGGATGACTACCTATCCAGGATCCTCAAGACCTCTGGCTGCCAGCCACCAGACTCAGGCCACTACTACATCCTGCTCCTGCACCCCAGACTACTACTACCACCACTACCATCACCACCACCACCATCACCACCACCACCACCACCAGCACCACATTCATCACCATCACCACCACCACCACCACCATCACACCACCACCACCATCACCACCACCATCACCACAATCAGCAACACCATCACCACCACCACCATCATCACCACCACCATCACCATCA